>NC_137502.1:26264555-26514555 GCF_041902795.1 Electrophorus electricus
TGTGATTCACTCTTTGACTTTCTCTATCGACTCTATCCTTGACTGTCTCACTCTCATTCTGTCTTACTCTCAAAAAAAAACAAACAAACAAAAAAAAAAAATTCTTGAAGAGATATTGCGGAAACACGCAATTCAAAACCTGAATTGGTGAGAGCTACAAACAAGGCCTCCAATATGAGTAACTCCTCCAGGAGGAGAGGAGACCGGGAGGAGCTGTGTGACCCGTGTGAGGCTGCAGACGAACACAGACAAACGTGAGGACTGACAGCTTGCGTCAAGGGAGCAGCGCTGTGGTGTCTGATTACAAACGAGCTGATCAGGAAAGACAAGACATGATGCCATAGGACTTCAAATGCCACACACACACCCACACAGACTATGACCCAAGGGGAATGAACAAAGCAGAGCAACTATGCACTTTGCATTGTAAATGAAACCGGGAGAACGCTTCCTGGGGTGGGAGGAGTTTATAGCGGCATGGACACAGTTATCAGACCAATGGGGCGACGAGATGATATCTGGAGTAACACTTCGCAGTTCTCCAGCGTGAAACAAACATGACATGGGAAGGAGTGCCAGCAAGGCTCCTGCCCTACAGGCTGCGGCCTGCCCCTGCGTCAGACATGGAGGCGTGTGTACCGTGAACGCGGGGATCCTGTGCTCACAGATGGTGACGTCAGCCACTCAGGCCGAGCGCGGTCTGGACCCACCTGGGGCCTGAAAGCTTCCCTGAGTCTTGATGACACCTGTCATTTCGAGCCGGCCTCCGAAACTGGACTTGGGTTCTGCTCCGCACCCCGGCAGCAATCTTCGCACTTCTCCGCCGAGATCCCGGCAATTCCGTGCAGTTTGCGTACACACTTCGTGGGTGGAGCGGGTCAGCTCGGAACAACAGGGCTCTGAACACGATGGAGCGTCTGGAAGCGAGGACGCTACATGAGAATTCCTGCCAAGAAAAGCATTGTGGAATTATTCCTTGCGCCTTTTCCGACCTCGGTGAATATGATTATAGGACTGGGAAGAAGAAGGTCCCAGATGCTCAAACATCCTTGTTTAGTCACTCAGAAAAACAGGAAAATAGAAAGAAAAAAACCCTCAAGAAACTCAGAACAGACCAACTCCTCCCCTGCCACATTTCAATTAATAACCTTCGCTTGAGTAAAACTGATTGATGCATTGTACGAAAGTAGGTTGCCAAGCAAAACAGTGTGTGTGCTTGTGTGTGACAGATAGATGGGGCTTTTCCATCTTGTCAACATCCCTATGAGGCCAGATGGCAGTCAGAGCTGAAGTTGCACCTGCTATGTCTGACGCAGGCTCCCAGCACCCTTCTCTTCCCAAGGCCTAAACGTGCAAGGACCAGAAACTCACAGCCGGTTACCCGCAGGTGCCTTCGGGAGACAAAAACGTGCTGCAGAATTAATTGGGAAAATGAAGGAGAAAAGAGATAATGGGGAAACTCCTACAGAGGACATCAGAGACCTGATCAGAGGAGAGGAGAGGAGAGGAGAGGAGAGGAGGAGGGGAGAGGAGGAGGGGAGAGGAGAGGAGGAGGGGAGAGGAGAGGAGAGGAGAGGAGAGGAAGAGAGGAAAAGAAGGAAAGAGGTAAAGAGAAGTCAGGCTGCTTTTCACTGAGTCATTGTTCCCCAATTCTGTTCTACATTTCCTCACTCTGTCATTACAGACACCAACACTGGGCCTCACTCAGACAATCACTGATCTCCTGATGACCAGTACTCTGTGGGCATGTGAGTGAGTGCCTGAGTGAGTGACCCGCTAACCCAGGACCCCATACACACCCATTCCCCAGTGCTCACTACAACAACAAGAAAACTCTGTCTGACTGAAACCACAACAACAGCAGCCTCTCTGGAACAAACAGAGAAGTATATCTTTCACCTCATCCTCTGTGTCGCTCTCTCAGACAGCAGTTACAAACACTTATCTGTCAAACACATAGTATCTCCTTCTCTGAGAGTGGGAGAAACAGACAGAGGAAGGGACATGGAGGGAAGGGGGGAAGAGAGAGAGAGAGAGAGAGAGAGAGAGAGGTTCTCTTCTTCTCCATAAGTGAGGACAATGGTGCCTACCATCGACTAGCACCCCACAACTGCATCCGCATAGCATCATACACACTCAGTTGAATTCCCATTTCTACACATACACACACACACACACACACACACACACACACACACATACACACACACACATACACACACACACACACACACACACACACCCTCATTCACTCTCCGTCTGCTCATGGCAGTCGCTTTAACAAAGACTGCAGTCATAGGGTCATCATGTGAGGCTTTGCTCAAACTATTCACTGGTGCACTCACACACAAATGCACACAATCTCACGCACCCACACACACACAAGCCGCGGACCCAGGCCAGCCCGGCTCCCTTCCAACGGTCGCTGTCGTATCAGATTACATGTAGCCCGGCCCAGCCCGGCCCTATCTTATCAAGTTCAGACCATGACACAGGCTGACACCAGCAAGGGTTACAGCAGAATCACACAGCACAAAGGCACATCAGGGTAGCATAAGCACAGAAATGCACGACACCTCAGCACCACAAACACACAGAACCCACCGTACGCACGACATCATGCCATAAAGGTTAACACAGCTGTGTGCAACCAACCCCGAGGACTGTATACAGGCCACAGCCCAGAAGACCCACTGAATTCACCCTGAAAGAATGTGCAGCTGAGAACATGCGATTGTGTGTGTGTGTGTGTGTGGCTTCTTGCCAAATAGCATATGAGGCTCCCAACCAGAGAGCCCAAAAGCATGTGTTTGAATGATACTTTTGTGACCAAATGCACAACATCCTACACCCTGTTTACAGCACGGATCATTACTCAGGGCTAACGCAAGCTCAGTGAGACCCCAAGAAGAGTCCGGACACTCTCACACCGACATTCGACGATCCTTCAAATTTCACTGTGCGATTGAGGACAGCCATTCCAATTGGTCGTGGGTGATGTCACTCATGAAGGAAGGTGGCTTACAAGTTCCGCCTTGTTTTTTCTATGAAATGATGGTGGTCCTGTGTTGGATATAAAAACCCTTCCCCACACGGGATGGGTCCATATAGCCAGTAGCTAATCTCTGGAGGCGAGACCCTACCTGGATAGAAGAGAAATTCAGACAGATAACGCCCTAACACGCATGCAGAGGCATTCAGTCATTAACCACTTGCTACTCGACAGCGGTTCCACGGTAGTTTTTGCATTCCTGGAACTTTTCTTCACAAAGTCCAGATTCTCTTGTCATGCCTGTGAAAGGTAAAACAGTTGATAGCAGCAGGAGGTGTACTGTAGAGGGAGGTGTCCTGCAGGGGATGAGGTGTCCTGTGGGGGGGGGGGGGGCTCCTGTAGGGGGAGGTGTCCTGCGGGGGATGAGGTGTCCTTTGGGGGGGGGGGGGCTCCTGTAGGGGGAGGTGTCCTGCAGGGGATGAGGTGTCCTTTGGGGGGGGGGGGGGGGGGCTCCTGTAGGGGGAGGTGGATGCTGTGGTGTCCTGTAGCGTTTTTTGTTTCCTGTCTCATAAAATGTAAGAAATACAACAAAACTACAAACACCTACAAAAAAACAGGACATGTCAAGATTTCTTGTGAGGGCTAAGAAAAATGACTCTGTAAGCCTTTGCCATGATGATATGCCACAGTATTTTAAGAGGGCATGGGTGTTAGAAATCTGTTACACTTTCAGAAGGATTCCTTGTTCGGTGCTAGCTTCCTGTGTGAGAACAGAAACAGGAAGTGAGGCACTTTGCCAGTATTATGTTGTCTGTAAGCCAACAGCGCATTCAGGCTGGTGTTAAAGTAACACTCTTAAACCAAATAGAGTGCCAGCTAAACACCAAACAGCTACCGAACAAAAACAAGCAAAACAAACATCCACCTCACCTGATCTGTGATCCGGAGCGGAGCATTTGTGATTTCTCTTCTGGGTTGGCTTCTCAAACATGATAGCGGCAGCTACATGCAAAAATGTCCCATAACTGCCACTCCACTGCTGTGGTCATCACGCAAGGAGATCAAACAGGACTGTGTGTGAAAGTAATTAAGGTATTATACAACTGGGAGGATGGTGTTCTTCAGAATATAGAAACGTGGCCTTTAGGAGACAGAACAGAGTTTCTACTATTTGTTACCTTTGTGGGGTTTTTTTTCCTTTCTTAGATTTATGTATTCCTGAAGATAACCATGAAAAACAAACAAAGCGACTGGAATAAGAGAAACCCCCGGCTTCAGGGATTATAATATACGGTGTCAAGGCCAGAGTGTTCTCACCATGCAGAGGCATGATGAGAGTTGTGTCCATGGCAAAGCCTTATGGGTTACATAGTGTGTGTTTCTGGGGTTTCAAAGATTTCATATGAGGCCACGGCAGATCTTTTTAAAAGCCATCTGTGTGTCTGCAACAGTGACAGATAAATCCGTGCATTCTCAACAAACACTGCTGTCCTCTGTTATTTACTATAATCAGACATCAGACATTCTTCATGGTGTGTAGGTGTGGGAGTCGGGGTGCTGGAGTCAGAGAGAGTGTGTACAGTAACCCACAATTACACAGCGCCGTGCGTTGGTGTCTGTGAAATGTTGCTATAGTAACTAGCACCTCTGGAATTTTTTCCTTCCTTTTTTCTCCCCTGGTATCAAACACACTGCTCATTACTCCTCAGTTCCCTCAAATCTCCTCCGAAAACAGACACACAGGCCAAACACATCAGTGTTCTCTGTCTGATCACAACCTTCAGCCTAAGACATTTCCATTTACCTGATGCTTTTATCCAAAGACACTTATGACTGAACACAGCTGGAGTCATTTTGGGTTAAGGGCCTTGCTCAGGGCCCCAACAGTGACAACTTAACAGTGGTGGGACTTGAACTGGCAACCTTCTGATTCCTAGTCCAGAACCTTAACCACCGAACTACCACTGTGATATCGTGCTCATTAATGAGTAACTAAGAGCAAAAACTGACCCTGGATCAGTTCTGCTATAGAACACGAGCATCAGTGGTCATATCTAGTGACGCATCGCCTGGTGAACGACGCGGCTATGCTCATATCTGTCACACTCCTCAGAGTATAAATTTTAACGTGTTCTGGCTGTTGTACTAAACCCCCAGCAGGGACAGATCCTGAGATTGATAGACACGGCACACAGTCTGTCTCCGGCACTTTGGCGTCGCGATGAAGGTGAAGGCCAGTCATTACGGCCACGCAGCCTCTCTCTCCGCGAGAAAGCTCATTAAAGTCCCCCTGCTGTGGCCAACTTGGCCTTCCCACCACTGGGGGTGCCGTTGAGCCGAACGCGCCTATTAGCTGGCCAGCCGGATCACACCCTCGCTAAACGGCTACAGCTAAAGCTTGATTGGACAGACACGGCTTGGGGCGAGGCTATGGGTCACCCTCCCCACGTAAGACAAACTCACCTGCGCTCATCTGTTTCATTCAAGTACTGAGTTTCCACAGCATTCTCAAACAAACCATGCTGTGGGTTAGGTAGTATGCAGCTGGCACTGTGGAGTCTGCAAAAGGAACTGTGTGTGTGTGTTAAAACAACTCAGTGGAGCACCACCTCAGTGCAGCACACATGAAACCATAAACCTGGTGCAATCACAGTCTTTTACCGGTGTTTACTGTGACAAAGGTACGGTGGCCCAGAGAGAGGCCTTTCTAGCTGACGAATTACTCCCTGAGGAGCAGCAAGACTGCCTTCACCAAGCCCTGCTTTCACAGCTCGGCCAGGAAGCAGGCAGCAGCCTCATGAACATGCATGCACGACGTCCAGGAGAACCGTCTCTATGACAGATTCTGCTTTCGACTCATTGCTGGCACAGACTGGGTGTGTTGACCTCAGTGTTGACCTCAGCCTGGACCACAGAGCCCAGCTCTCATGCCCAGCTCTCCTGTGTTAAAACACGCTTATCCTTGTGAAGTGGAGAAAGTGTAAAAAAAAAAACCTCACATGCTCTCCTGCTTGCCTCAGTGAGAGTTCTGCTATAATTCTCACACACATTTCATAATTACCTAACAGAATGGAAGACTGAGGCCACACACAAACACACACACTTTTTTTTCTTGTGCTTTTTAACTACAGCACAGGAACGTGGGTGGCTGAAAGCTGCTCCATCAGTTCCACTGCTTGTCTCTCTTTCTCCCAGACACACACACACACACACACACACACACACACACACACACACACACACAGAGACACAATCTCTCATGCATACATGTACACACATGCTCACACATATATGCATGCAAGCTCACACACACACACACACACACACACACACACACACACACACACAGAGACACAATCTCTCATGCATACATGTACACACATGCTCACACATATATGCATGCAAGCTCACACACACACACACACACACACCCATATACCTACTCCCACACACCCTGGCTGGCAGTACCATCAAGTGGGTTTTAATATATTAACAAGCTTTAGAAACACATTCATAGAAAGACAGACAAACACAGGCATTCAATAAAACAGACAGATACTAACACCTATGCATGCATGCACACACACACTTCATTAAACACACCTACCCTGCCCATACAGTCACTGTTAAGACTAGCCCTTCTGTTGCCAAGTATAGTCATATTCCAACTCATTCCTCCACTGGCTTTAAAGATTCCAGCAAATGTGTACATGTAATCTCATCTGTGCCAAAGATTCAACAGAAATAGCCCTTAATAAAACCCAGTAGTGCTGGCAGGGGCCGTGGGGATAAATAATCTAACCCAAATAATCCCAATGGAGCAGTGGAGAGAGACCTCAGGTCCTGACGTCTAACCTCAGATTAGCTAGACCTCCACCTACTACGTGTGGATGCCAGCCTGCCCCGACCAGCTCCGGGTGTGTGAAGGGGCGCTGTTGCTAGATGGGTGGTAGCACTCAAGCTTCTCATACCCGCCAGTTCATCATAACAGACGTGGGAGTCTGAGTAAGCGTTCTGAGTCTGGGTAGAAGGAACGACGCAGAGGCCGGTTAGGAGGTTTACGCTGTGGCCAGTGTGTAACCTCGACCCCATCAGACATTGAAGGAGGGCACAGAGAGATTATTCATTGCACATTCTTAAATTGACTATCATGTGACAAGTAATCACAGTGCTGATCTGAGATCAGGTTTTGGTATTCTGTTCCTCATTAAAGTAGCTATGCAGCCAAGGGAGACCTGTACCTGATTTTACAGCAAGATGCATGTGTATGGGTGGCAATCTATACTGCTGGTTGTGACAGTGTGCGTGCGTGCGTATAGACATGGTAACTGTGGAGTTAAGTTTGAGAAATCTCCTTATTTAGAGTAATATGGTCCTACTTTGCTTACTGTGCATGTAAACACCCAACAAATAGACTACAGACACACTCACACTCACACACAGTTCAGAACAAAGATATGACAACAGACCAACAGCATAAATGGGAGACCTCAGGCTAACACCCCCATTAAGACCATGTCATTTGTTAACCATTTAATTGTTAACCTTGGTGATATGATATGTTTATTAAGAACAAGGATTTGCTTTGGCATTGAGGTCATACAATGAGAGAGAGGGAGAGAGAGAGAGAGAGAGAGAGAGAAAGAGGGAGAGAGAGAGAGAGAGACATTGCACACTACTTCTCCTCCTGACTGGAACATGCAAGGGGTGCCATCTGTTCTCATAACACACTACACACACACACACACACACACACACACACACACACACACACACACACTACAAGCCCATAGAGAGCGCCTGCCACACCATGCACACCCTATACATGTTCATACACAGTGCCTGCATATATCAAACACAGTGTACACCCTCCTAAAGTGTGTCAAATCACATACACACGCACACACATGCCCACACACCATCTCAGAAAGCACACAAAGTTTACAAGCTCTCATGGACTGCCTGCAGACACCCCTTACACACATTCAAATGCAATCCCACATCCCCACACACATGTAATTCTACATCCAACATTCACGTACACACACACACACACACACACACACACACACACACAGAGAGAGAGAGAGAGAGAACACTCCCCCACAGAGATACAGCACAATAAAACAACACCTCATTTGCACGTTCTGTTCTAAATCCATCCCGAGCTCAGGAGCGTGAGGACTTTTGATGGATGAGATGTCTCTGACACCCCCACGCACCACCCACGCACCACCCATGTCTGCTTCAACTGCAGAGATCCCCCCCCCCCCACAAAGGGCTGAAGCAGAGGTGTCCCTGCACCCTTCTGGGGGAGAAGCGCAAAACTGCTTCACCACCCTCGAAGCCCACAACTCCAGGAGCTCAGTAAGAGTCTGGGGTGAGCCGTGACCTGGCAGGTGGGGCTATGATGGGGTCACTTCTGAGGCAGTTAGCAAGTCGGCTACAGCGTGGGAACAGCCGTGTTCCGGAGACACGTCCAGGTCTGGAAGAGTGGTCGTGTTGGATGCTGGAGTAAATGATTAAAGATCGCCGGCGACTTTATAGTCATACGATCAGCCTGCACCCGCACCGTTAATGAAATTACCCAGCATGCACTGCAGCATATCAGCCCAGCTGGCAGCCCCCTCCTCTGCTGTCTTATCTTTCGGTCTCTCTCGTTTTCTCACTCACACACATTTGTTCATTAGTTCTCTCTCTCTCCCTCTCTCCATTACTCCCTTCTCCCACAGATAATATTCTTTGAGCCATTAAGGTGAAACATCAAAAACTCGGTCTATTAACTTACAGCAAACACAAAACGCAGCTGTTCTACTAGTGAGCAGGAGCACGTTCACACAGAATCGCATTACTGGAGCCCAAATGTGTCCACTGTGTCCAACTACAGGGCACTGGAGAAAGAAACCGTGCCTCATAACGAGGAGACCTTCTCACCCTTGACGATGTGAGGGTTGATCTTTTTACTGGATGTCTTTCTAAATGTCATTATCCTCGCGCGCGCGCGTGTGTGTGTGTGTGTGTGTGTGTGTGTGTGTGTGTGTGTGTGTGTGTGTGTGTGTGTGTGTGTGTGAGTGAGAGATGTCCTAGAAGCAGTGCCACTCCCCCAGACTCCCCAAGTTTCTACTGACCTTTGAACTTTGAAACTTTACATACTGAATTTTGGCACAAGACAAAAAAGACGGAGGAAGAAAAAAAATGAAGTGAAAGAGGAAAACAGCAATGAGAGAGAGAGAGGGCAAGAAAGAGAGGGAGAGAGAGAGAGAGGGAGAAAGAGAGAGCAAGAAAGAGAGAGAGAGGGCAATGGAGAGAGAGAAAGAGAGAGAGGGGGAGAGAGAGACAAAGAAAAAGAGAGAGAGAGGGTGAGAAAGGGAAAGCGAGCAAGAGAGAGAGAGAGAGAGAGAGAGAAAGAGAGAGAGAGAGGGTATGAGAGAGAGAAAGAGAGATCACTGTGAGTTACAATGCAAGACAGGAAGTCTGAAATGGAGCCACCCTTCCGTCCTCATCAATGCTGGGATCGCAGGCAAGCTGTGACACTCTCGCTCTCGCTCTCGCTCTCTCTCACACACACACACACACACACACACACACACACCCCAGATACTCTGGCCATCCTTGTGATGGTCAGTGCACACAGTCCTGAGAGTCAGCTCCATGTGGAGTGAACGTCAGTGCATCGCAGCAGGATGGACCAGATCCAAATCACTCTGTCGCAAGAAATGCACTTCCTGCTCCTGCAGGAACAACAGGAAACAGGGCCCCTCTTGTCCTTAAGTGAACATGGTGCATCTTAAAATGACCTGCATCCTCACAACCTCTCTCTCACACACACACAACCTCCATCATATATATGTTAGCCATACATCCACACACTCACACAACAGAAGAGCCTGCATGTCCCGGTCCAAAAGGAAGGGGTTGACGCAGCCCACGCCGGGACACGTTTACTTCTCGGTCAACGATGAAAGCAAAGGGAAACAGTGGTGTGATGTTCGTCTGCTCCTCCCTCTGCTACGGATCATCTCCAACGCCACAAACTCCGGATACCAGGTGTTACACACCTCCCAACCCCCAGCTGCCCCTCCTCCATCACAACCAACACCACCCCCGCCTGGACCTAACCAACATTTAATAGGAGCACAGAGCTCCAAATATTCTCAGAACGTATGGTGGGGGTAGGGCAGGGTGGAGCTGCACCGAGCATCGGTTTCTTGCGCTGCCAACGTGAAGCATGGCTCGACAGAGTAACCTGTTATAAGAAAACGTTATTTTATTTATTTAAAATAAAATGCAAAGTGACCGATCCCACTGGCTACTTTAGATTAGCCTGAAAACATGAAGAGAACTAAACCTAAATCTATGTTCAGGCTTCGTGGTGGATGGAGTGGCTTTCCTGTAGGCACATCCCAGCTCTGGACCGACGGTATTTGTTGAGCGTGTACTGGCGTAGGCAACGTCGGCTGTATGAATGCTAGACAGCCCTAAGAGGAAGAACAGAGCACACAGTGACTCAGGACACACTAACGTAATCCTGTAGCCAAGTGGAGCAACTCTGTACTGCACTACTGGGTGTGTGTGTGTGTGTGAGATAGAGAAAAGAAAGAGGAAAAAACTTGAGGAGTGGCTCACCACAAGGCATGACTCTCTCTCTCACTCACACACACACACACGATTTCCTGGCAAAAAGATAAGCACTTCCTGTAAGAACAGGGGACATTACTGGGAAGACCGGCAGGGACACAGCCGATCTTACACCGTTCAGAAAGGCCTGTCGGCACACTGCGCCCGTCGCAGATGTTGGTCGGTACATTGGCTTTAACCAAGCCCAGATCCAGTGAGCCAGTAAGGGTCAGAACTCCGGGCCCTTCTGGAACGCTTAAAACAAACACGAACACAAATTAGGATGAGGATAATGTTAGTACCCAGAGACGTGTGTGAGGAGCTGAAGCTCGACGATGATGACAGTCTACCGCGCATGTGTCAACCACATGCGTGTCAACACGCCTCACCTGCTGGTAGTAACACTATTTCAGCCCCAGCCCGGCCCTGCCAACGGCGTTCACCAATGCGTTTTACCAAGACCACATGAAGGCAGTGTCTGTCGTGGCCTCGCGCATTACCGTGGTGTGGTCGTGTAAAACATTCCCACGTGGAGGGCAGCAAGGCACGAGGACGCATGCCACTCATCTCGACAGCAGGCAGTGGAATGCTGGCACAGGGAAGAGACGCACAGGCGTCTGAGGGGAAGGGAGCGTGTGTGCGAACGACGGCGCCCCAGAGCCTTGCGCCTGCCCCACACCGGAGGGCGAGGCTTCTCCCGGGGGACCTGGCGGAGAGGAGGAGGGCTCTGCTTCTCTCGCTGCTCACTCGCACACGGGTGACGAAGCGGAACGCTGACGGCAAGTTCAGAGGGACCTCCGCGGACCCCCACCCCTGCCATTTGCGAAACAGACGTTGCGCAAGTGCCATGTTTTCTCTGCCCTTTGAAGGAGGGAAGTGCGGGCCGGCCGCGGCGCGGGAAGGACGGGAAGACGGGAAAGAAAAGAGAGAGAGAGAGAGAGAGAGAGAGAGAGAGAGATTTAAATAGATAGATAGCGAGAGAGAGGTTCATCAGGGATCTCTGTTCTACCTCCCTGCCAGCGTGCAAGTGCATGAAATGAGACGGGTCACATGACTTGCCTGCACGAACACACACAAGCAGGAAAACGCAAGCACACAGTCCTACACAGGCCCGTTTCATCATACGCACGGCCCACTCCTTGCGTGACAGAGCTGAGCAGTGGTACACACGTTCATCTCGGCATAGTCACGTGCAGCCACACTTTTGCGCAACAAACCCGACAAACCCAGGCATCGCCAGCTGGCTACATACCCGTCGCCAGTGTCTGCATTCGGCCACTGCACTTCAAAATAAAAGTGCGTCACATAGGTCGCATAGCACAAGTGCAGGGCGCAAAGGAGTACGTATGAACATGAACACACACACACACACACACACTTCACTAGGACCTTAACATAATGAAACACTTGTAGCTTTTATCTTCCAGGGTTTTGCTTGTTGGGCGAGAGCATCAGTGAGGCAGAAGCTTCCAGTTTGTCAAGAGAGCCGTTAACAGAGGTGTCTGTCAGTTCTCAGTTTTAATTCAAATCAGCAAGTTGAACCTGATGCAAACACCTCCATCGCTACCTTATTAACAGGAAACATGGTTTGCTTGAGGTTCTTCACCTGTCAGGTCTACAGAACAAACTGCAGAAGAACTCCAATCCCTAGATGAAACATGAAGCAGCAGATGTTGAAATATGACACATCCTTCAGGTTGGGGTTTGTTAGAGTGGGAGGGCATTTCTTTGACTGCTTATGTCAGAAATTGGCACGTGGAGTAAATGTTTATTGGCCAGTTGGGATTTGATGCTTAAAAACAAAAATCACTGTAAAAAAACACTTATTGCCTGATTCAAGACAATGAAGTGAACTCTCAGAAAGTGGCATGTCTGGACATGTTTGAGACTCTCCTTCTCTCAGCCTCTCGTCAGCTGGCGTCTGAGGAATGAAGTCACATGGTCAAGAGACCTTCTGCTACAAGACATTCTTGGACTTCTGGGTTTTCCCTTTTCTTCAGATTGGAAGCCAAGGTTCAAAACCTTTTTTTTTTTTTTTTTTTTTTTTTAACCACTGATCCAAGATCTGTTCTGCAGTCTCTCTCGTTTTGGAAAAGAGCAGAACTGGTGGAACCGATAGAGGAACCATTGAGGAATCTGCATATGAAGCTTTAACAAACGTCTTGCTTTCATGTGACCCAAGCTGTGTTTAACAACTGTTTGCCAGATAAACAGATTACCATTCCAACACCTGAAACTGGGAATGCTGGCTACACTGAGTCACTGCAAGCTAAAATCTGTATGTGATCACGTGCCTTGTTCAAACAGGTCATAGGAGGTATGTGCGGTAAGACGCTCAGCCCTGCCCTGAAACTAGACGAGGCCCGTTTCAGACAATCTACCAAACACGACATGTCAACAGGTCACCCCCAACCCAGCGCCCACCCAGCACAGTTCAGGGCAGATACCTCAGCTGTAATCCAGACATATATGAACACACACGCGCACGCACACACATGCAAACCCAGGCCCAAGAATGCCAAGTGGTGCTGTTGCACATAGCAGGTTTCCACACAGAAGCCAGCACCTGGCCTGCTCTTGGGCATGTGTGTGTCTGTTCAAAAACACACAGCACTGACAGGGGAATTGCCGAAAGGGAATTTTGTAAGAGAACCACGGCTGTCTGCGCGCTGTACGGAAAGCAAACTGGCGGTCCCGGGAAATCCTCCACCTAAAGCCAGTGGGGATCACATGACAGACTGCAGCACCGCCCGTCGCCCCGGCAGCCGAGACATCGAGATGTTCAGCCATTTTGTACTGCCTTGTTCCCCATTCGCCCACTGTAGGCTGTCTGAAACCAGAACACATGTTCAGGAAGCTCAGAATCAGGGAGAATCTTCATGCATGCATAACCACGTGTGATACATAGCTTTTAGGCTGTGAACATCTCCAGCACATAAAGATCCGGTACAGAGAGCCCCAAGTGTGTGTAAAGGTCTACAAAAGCACACAGTAAAACAAAGTTTAGCGTAACAGCTCGTTCTAAATAGAGTCCTCGAAGAGCTAATTAAAATGGAAAAGGGATTGCACAACAGCTCACACCTGCAGCTAAACAGCAAACCCAAGGACTTCCACCAGTGTGAATAAATATCACCCCGCTTAACAGGACAGTTAGCTCATTTAGTTCTAGCTTTCCAGGCTCATACTGATGCTGCTATCTGGGGATTCTCTCTAAACATGTTGAGCAACCACCAAGTTTCTAAGTCGGAGACCAAAAAACGGACTTCTGTGTGGCCTGATTTTGAGCCCTTCTCAACAGCAGTTTTGTCCAGGAAGCCACTTTAGAGATGGCATGTGGAGATTAAGCCTTGTCTGCACTAAAATAAGATTAGTACCAGCAGAAACCTGGGGTCATCTTGACACACTCAAGATGGATTTGACACCGTCGCCAGTTAGCACCCGTCACCTGAACCGAAGTGCACTGCAAGTTTTTTTTCTCCCTGACGAATAAACTATTGCAAAAAACTGCAGCTGTACAAAAGAGTGTGTGGAAATCTCATGTTAGTTCACCACCCTGCAACACACACACACACACACACACACACACACACACACCTTTTAAGCTCTCCTCACTCACACTGGAATCTCAGAGACAGGTCCAGGGCCAAACGCTGCAGCCAGGCAGGATGCTTTAAAGGGTAGTTACCGTCTGCTGTTAGCGCTAACGCTAGCTGAGCCACTAGTACGCCCCTTCACTTCCGATCCCAGCTGTTCTCTAGAAGCCCAGGTGCTAGTGTTAAAATCACAACGACCGGGGAAACCCAGCTAAAAGACACAACGGCTTTGACCACGAGGAGCAGAGAGAAAAGAACCTTCACAGAGTGCACGCGCTTCAATTACAGTCAGCAGCTGCACAATACCAACCTCCCTCCATCACAAACTTAGAGATAGAAATATGGGGCGAAATATTGGGGGCGGGGGGTTGCTTTGAAAAATGTTACACCACTCTGGTGATGAATGTTGGTCAGATAATGACCGGCATATTTATGGACTCTCGCAGCTTTCAAACCAAAACAAAACAAAAAAATCCCTAGACCTGCAGCTCTTGAGTGGTTCCTGGGACCAAAGTTCACTCTTTAGCTCTGAAAGGCCAAGGGCAAGCGGCACCAGGCTGCAGCCGCAGGAGGCGTCTGGGTCCTAGCACCTCTTCTGTTTTTAGCACAACACCACCACATCTCCAGGCATGCTCCTCCAACCCTGTTCAAGACCAGGGACGCACCGCTAACACGTCCTGCGCCACAGCACAACCTGCAAACCACATGACACCACTGACAATTTCCATTCCAACCACTAGAATCATGGGAACTTATTACTATGTAACACTTTATACTATGTAAAAATCACTTTCATAATGTCATTTAAAAATGGGGTTTTTTGCATTTTAATGGGAAATTGTATAAAAACTGTTACTTTCAAAAGAAATTCTTCTGAACCACCTTGTGGGTAATACAATAAAGGGCAATTGACAACTTATAACCTTGTGAAATAGTCTCAAAAAACAGCACTTCAGTATACATCAGATTAGTTGACTATGATACAAGAAGCACTGAAATCAAATTTAGAGAACTACCCGGCAGTAAAGACAATGCAGAAAGAGGGTAAGGGGAAAGCAGGAAAAAAACGTGTTTCTAACAGCACACACACACACGCACGCACGCACGCTGTGGGCACAGTACTTCCTCCAAGTTATCTGCTGCAGCAGACAGCGATGCATTGCCCAGGGCTAAGAGTAAAGGCACTGCAACAGTGCAACTGCTATTGCAGGCCAGTAGAGTAAGTGCTCCACAGCACATCTCACACTAATCTACACAAATCAATATAAACCAGCGCGTGGCCGACTCGCGGCGAGATTTCAGAGGAACTAACCTCGCAGCTCCATGTGACCTCAGACACATGCTAATGAACGATAATGGGAACAAGCAGAAACTTTGACATGAACACAACAGACTGCTGACTGAAAAGATTACATAAACACCAATGTGTCTGCAGCCACAATATGTTTTTTCTGCCATGCACAGAAACCAAAAGTTGTCTGATGGACACGAGCATGATGCAATGAGTGTAACTCTGGATCTTATGGTGTCTTTTAAAACTCCCCAAAAAAGAATCTACTCTTCACACCTTTGGGCCACCGTCTCCAAGGCAACAAAGGTACATAACACATGCACCAGCGGACCTGTGACAGTGCAGTCATCAACAGCTGACTGTCACTTACTGTTTGTGAAAGGTTTTTTTTTTTTTTTTTTTTAAGAAAATAAATAAATAAAATAGTAGTGAAGCGGATATTCGAGGAAGTGAAACTGTCAACCTGTTTAGAGAGAGAGAAAAGAGGTCATGGCAGGAAAGCACCCAGTCCTGCCCTTTCTAAAAAGGAACTTTAAACATATTTGCAGTAAACAAACTTTAAGAACTAGTGAGACATGTTAGCATTCCTGGGTTATTCTGTAACACGACAGCTAAACTCGACACCTTCCACCCCGACAGCACGCGCGGCCAACAACGTTAACAATTCAAGGGCGTGAGGCAAAGCGCTCCAGTCATCGTCCCGCGTGCGCTCGTGGAAGGCCGGAGGCCAGCGCGGTTCGGTGGACGCCGCGCGCCACCGTGCTGTTCGCTTCACGACGGTTAACTGCAGGGGGCACGCGCTACGTCTGCCAGCGTGACTCAACACCGACACGTTTCAGCAAGCTAACCTGAGCACCGCGAGCGTGCTCCGGGGGAGCACTTCAAGCCCACCTTCATTAGCACCTCAAAGTCCGGAGGTCTGGCGAGAAAAGGCGGCATCACCTGGACGCTCGGTGGGCTGACTTACGTGAAAGAGGAATATGACGGGCAGGCGCATATGCAATTATAAGAGGAAGGGGGGAAATACTGCTCGTGCCAGGTTTCCAGACACAAAGGGGGGGAGACACACAACCTATACTACATCACAACCTTATAAATGTAGTTTGACAGAAACCACAAAAAAAAACCCCACTAAGAATGCTCCGTCCGCGGGTGTCCGTACGCGTCCTTGCTGAGACGGCTACTTCTGTACGATGTCATTTACTGCACGAACGTTTTTTTTTTTTAGCTCGGCCACCGAAAACGAATTTTACACCTTCACCAAGAGGATGCCCAGGTCACGTGACGCAACGAGGACTGCACTGCCAAACCGCTTCCAACGTGCAACTGGTTTCCCCAGTTTCAGCTCGAGCGCATTTGACGGCCAAAATTCCCCACCGAGCAGAGCTGTCAGTCAGAGCCTCATAATCTCATACCTGCACCCCAATTCCTCAAAGCAGCAAACTGACTGAGATGAGACCCACACACAGAGCTGTCTTAGTAGGTATAAAGATCCTTGTCAGTAATATCTACATAGCAATCTCTATTATGTAATAGCATTTTAACAACTCAATGTTATATACATTTTAAAACTATACACCTTTTAATAATCTTACAAAAGGAGTGCAAACACTGAACATATTTTTTAAAAATTCAATTTGTATTAAAAGTCTTTTAAACAGTCAGAACAGCTGTTAAAAAACTGGTCTGAAATTAGACGTACAATCGGATTAGAATTTCAATGGTACATCACATTTTGTTAAAAAAAAAAAAAAAAAAAAAAAGAAGAAGAAGAGAAAGGGAAAAAAACCAACAACATTTGTTTTCACTGGTCTAGAAGACATGAACGAGGGTTTTGAGTCGTGGGGATCCAGTACCTGTTTTCAAACATTTGGCCAGGTCTAGACCGGTTTTTCAAGAGGGAAAAAAACAATAATAAAACACTATTAAAGGCCAAATTGTGGGCAAAAAGAAAATCATTCGTTTGACATGGAGGTTCGATGTATATTTTAAAACCCCTAAAGATTACAGAGTGTAACAGTTAAGTACTCTGGATTGCCATAAAACTCCTTTCAAACTTTCTCGGGTTGGCACTAAAAGCTGAGCAACTTTTTTGGAAGGCACTCGACACACGGGCGTAAACTCCACGCCCCTACGTCACTACAGTAAGGTCCTCGCGCACGCTGAGTTAAAAAAGGTGGCACTGATCAGAGTGAAGTGGTTTTACATTAGGACGCCATCCGCTGCCAAACGCTCAAAAAAGCGCTCCTTCAACCCGAGTCATTTGCAGCAAGTGATGCAATATAGCCATTAGTTTCCCCAAGTTCGTCCTCTGAAGAAACGCTCGAGCTTATGTCGCAGTTTCCACGTCTCTGGTTAGGGATGAGTTCCAGTCACGAGTGCAGGCCGAGACGAGCTAGGCGCTGGGTCGGCCGCGCGTGTTGACATCAGTGGTGTACATCAAGTGTGCTGCAACAATACTCCAACCAAGCGGAACTCCTGAAGTGTGAGCGGCTGCTCCGGGAGTCTCCACCTCCCCTAAAGTAGTGCTGCCAAGACCCGGGGGGGGGGAGAGAGACGCGGAGCTCAACAGTTAAGAAATCCTGCAAAACACCTCCAGAACAGAAAAAAAGAATTACAAACGTCCGTTTTATGTCGCTAAAGACAAACTACCACACAGCTAGGCACCAGGAGATCACGTTTCCAGACTCGAGTGCCCATGGTTAAGCGTGTCGGGTTTGTCTAAATCCCAGAACGTTCAAGTATTGTGTCATTGTAAACACTGATGCACGTTTGTCGTCGTTGTATTATGCGTGTGCAAGACAATATAGGACACTTTAGAATACTGATGACAGCTAACACCAGAAAGAAATCTGCAGAGACGAGCGCGTGCTTTTGTCCTCGAGCAAACTTGTCGGTTCCATTCCTCGTTCTTTTGTCTTACGGAGTCGTGTTACGAGTTGCTAACTCGCCATTGCAAACTTAAAATACTACATGTATTTCTTTTAAAGAATAACGCAAGAGGAACAGCACTGGTCATCTCCGTTTGGCGCAGAAGCGTAGTTCATTTGTCTGACAATCTCCGCGAACAGTTCGTCGACTGAGCCTTTATTTTTGGCTGACGTTTCCATAAACGGGCAATTCCACTCGTCCGCCAGGGCTTTGCCTTCCCCGGAAGAGACCTCTCTCTCGCCTTCAAGATCCACCTTGTTCCCCACCAAGATCATGGGCACTCGCTCGTACCTTTTCACGCGGATGATCTGATCCCTCATCGGTTTGATATCTTGGAAGCTCTGCTGGTTAACCAGACTGTAGACAAGTATAAACCCCTGCCCATTTTTGATGTACAGATCTCGCATGGAGGCGAACTGCTCGGTCCCCGCCGTGTCCAGAATCTCCAATACGGAGGGCGACGAGTCCACTTCGATCTCCTTGCGGTAGAAATCTTCTATCGTCGGGTCGTATTTCTCTATGAAGGACCCGGTAACGAACTGCACCGTTAACGCCGATTTCCCCACGCCGCCGGACCCCAGCACCACTACTTTGTATTCTCTCATGGCTCCGGACGGGCGCTAGTTCGCTCGCTCGCTCTCGCCTTCCTCTAGCTGGCCGCCCTGCTCGTCCTCAGCCCGCTCGAGGCGCCGTCGCACCGCTGGTGGATTTCCACCCAAAAGCGTCGGACTCGGTGATCCGTCGTGGGTGAGCGCGGGCTTGATTTGGGCCGTGCCTCAGCATTAGAGTCCCGTCATGCTCGGCCCCCCGTGGGTCCCTCTGCGCCGTGTCTTGGTCGTGGAGTGATCGACGCGCTCTCGCACACTCTTCCTGCCCACAGGCCACGGCGCGCAGCGGCTCACGTCACCGAGCGAGAGCGTCTTAAAGGCGCAGTCGGCAGCTCGGATCAGATTCGCCCTCCTGAAAAGTTCTTTTATAGTCAACAGGCACCACGCCTTGTTCGAAATCTGTGTCGCAGTCGCCTGATTCACGGTCGATCCTCGATTAAGTTTAAAATTTAACTTCTTAACGTGCAGTGTGGGGTTACAAACCAATTCAGAAAACTAATTTACCCACGTTGGCAAAATTCCGACGTGTTTGTTTTGCACAGATTCGGTGATTTTTCACTAAAACATGTACATCGACAGTAGCCTGGTGAGTTTTGGGTTTAAGATTATAGTTTTGTTTTTATATAATGATAAAGCCCATTGATTTTAGTGTCAATGATATTTATAATACTCTTCTAGTTGTAGGTTTATTTTCGTGTGTTTTCTTTCTTTTTTTCTTTCTTTCTTTGTTGTTGTTTTTACATTTACTATTTCCTATTTACATTTACTATATTTTACTATTACATAAACATAACTACCTATCCAGGCCCTGTCCCTGGTACACTGGACCATATTCTAATCACTAATTTCAGTCAACATAAATTGACTTTTCAAACACAGATTAAGGCCTCATAGCTTTAACATTGACTGGATCATTATTTTCCTTCCAAAACCCGGATTAACTGTTTCCGTGGAAACACTGATGTCACGGTGTGAACATACATATGCTAGTCTAGACTTACACACACAGGCTGAGGCTGGATATTCCCCTCAATAGCTGGGTCACTTAATTACTGACTTCAAAACCAGTCTGCGCAAAACAGGCTGTCTCAGGTGTGATGAAGACAAACAGTCTATAAATAGCTGCTAACCTGTGGCACTGACTGAATCACTCTGCATTTCCTGTGCATCATACGTCCCAGGAGGAGCAAGACTGACGCTTTGTCAAGAAAATGCCATTCTTATGTAAATGGCCTGGTTAGGTCGTGCTGAGCAACTGCCCTCCTGTGGACAGGTATCACCACGTACCCTGGGGGTGCCTTTGTTGGGTCATCGATGTCGTTGCACCAGAGCAGAAATTTTCACCGCAAGCAGAATGGACAAAAAAATACGGCGTAAGAATACGCGTGGGATGATTTCCAGAGTTTCGCCATACTCGACTGGACACACCCACCCACTGTCCTCTGTGCCATGTGTTGGATGTTTTTACAGTAGACATGATTCGCCTGTTATTCATTTTATTTATTAGTTCCAGATTGCTCCTTCAGCACCCCCCACCCCCCAGTACACAGAAATGACTCAGAGAGAAAAGAAACATGTTTCACATGTTTTCTCAATACAATATTAACTCTGAGGAGCTGTGGCCAGCCGATTAATACCATGCCTTCCAAGAGATCTGCAGCCCTCCCCCTGGACATCTAAGAGCAATTGATGTCTCTATTCTCCGTCAACTCTTCCTGTTCAGCAGTGAGCTGATGGAGCTCAGCCAATAGGAGTGGTCACCTTGCAACACTCATTCGTGTGTGTTGACTGATTCTATGTTCTGGGGTCCTGAGGGAGAGATGAGATGAAAACTGCTTGGGCAATACCACAGACACCTCGGTACAGCAGGAAACAACGTTATTACAGTTTGTCTTTTTTTAAGTCAGCAACAAATCGGCATCCTATGGCCCATTAATTCTGTGTACCAGCTCACCTACTAATAAGTGCATTTTGGTCTTTGTGATCAGTGCCGATTGATCACTGAGCATCCTCTAACTTGGAGAAAACACAATTAAAAAGTGAGTGAGAACAACCAGCATCACTCTCAGGTAAACATCCAGCTAATCAGCTCTGGGCTTCAGGAAAGCTTCCATCGATCTCCTCCCATCCACACCAATGAAGTCTCTTTTGGTGCCATTGATCGTCTTTTTCTGTAGACACACACACACATACACACACACACACACACACTACAGATGTGGATTGACAATGCAGGGAGTGTAAAAGGCAGTCCCATGCAGAAGGCTGGGGGGTGGGTGTATCACACCTCTGAACAATTCTAATAGGCCTAGGTAAACACATTCAGACAGGTGTATGTGTTAACAAGAGTAAAAGACCAGCAAATCAACACAAATTTATTGAATTAACATCATTCCTCTGCCAGTTAAATGGCTGTTTTTACAAAGTGGAGAACTGATTGGATTAGGCAAAGTAATTTAAAATTGACTCCCAAAGTTATCTGTTTTGGGGGTAAGCTACAGTGATTAAGATAAAGCTGAGAAGGGTTTGTTAACGGTGAGGTGAGTTCTACTGCAAATGCCTGCACACAGACTGCCACACACTGGAAACGCTCTACAGGCCAATCACAACAGGCCGTTACATGTTTCATGTTGCTCTAGGAAATGTAGTGTAAATTCACAAAACAGACAGCCAATTTACATAACCTGTTCTGTACAGAAAGTGTGTATGTGTATATATACACACACACACACACACACACATACATATATATATATGTGTGTGTGTGTGTGTTGGTGGGGGGAGGGTGCAAAGTGTTCCCTTCACCTGATTAATTAACTGCATGCCACAGAACTGTTCAACAGGTATAGATTTCCTGCATGACATTTAATTAGTCTCTCAGCCTTCAGGTCTGACAGGATAGCCTAAGTGCTACAGGACAGAGCAGGATCAGACTCTTAGGAGTGTCACAAAGAGGAGTGTCCTGAAGCTACAGCTCCCCAACCCTCTTCAGGCCAAAGTGGGAAGCCCGCTCCTGACTCTGAATGCTCGCCCAGCACGTGCAGTCACTGCATTCTGGCTCATTCTGCTTTCTTAGGCTTTTCAAACTGTTTTGTTTAAACAAATCTGAAAAGGGCCATAAGCTGGTGGGGAAGAACCGCCCATGAAACAGCACATGACAGTGAGACACATGGCAGTGAGACAGTCGCACAGCTCCTGAGATTTTTAGACATGGTCACATCTGCACATACCTTCAGTATAGAAGTCACCGCAAACCTGTTTCTTACATGTACAGTGCACTAGCATTCCTGCTGAAGTAACTGTGTAATAAGAACACCACACAATTAAGACAGAGTCTTTTTATATATTACCTTTATTCATTTAGCCACAAATGAGTCTTAATCCCTGATTTGAGCAAATTAACATGTGAGCGATAGGAATATAGCTAAATACAATCTAATTCCATTCCCTTCCCTTCCCATATCCCTAGCATACCTTCCTGCTAGAATGTGCTGGGCAACATTCTAGACTAACGTATCAGTACCAGCACATGACACAGGGAGGCTAGCGTAACAGTACCAGCGCATGACACAGGGAGGCTAGCGTAACAGTACCAGCACATGACACAGGGAGGCTAGCGTAACAGTACCAGCACATGACACAGGGAGGCTAGCGTAACAGTACCAGCACATGACACAGGGAGGCTAGCGTAACAGTACCAGCACATGACACAGGGAGGCTAGCGTAACAGTACCAGCACATGACACAGGGAGGCTAGCGTAACAGTACCAGCACATGACACAGGGAGGCTAGCGTAACAGTACCAGCACATGACACAGGGAGGCTAGCGTAACAGTACCAGCGCATGGCCCAGGGAAGCCAGCGTAACAGTACCAGCGCATGACACAGGGAGGCTAGCGTAACAGTACCAGCGCATGACACAGGGAGGCTAGCGTAACAGTACCAGCGCATGACACAGGGAGGCTAGCGTAACAGTACCAGCACATGGCACAGGGAGGCTAGCGTAAAAGTACCAGCACATGACACAGGGAGGCTAGCGTAACAGTACCAGCACATGACACAGGGAGGCTAGCGTAACAGTACCAGCACATGACACAGGGAGGCTAGCGTAACAGTACCAGCACATGACACAGGGAGGCTAGCGTAACGGTACCAGCACATGACACAGGGAGGCTAGCGTAACGGTACCAGCACATGACACAGGGAGGCTAGCGTAACGGTACCAGCACATGACACAGGGAGGCTAGCGTAACGGTACCAGCACATGACACAGGGAGGCTAGCGTAACGGTACCAGCACATGACACAGGGAGGCTAGCGTAACGGTACCAGCACATGACACAGGGAGGCTAGTGTAACGGTACCAGCACATGACACAGGGAGGCTAGCGTAACGGTACCAGCACATGACACAGGGAGGCTAGCGTAACGGTACCAGCACATGACACAGGGAGGCTAGCGTAACGGTACCAGCACATGACACAGGGAGGCTAGCGTAACGGTACCAGCACATGACACAGGGAGGCTAGCGTAACGGTACCAGCACATGACACAGGGAGGCTAGCGTAACGGTACCAGCACATGACACAGGGAGGCTAGCGTAACGGTACCAGCGCATGACACAGGGAGGCTAGCGTAACGGTACCAGCGCATGACACAGGGAGGCTAGCGTAACGGTACCAGCGCATGACACAGGGAGGCTAGCGTAACAGTACCAGCACATGACACAGGGAAGCCAGCGTAACGGTACCAGCGCATGACACAGGGAGGCTAGCGTAACGGTACCAGCGCATGACACAGGGAGGCTAGCGTAACGGTACCAGCGCATGACACAGGGAGGCTAGCGTAACGGTACCAGCGCATGACACAGGGAGACTAGCGTAATGGTACCAGCGCATGACACAGGGAGACTAGCGTAACGGTACCAGCGCATGACACAGGGAGGCTAGCGTAACGGTACCAGCACATGACACAGGGAAGCCAGCGTAACAGTACCAGCACATGACACAGGGAGACTGGTGTAACGGTACCAGCGCATGACACAGGGAGGCTAGCGTAACAGTACCAGCACATGACACAGGGAGGCTAGCGTAACAGTACCAGCACATGGCCCAGGGAAGCCAGCGTAACAGTACCAGCATGTGACACAGGGAGGCTAGCGTAACAGTACCAGCATGTGACACAGCAGCGTAAAGGTACCAGAACATCCAGTTAGAGCACTAGATTTCTCTTACAGTAATGCTGTTTCAAGGATTAAGAAGTAAAGTGTAAAACCAGAGAATCATATATATTAAACTCAACTTGAAGTGATTTAATGGCTTTGCTGTGTAGATGTGCAAATGAAAAAGTGTTGGGACACTTAAGAGTGGTCACTACATGTGCTATTGCGCCACCTACTGGTAAAGGGAAGAAATACACCACCTAATGCAAATGATACATTGAGAAGGAAATCTGATATAAATGCAATTAATTCATAAAATTATTATTACAAACACAACTCTAAAACTATAGGTTTCTGGCTACTGTTTAAAAATGGCAGTGAACAATAGTATCAGTTTAAACCCTGTGGAGTAGCGTTAAAAGATGAATGAGCATCTGAGACATCTGATCTAGGATCAGACACTTTGAACAGGAAAGGTAATTTCATATCTCATGTTCATACTAGCCATGGTCCCACTGTCAGCTGCTGCCGTTTAGATTCTCACATCCACTCCCACAGATCCCATGCACTGCAGTTTATTTCTAATTAGTAAGTAATTATTGGGTAATTATCAAGACGAGGGCAGCATGTTAAATCAGGAAACACCAATGTGCCATGTGTGCCCAGATAGTGAGTTTAATAGCTTCTATTATCATTATGTTTTACGCTTTTTCTGTAAAACTGGCTGTAAAACTTCTTACAAAGCAAAATCAATTTTAGCCTCAAAGCTTTATATCTAATTAGTCAATCTTTTGTAGCCGAAACGTCTCTCGTGTTGTCTTGTGTGTACTTCGCCAGAAGAGGGCAGCATTGTAAAATGGAAAAAGCCCCTTCTGCAGTTGAGGCAAGAGAACGCTGTGCGGAGCGAACTGGACTTCTAGGAGCCACGCTAATGACTGAGAAGCATGCTGAACTGTCTGACTTTGCACAATACAATTTGTTTTGTTTCAGTCTCTCATAAAACGCAGACAAAAACGTCTGTGACGTGGCGCTCGTGTGCGTGCACGTGCGACCTCCGTCACGGCCCCCGTTCACAGAAAGTGAGCTCACGTGGTGTTTTACCTCTTTTACAATTACCAAAGCGAATAAGCTGTCGCGCGCTTCCCAGAATGGACATGTGGCGAGGGAACTTGTCAGAGGAAGGGAGTAAGTCAAGGGAGAAGCTCGAGAAGAGAATAGGGAACGTGTGGAAACGGCCGTGACGTGAGCTCCGCTCGGCCGCGCGGCGCCCAGGCCAGCGGGCACAAGCGAGGTGCATTGTTCTCCCGGCGGAGCCGCAGAAGCCGGCCGACCGCGGCACCTCACAGCCGCGCGATTGTCCGGGCCTGCGGAAGGCCCCGGCGGCCGGATGGGGAGGACGGCGCACGCACACAGGCTCTTTCAGCCGGCCGACAATGGCCGCCTTTCACGCCCGCTGTTCTCGCGCGCGGGCGGCCGATAGAAAGCGCGGTCAGGGGTCGCGGCAATTGTGGCTCTGAGAGCGGAGCGCGGGGACGCGCTCTGGGAGATGGGCGGATGGGTGGCTCAGGGTCACGGAGGAGCTGTCCAGATGTGCGTGTCTAGAAGGGGAGGAAGATGAGAGCAAAAGCACTCAGCGCAGAGCCATTAGCGCCGGAAGCTAATCGGATTTGGCAAACGCTGAGGCGCAGGAATGCTTATCTTTTGTATGTTAGCACAAAGAATATGGACCGCTTAGGAAAGGACCAAGATTCCTACTCAGAGCTGTGTCTTAGTCCAGGTGTTGAGACTCCGCTGAGATCATTGTAAAGGAAAGTCCTGCATCTGCTGGCGTTGGTGGTGGTGGGTACGGGCGGACTCCCGCTCCCAGGACTCACCCAAGCGCTGTGAGGGTGTGCAGGCAGTCACGTGAGCAACCGCGACCCTGGAAAACTGCAAACATGGCGCCGTACAACAGGATCTGCCACAATCCCATTTATGTCCCTTTTGCCTCCTATCTGTCAGACAGCATATCTTGGCATCTGCATGTCCTGGTTCCCGCACACGTGAGGGTTTCTAAAGCTGGCGTGTTTAAAGCATTCTGCGCAGAGCTGTTAGCGTGCAACTGACAATAACTGTTCAGTTCCGGGAAGCACATATTTAGCACTACAGGTTTCCAGTCACTGAAGGCGAGTGGAGACTGTGTCAGGTGTGCGGGCTTACTGCTGGAACACCACACCGCGCCAGGTCCATATGGCCACTAGCACTTTGGACAGGTTCCTTGAGGGCCTTTTAGATAGTTGCGACTCTGGAGTCTGTCTGCCCACACACACTCACACAGCCCATCACAGCTGCCATCAGCAACACAACAGGCAAGGCTGAGAGGCAGGAACAGAGGCGATGCTAGACATGTAGAAATGGATGGATTGGGCGCTCAGGTGTGTGCGCTGGGTGCCAATGGGTTTTGTCTGTGTTGGGGAACGGAAATGGCCCGGGGGGGGGGGTTAAAAGGAAGAGGAAGACAGAAATGAGGTGGATGCATTTCTGCTACCCACGGAAAAAAAAAAAAAGATTAAATAAATGCATGACGCAAATTGCACAAAGCGATGCTGTAATATCCACACAAGTCTAATGGGTACGAGTACGTACTGGTGAACCGTACAGCAGGACAGGCGTGCTTCTGTGTGCCATGCGAGGGGGTGCATCATTGCACATGCACCGTGCACTAGGGAGCCTAGAGCTGACAGGACGGCAGGCCGAGTTATTTTCAGAGCCTGTGCAGGGAGAGAGGGGCCACGTTTAATTAGATGCTTTCTGGGTGCCGGTATCAGTTTGCCCTGATATGCCCCTGCAGGCAAACAGACAGACAGACAGACACTCGTTACACTGCAGCACAGGACACTCACACTCCAAACCCGGTCCAGTGACACCAACAGGCGCAGAAACCCCTCACCCGCAGGGCCAAAAGCATAACTTAGAGGTGAAGAGAGCTGTTCTGTAACAACTGAAGCCTTTTAATAAGACCTCAGACATGCTGGGGTATCATGTAAACGTGCCTCAATGAGACCTATGCCCCGGTGCATTAGAGATGCACTCAAATACATTAAAAGCTGCACTCATATTCATTCGTACATTAATTATATGTTAATTAAATACATTAAGAGAACTCACACTACAAATATTTCATGTGAAAACCCTACTTTTATTAGATTTTCCCATAAATCTCTCCTGTTGCATACCCAAGGCGTAACTGTCTTTGCAGAGCTGCTCCACTAGTTCCCATGAGGCAGTTCTGCCATTTAACTAATGAGAAAGAGGAATGGCCCTCGAGCTGAAATAAACAAATGCAGAATTAATCGTGATGAAACGTTTACTTTACTTATTTTCTGTGGTTTTGCCTGTTTGGGGAGGGGCCAGGTTCCTAAGAGGCTTGACTGTGTACGGTTCCACTCCACAGTCAGAAGACTGCGATACTGAAGCCCAGATACGCTGAAGCCATCTGACTGCTAGTCCAAGGCAGAATAATTGGCTCCCTCTCTGGGTGTGAAGGATTGTCTAGTCCCTCTCGTCCTGTCAATCAGAGCGCTGCTAGCCAATCACGTGGCTTGCCAGTTGCCAGGTTCCATCTGGTTGCATACGCAGGACTTGGCCGGTAGCCGTTTCAGATGCACGCCTAAATGCGTCTCTAAATAGACGTGAGTCTCCGAGAAAGCATGTGTGAGATTCCGGGCGGAGACGGGCTGGTGGACGGTGGGAACTAGAAATTAAGGGATTAATAATCTGTGGGCTACGCTCAGATCCTGTGATGCATCTCTTCCACACCAGACCCAAGAACACAACGCACTGACATGCTTTAACAGACAAAGCGTCTACCAGCAGTGAATGCAGGAAGCGCTAAATCCTGGGGCTAAAAGCTAATGCGCAACACCAGCTTCCTATAAATGCACTCCGTATGACATGGAATTATGAGCATCATTTTCATGATGATAGTAAAACAAAAATGTAAAGATAAAGCTGGTAAGTGTCTGCACCAAGCGTTGGACCTCGTGAAGGCAGAAACATGATCTCAGATTTCGCATTTTGAAAATGCCGGGGTGCCGACGGCCCCACGGCTGCCCCGCTCCACACCCACCCCCGCCACAAAAGTGGCTCCTAGTTTCTGTCCACAAAAGAGCAACTGAGCAAAAATGGGGGGAAAAAATTTGGATCATGCCCATCCAAATTGGCATCACACCACTAAACTGTGCACCCTACACCCTCTGTAGTGCAGTGCCTAGTGAATAGGGAGCTATTTGAGATTCAGCCGGCTCCTTTGCTCTGTCTCTTTCAGAGAAACACCGGCAGGCATCGAGGGCTGTTTTTTGTGGGGTTTGTGCGGATAACCTCACGGGCGAGCGTTGCTGCGCGCACGAAACAAATCGCTGCTGCCTGCCGACCTACGCGCTTGGAGAGCAGAATGATCGGTTCGTGGCTCAGCCTGTGTCCCTAGGCCCAATAGGACATAAAAACACACTGGTACTGGACCATCTTACTAGTGAGAATGAAAGTGAGCGATGGAGAGAGAAAGACAAAGAAAAGGAGTATGAGAGAGATATAATAGTAAGAATTAGATATAGTCGATGGTTATTGAGTTTTCATACAAGGTTTCGTCATCCGCAGAGAAACATCAGTCTGATGGTGACCGCAAGGCAAACCGGACCTCCGAGAGCAAACCCCTAGGCTTTTAAAGTAGATCTGTATGTGCTGACCCACCAGAGGTCACGTGCCCCCGATCCAACCTGCGGACGGTGCGATGGGGCCGTAATTGGCGGCGCGTGGCTTCCCGGATCCGAGGCTTTGGCTTGGCGTCACGTGTGCGTCAGCCCAGGGGCACGCTGGGAGGAGGGTTCGGATTGTGTCTCTATGGCCTGCCTTAAAAATAAGAGCCATAAATTATCCATGAGGACAAAGCGCTGAGGGGGCAGGAGACAGGCAGCGGAGAGAGCGAGGATGATGAAGAGTGGGGGAGAGGAAGGCGCAGCGCAGCAGGAGATAACCTGGCAGACTCTACACCTCCCTGATTAATGAGCCAAGGTCCCCTTTCCCTCCCAGTCTCTCTCTCTCTGCTTAGATATCTCAATGCATCTCTATTTCTGTTTATTTTACTTTACCACTCTGCATCTTTACACATCTCTCTCTCTCTCTCTCTCTCCACCTGGAGAGGTGCTGTAATAAGGTCAGTAATAAAGCATCAAGTTTTATATGAAAGCAAACAGAAAGCGGAGTCTGGAAAGTGGATGGGGCTGCGACTTTTACGTGGAGGATTTAGAGTGGGTAAACACATACAGTCCTTAGGTCAGGAATGAACGAACCCTGGTTTATGTAGAGAATTGTTTCTCTGTAACACAGTGTGAATGTGCTCTCTCTCTCTCTCATCCATAACCACTTAAGGGAGATGAAATGGATTTCCTTCATTCTGCCAAACTGTGTATTTGTGAGAAGGAAAGAAAAAGTGAGGGAGAGAGAGAGAGAGAGAGAGAGAGCGACAGACAGACAGAAAGTCAGGCGGCATCGTCCACTCCTAGTTATACACATTAACTCTGGTTAGTAATTAACATAACTGCAGCATAAAGTGCAGTACAGACTGCAGCAGCTGTAATCTAGATAACAGCGAGCAGGGTCCGAGAGAGAGAGAGAGAGAGAGAGAGAGAGAGAGAGAGAGAGAGAGAGAGAGAGAAGGGAGCGGTTTTATTTGTCTATCATGCAGGAAGCTTACAGGGTGGTGACAGAGGCTCCGTGGCTCGAGTTGTTGGAGTCTGTTGGAGAACAGCAGAGCTTTGGACTTGGAAGTCCCTCCCCTGACTTATGAAGAGCGTGCATGTTTGACTCTTTAATGACCTTTAATGACCTTCCCTGCCCCCCCCCACATCACGCTCACAGATTTTACTTCCGTTCAGACACTGACACCGCAAAGAGAGACGGAGAGGAGGAGAGAGAAGGGTGCCAGGCTGAGACTATCCGTCACCCACCCCTCCACACGTGCACGCTGGACACAGCAGCTCGAAGCGTGGTGTTAGCAGGGGCCAGAGATCAGCCCAAGCTGCAGGGGTGGGCAGGGCTGCCTCCGGGACCCGCCGGCCCCACTGCGCCCGAGTACACACCCAGGCCGCAGTGTTTATAGGCACAGCTGGGCCTGACGCTGTCAGCAGTGTTCTTGGAGTTAACTGAGAGCGTTTATCTCCTTTTACTGGGGAACCACAGACAGGTTTTAGAAGCGTCGGCAATAATTATTAGATATCTCCCTCACCCTCAGTTTGACCATATCCCAGATTTCAGATTGTGCAAGGTATGTTGTAAATGATTAAGCAAGATGTGGTGGATTTCCTGGTGTCTCTCTCTCTCTCTCTCTCTCTCTCTCTCTCTCTCTCTCACACACATTTCAAAGGTGAGCAGACCGCCATGCGGACACTTAGTGTGTCTTCTCTCCTCTCCCCTCATAATCCTCTCCTCAGATTACATCCTTACATCATAGCTTCTGTTAGGACACCTTTATGTCACCAGCATGGTGGCAGGATTTAAGACTGGAGCCAGGAAAGATCTTATCTCTCTGCCAACCAGATTTTATCTTTACTGCTTTCTAACTTATTAGTCTTAAAGTACCACGAACTTCTAAAAGGTCTAAAGGTTTGACGTTTTCACTCTCCCCCATGGCGCACTTATGTGGTCTCGTGCTCTTCATGTAAATAACATTTTCCTCCGGCTCTTCTATATCATAATCTGGTATACTGTTTTTAAACAGTGGACGTCTGGGGCTGCCCCCCAGGGCTCTGGGCACTGCTGAGAGTTCCTCGTTCCTGGAATGTCAGAGCCTGAATCAAAAATATCCTGAATGTGAACCATCACCCGAAAGGCCCCTGTGGAACCCGCGGCGGATCAAAGACAAATCGCCACTCTTAGCAAACTGAAACTACACATCGCAAAAAGAAAACATCTTTTGCTTGAAAAAATTGGAACCATTCCTGTGGTACATTTAAGGTGGACACTTACCTGTTAGTAGGATTAACCAGGTGTGCTGCGGTGGGTTCTTGTGGCCTGGACCGTCTCGCTGGGCCCTTGTGATTTGCATGTTATCAAGGTCCTGTGATGTTTGTTATGCATTTAAGGAAGACTTGCCTTAAGCCTCTGCACAAATGTAACAGTGTATTTGGATTTGACTTCATTGTGAAACTATGATATCAATTTAACAAACTTACTCTCTGCATTTGGGTGTATCAAATATGCACACATGCGCTGGCTCGCATTTATTTGATTATCACACAGGGAGAGGCACCGAGTTTGCACACAGAGGTGTGTGCACCTGAAAGGATCAATCACACACCAGAATGAACATGGGGTAATCTGTAGTCCTTAACATAGAGTAATCTGTAGTTCATAACATGGGGTAATCTGTAGTTGTGTAGATGGGCTAATCTGTAGTCCTTAACATAGGGTAATCTGTAGTTCTGAACACGGGGTAATCTGTAGTCTTTAACATAGGGTAATCTGTAGTTCTGAACATGTGGTAATATGTAGTCCTTAATATAGGGTAATCTGTAGTCCTTAATATAGGGTAATCTGTAGTCCTTAACATAGGGTAATCTGAAGTTCTGAACACGGGGTAATCTGTAGTCTTTAACATAGGGTAATCTGTAGTTCTGAACATGTGGTAATATGTAGTCCTTAATATAGGGTAATCTGTAGTCCTTAATATAGGGTAATCTGTAGTCCTTAACATAGGGTAATCTGTAGTTCTGAACACGGGGTAATCTGTAGTCTTTAACATAGGGTAATCTGTAGTTCTGAACATGTGGTAATATGTAGTCCTTAATATAGGGTAATCTGTAGTCCTTAACATAGGGTAATCTGTAGTTCTGAACATGGGCTAATCTGTAGTTTTGAACATGGGATTATCTGTAGTTCTGAATATAGGGGCATGCTTTTCTGTAAAACATAGAGGGATTTCACATTCCCTGATGCTGGCAGTGAGGCGCACGGATTAATATCAGCGCATAGCGAAGACGTCTGTGTACATGTAACTGCAAGGTTTTCCCTTTCTAGGCTGTCGTTAGTCGACAGATGACCACTTATGCCAGCCTCATAAACACCAGCACACACACACAGACACACACTTATCAATAGACACAAACCTTACAACTGAACCCCTCTCAGGCAGGAACACACAGACAACACACAGATGCATCTGTGCACAGTCCTCTTGAACAACCTCATGCAGTTTTCTGTGATTAATTCTCTAATATGATGTGTGTATACACTAACCCACAAATGTAATGGGAGTAAATGGAGAAAGTTTTAGGAGTGTATAACTTGAAGGGAAAAAAAACTTTAGTGTGCCATGCTTTTTCAAGATAAAAACAAATGGGGTAAGATCTATGGTGGTGTTAATCTTATGTCAGACTCCAAGCCAAATTGTAAGAGGATGCAGCTAAAATTGGAAACAACCTGTCATATGGTTGCTATTCCAGAACACATGTGGCACAAGGACAAAAGTTTACCCTTAGCAAACATCTTCAAAAATAAAACTGCCCTCCCAGCTTGAAATCAAACACACACACACACACACACACACACACACACACACACACACACACACACACACACACACACACACACACTTTCCACATTTGGACAAAGAATCAGGATGTATGATTTAAGTGACTATTCCTGAGGTGTCAGTCTGTCTGACTCTCTTTTCTTTGATAATTCCACCAAATTAATTTATGTGATTTGTTTGATTCTGTAACTTATTTTGTGTTTCCAATTTAATACATGTGAGAAGCAGCAGTTGGGAATGTGTGATTGGATCTCAGTGTCAATACTAGTAGCAATTTTCAATCTAATCTCTGTGCACATCTTCAGCATGTTGTGGGTTATCATGGACATTCATTCTGAAGTAATTCCCAGTGAAACACAAACATTCACTGAAAACACACTTACAATGGAAGCCTAAAAATGTTGCCAAATAGGTAAAAAAAAAAACTTCCCTTAGATCAAAACAGTATGAGGGTGGACATGTTTTCTGGGTGTTTCAGGCAGTTACATCAGGAGTGGCATCAGTATTTTGTCTTACTTCCTTCCTTAAATATGCATTTAACAATCTTAGACATCAATTCCTTTTACTTTTCACTTCCTCTGTGTTTGTTTATGTTAATGGATAAAAGCACATGAATCCCACATGAATAGAACAATCCCACCAAGAACACATGTTTTTGGAACTAGAGTTTGGTTTGGATCTGAGCTCCTGTCGCCACCTCCCCGCCCCCTCCGCGGCCGATCCTCAACGTTATTTTCACACAGCGCCTGGCTCTAAAGCAAATGTCATCTTACTTTGATTTTGGCCAAGCAGACTGTATTAATCCTGGAGGAGGACAGGGTTAGCAAGGGAGACAGGCAGCGTTATCCTGCGTTTCAAAATCATGAGACGGAGAGATGTCGCGACCCATCCTTTTGGTGCTGATCAGTGGCCGCATTTGTGTTCTGACCAAACAACAGATGCACGGCACCCTACTGTCCTATTAAAGCAAGGAAGGAGATCACATTGAACCAGACAAAACTGCAGACAAGTGTCCATCCAGCCCTGTGAGCCGCATCCCATGATCTCTGACCTTATACAGAGGCTGTGAGATCCAAGGCACGTTCAGCAGCTTAGAAGATTGCTATAGATGCCTTGGGCCTCAGGGAACACGTGCTGCTGATCATTAAAGATCACCTGCTAGAGTTTTTTGAGCACAGATAAATACTATTACACTCAACACTGTTAACACTCAACCTGACTACTGTGCTTAGGAAAGTGTTTGTTCATAAAAACGCTGCATTAAACTTTGCATGAACAAAAGTGAATTTTCATGGCCAATACCAATATGAGTGACTTGTCATTAAAACTACTTTTTGCTTTTTGTCATTGAAACATTTTTGTCTTCTTTTTACAGATATCTTCAAGAGAGCACAGTGTTAAATTGTACCCAAAAGAGTAAAATATGTCTCCTTTAACAAATATAGAGTAAACGCAAAAGCATTACTCAGTGCAGCAATTAGGAATGTTATCTAATCCTTGTGAATCTTTTGCCATTGCCAGTCTAAAGTTCAGATGAGACAGGACCAGAGTCAAAAACAGGACTTGCAATTTGGCCCCAAAAACCTCCCGGAACAACTAGAATGAATTCAAACTCCAATGCTATCAGCACGGAATCAGAATTCAATCACTATGACAGTGGTGGAACAATGTTGTGTCCTGGGCCTAATGAGGAAATCTGAAAGATGATGATACATCCACTAGGTGTCAGGATAATGGCTTCAGCTTTTATTGACATCCTGAAAATGTGCCTAAATCATCACACAGATTGGAACAAGGAACGGACAGACTGTGTACCAGATACCAAATATCTTTGGTATCAGTGAAATTTGATGGACAGTCAGTTATGGCATCCTTTGTCAGATGGAAGCCAGCCAGTGATTGTATCATCTCGGCCCATTTTGTCACCACCCACATAAATGACAATTGTTCAGGTTTACACTCTGGCATAAAATAGTAAAGGTTTGGATACAGATGAGGATAAAGGATGATTTTACGGCCAACTCCAAGACATCACTGATGATACAAAGAGGCCAACTGAAAATTATTTCAGGTACCTGGAGAAAAGGGCCATTGTTAAGCTTTCAGAGGCAATATTTCCTTGTGTACCAACTGGAGAGGCAGTATCCTCCTCTCAGTACCTGTGAAGACCTTCTCTGTGGTCCTCCAAAGGAGGACCCATGCGGCCATTGACCAGCAACTACAGGAAGAGCTGGACAGGTTCCAGAGTGGACCACCATACTACGAGCAGATGTTCAAGCTGCGGAACATCTCACTATAAACTTCGCACACCATAACCTTTGTGGAGCTTTGTCAAAAGCACCGATCAGAAATCACTCTGGCATATGCTTTGGTTGTATGGGGAGTCTTCAACTTTTACTGACATCCTCAAAAGTCTATATTTCCAGTCGAGTTATTGTGTCAAGACTGGAGCTGGGCACCGGGGTAGAACAAGGACACATCCTCTGCTTCCTCTTCCTCCTCATTGCCCTGGATTATATTACACCGTGAGCAGTAGCTCACCTTGGTGACTTGGGTTTTTCAGATTCCATCTTTAGAGGAGCAATCGGTCATCTGTACCACTTTAAAGTAGCAAACAATATTTATGAAAGTGATTATGTATCTTTACATTTTTTGTATGAAGTGCAGCTCACAGGAGATAAAGAATCGGATTTCTTTGTAGACCTCAAACCATGGATCCAAGTCCCACACATGAAAGCAGCCATGTTTAAAATAGATTTAGTATAGACACTTTGATACATCCAGATCTCTAGGTGTCAGCATAATGAGAAAAAGAATCATTGGGATCATGAGAAAGGGAAACGGTGCCGCGCTCTGGTCTTCTGTTGTCCCGCCCAGTGCCTCTGCCCTCTTCCTGAGAAGTGAAAGGCAAAGCAGGCCCAAGCTGAGGAAGTGAAGGAGAAATGAGAAATGTGACACCAAGACATAATGATGAAGAAATAAGGGATCATGATCTTTTCCTTAGTTTTACTGGCGTGTTGCTAGTTGCCGCCTACATGTTGTGTGGACTGTTTCGTTACACTTCGCCCACTTTCCCCCATTAGTTGGTTCCCTTTCTGCTCACTTTTGCTGTGTGTGTGTCTCTCTAAAAGTGCTTGTTCCTCACGCAGAAATCTTTCGACTCTTCTTCTGTGTCAACAATACAATATGTTGGGCTTTTTTTGCTTTAATGTGAGGTTACTGATGCTGAGGTCACTGGGGCAGGGCCTGGGGGGCTGTGGGCAGGAGGGACTGGTGCTTGCTACTGATCTGTAGGCAGCAGAGGCACAACTCGGTAAAGCTGCTGGCACAGAGCACTCATATTTCACCCAGCTTCATTGCCATGGTAACTGACTTGGCCCCTCCAAGTGGGCTGTTACTCTTCTACGACTGGAAAGCTTTGTTCTGTCCGTCTCTCTCTCGCTCTCTCTCTCCTCAAACGCTTTCCATCCTTTCTTCTCTCTCTTTCTCTTCCCACTCTCTTCACGTCACAAGGCGGTTTGTCACAGCAGGAAAGAGAAAGACAGAAAAAGAGAAACAAAGAGTGTGTGAGGGCAAGAAAGAGAGACGGTCAGCCAACCGGAGAGAGAGAGAGAGAGAGAGAGAGAGAGAGAGAGAGAGAGGAGAAAAGAGAAAAGGCGAGAGAGAGGGGAGAGACGGGCAGAGCTCATTGTGTCCTTCATGCCTCAGCAGGCCTGGCACGGAGACCATGCACCCCTTACTACACAGGCAGTGTAGCACTGGCGCTAGCACTGGCACTGACCTGGCACGGAGACCATGCACCCCTTCCTACACAGGCCGCGGCACACAAGCGTGGGCTCGCACACACGGCCTGAGCAAGCGCTGACAATCACTCCATTCATTCCACACATCCAGCCATTCATCTGTCAATGTACTCGAACTCCTAATCAAAGGAAGAACAAACCCATTACGAAGCACTAATAGTGTCCGTGGTGCCATGGAGGGAGGATGGCCCCCACACACAGGCGCTAGTGCCTGGATACGGCACTAGCAATGACTAAAACGACAACACGATTCAGTAACCCGTCACAGTACGGCAAAGCAGACAACAGGAACACAGCCACCTGTTTGTCTAAATGTCAGGCTTCTGGATCTATAGCCAAGTCCATACAGCACTCTGTAAAGCCAGGAAATAAGTCACTCGGTTTACACAGAGGACTGGGGCGGGCGGTGGCGGTGAGTGCCAGTCCAGACCTGCAGACACCCAGAGCTCTGCCGCAGGCCCCCGGGCCCCCTCCGGACACCCTGCCCGGCCTCCGTGAAGCCCCTCCTCCTTTGTCCCAGGGTACAAAGGCATGCGTGGGAAAGGGCACGGAGAAAGGGAAACGGTGCCGCGCTCTGGTCTTCTGTTGTCCCGCCCAGTGCCTCTGCCCTCTTTCTGAGAAGTGAAAGGCAAAGCAGGCCCAACATGAGGGAGGGAGGGAGGGAGAAAAGGGAAATGTGACACCCAGACATAATAATGAAGAAATAAGGGATCAGCACATGAGCCGCTGGCATCTGTGAAGCTGTGTGTGTGCTGCCTCCGCAACGCTGCGTTTCATAACGCGATGCACGGTTTTTCCTCTTCGTCTTCTTTCGATGAGATTTTCATCGCTGCCACTAGGCAGCTGGCGAGAATTCTTCACAGCAATCTAGACGCTTGGTAACAGTTGAAATTCCTTTCTTCCAGAGTTTTGATTTGTTGAGAAGCTACATTTGTCTGACAGCTGAGAAAACATTAAACTCTTAGCCATTAGAGAAACTACATTTGGGATTTGAAACTTACCTTGTTCTTACAGCAGAACTGCTAACCGGTAGAAGATTTGTGTTTGATAGTATATATTCATCCAAGACCTGATTCTTGTCTGTTTTTTCTTTTTTAAAGTTTATCTATCTGTTTTTATTTACTATGGATCTACGCTCTAGAACTTTCTACCTTAAAACATGAGAGTGATTAAAAACACTTAATTAATACAGCATTTATTTAGACTTTGATTATGTTTATAATTGTCCTGTGATTTAAATGTTACTTTTACTCCATAATGTGTCATTTTGTTTTATTGCCTACTATTTTACTATTTATATTTTTTAATCTATTGATCATCTCACACACACACACAGATCAATGCCACTGCTGACTGAGGCAGTCCCACCAATATAAAATAAGTTTACTCTCAGCTAATTCCTTATTACAAAAGACACGTCTATAACAACATCGACTTGATGGGACGGGTTTAAAATAAGAGGCTATTCCTTCCCTGATATTATGCAAGTGTCTGCTGTAATTAGGATGCATTACAAGAGCATTTCACTTGAATATACATATTAGAGATGCGCGCCAGACTCAGGCGGTGGCTTGCCAGACATTTTAAATCCCCACAGGCTTCATGGATGTCTGGATTAATCCATCGGAACAGAAAAAACACAGATGACGAGGTGTTGTCTCCTCATCACCATGATGCTAATGAGCATGTATTTCCAAGTCATCGGAGGGCACGTTCGGAGCCCCTCCTCCTCACTTTAGGACATGGAGTCGTTGTCCAAGCATTCCAATATGCCTTGGATCTTAATGAGATGGCTTTGGGGTTTAATGGTGTTTGGCAAGGCTGAGGAACAGCCGGTACGAACTACGATGCCCGACCCAGGGCTGTAGCTCTAAAGGTGCTAGCTCACACACACACATACACACACACAGATGCATACATACACAAACGGTCCACAGGAACCACATATTCCAATGAGACTCTGTTAACATGGAGAAAGTCTGCAGAATGTATACCGCCTCCTGTAGTTGCAGCTTTTGTAGTTAAACATTGGACAAAAACAAGAGTTGCCTCAGCTGCACTGTGTGTCTAATGACTTCGTCATTGATTATTCTATCCCTACGGCAGGATCCGCTGCAGTAAGTCGCTGTTTTGTTTGTGGTTTGGTTTTTGTCATGACATAACAGTACATGCCAAAGAAACATACAAAACACATGTCAATATACAGCAGGGTGTTTACTGGGAATTTGAACACACAATTCAAGGTAGTTCCTTCATGTGTCACAGCATAAATTATGATCCACAAGACAGTGTTCCGGTAACAGAGCTTTGCTCTGCATTGTCAGCAAGTCTTATGGGCTTTTACCCACAATTTCGCATTTAAGCCTTAGATGTACACCTCAGGTCCTTAGCGACCTGTGACCTTTCTGTCCTTGTCCATTTTTCAACCGTGATTTGAACTATTTACAACTATATTTGTTTCAAAAATAAATTAATTTAAATAAAATTAATTTTTAAAAAATCTAATTCATGTTGCTGCAATAAAGTGGTTATTAACCATAAATAAAGTGGTTTTGTAATTTGTAGTCTGTGTTATATAGTGACAAACAAAATGTCAATACTTAAAATATAATGCATTATTTTGTTTTTGTCAATAAAATTGGACAGCTTTAGTCCAACACGGTAGTTTGTTTGTAGATCAGTTAAGTGTTGGCGTGGCAGGTCACTAATAACCTGAGGTATGCACTCTACCTTCTGGCCACCACCAGGTGTTGGGTGATTTCAGAGTTTAAAAATCAGCGAAAGTTCTGCCTCACATTCTTCTTCATCGCCGAGTGAGGGCATGTCGCTTCTCAACGTCCGCGTGTCTTGCAACACACCCTCCTTTTATCAAGTCGGGACCTTCTGAATTAAAATTGGTAGTGGATAAACAACTCTGTAGTGGATGAAGGACTCCGTAGTGGATGAATCGCTCCATAGTGGCCTCTCCAAACTCCTTTCAGACATGATAAAGAGAAGGCTTCTTGCCTCATATAACTTTTAATGTTGCTACTGTATAATACATTTGTTACCTTTTGCGTGATATGTGCCTTCATGCCCATCTACAGTTGCCCTGCTGACCAACTCTGACATGTTGGTTTGGGTCAAGCTTTGGCAGAACCCAAAAATAACATTACCCACCAGACAGCAGCTTTTTTTTTTAAATGTTCCACTCGTATAATACTGACAAATACAATACAGTACTATGAAGGAATATTCACACAGAGAATTACGACTGATTACGACATACACGACGTGTCAAAGATCCCATTAGCCTGGAAGGAATGTCTGCTCCCACATGCGGCTCTGGCTCAGGGATGGATGTTCAACAGATTGACGACGCATCATGGCATTAACGTGGCAAAAAAAACCAACCACAGTTCAGCGCTTTTCGGCAAGCGCTTTCTCGGACACAGGCTTCATTCTATGGCCAGGTGTTCCTCACAGAGGCCTGTTCCCGTTCTCTGTGAACTCGGGCAGGCTGTTGAGAGCGGTTTCCTCGCTCTTGGACTGGGTTGGCGCGTCACCCTTCCTGGACTGCTTCTTGGTGGCCCTGGAGAGCCTGCGCCGGAACGTGTCTCCAGCCAGGAAGTACAGAATGGGGTCCACACAGCTGTTGAGGCTGGCCAGGCCCCTGGTCACCTGGTAGGTGGCATACACTCTGTTGTTAAAGTCGCACATCTCCGGGCTCTGAAAGTACAGCCGCGCCCTCATGTTGAGGTTCTTCATGACATGGAATGGCAGATATGAGACGGCGAAGACGGCGAGGACTATGATGACGAGGTGGATGGATTTCTTCCTCAGTGGTGCGTTGTTCATGTCCTTATATATGAGAGCTCTGACAATGAAGCCATAGCAGCCCAGGATGATGAGGAACGGCACGCAGAAGCCGAACACCGTCATGCACATGCTGTAGACGAAGTAGCCCGGCAGCTCGTCCTCCGTGGTCGTGTCGTAGCACGTGGTCACGTTCCGCTTGGGTCCCGTACGTGAATAGTACAGGATCGGCGCGATCCCGGCTATCACTATGAACCACACCAGCGCGCTCGTGCGTATGGCGTTCTTCTTCTTGAGGCGGCCGAGGGACTTGAGCGGGTGCACGACCCCGGAGTACCTGTGCACGCTGATGCACGTCAAAAAGAGGATACTTCCGTAGAGGTTCACATGGAATATGAAACGTTGCAACCGGCACAGCACGTCGCCAAAAATCCAGTCAGTTTTATTAAAGTAGTAAAATATGAGGAATGGAAGCGACAGCACGTAACAGAAGTCCGCCAGCGCCAAATTAAACATGTACACCGAAATACTGCTCCACGGCCGCATGTGGCAAACAAACATCCATATCGCCAAACTATTCCCGATGAATCCGGTGATGAACACAATAATGTACACTATCGGCAGGTAATAAAACTGAAACCCGGTTTTTGTCAGCGAGCAGCCTTTTGTGTGATTAGGAATCTCAGTCACATTGAGAAGTGAGGTAAAGTTCAGTTCCGCTGTCATGTTGTCGGAAAGACGTGTGGCTCGATAAAGAAAACACCCGTGAAGATGGGCAGATACGGTCATCAGTCACGCCAACATCGACTCTACGGGCATCATTAGAAACAAGAGTTAATAACATCAGCAGGGAAAACCGTGTCCTCGTGTGGCAAAGTTCAGGGGCATGAGTTACCGCCGCAAAAAGTGCATTGCGAAATCCGCCAATCCGGTCCCTCGATGAAGAAAAGCAAAAGTTGATCTCACTCACCACGGAGACGCGCCTTTACATTCTTCAACGCGGTTACTTTCACTTTTGGCGAGCATTGCGGCGCTTTCCGCCCTGTGCTGGACAGAGTCGTCCTGCAGAAACGACGGTTGAGCCGGTCGAGCCTCAAGGCTCTGGTCCCGCACGCGCTGACGACGGTAGCAGGCGCAGGACAGACGGCGCCGCGAGCCCGTCTCAAGCGTCTCGCGCGCTGGCACTTCATAAGGAGCTACGGCATCGCGTGAGCGCGTGGGAAGGGGCGGGGCGAGACAGTCTGTGTCTAACTGTATACGCACCGTTGTTTCGTTCAGGTGCCAAGCCGTTTCTCCAGGTGCGAAGCATCCTTCAGTGAGGTTATAAGCAACTCATTCTCCATGTCTTTATTTATTAAACCCGCGTGTACGTGTTCAGACAGAGAAAACTGGTTATATTGCATTCGTGCAGATATTGTGTTTAGATTTCGGCTTTTGCATGTATGAAGGACAGTGTTTAAAATAATTTTCAACAAAACTCCTAGATTTAAAGATAAACGACTTTTATTTATTGAACAAGTAACTATTTATACTCTCCTACCAAAGAACAAAAAAAATATTGCATGCTTTAGTGGTGTCTCACACACACACACACACACACACACACACACACATACAGAGAGAGAGAGAGAGAGAGAGAGAGAGAGAGAGAGAGAGAGAGAGAGAGAGACCTGCATTGCTGTTCTCACTAATTTCTTCTTCCTTCAGGAGAAAATGTCAAGCTGCCATTTTAACTCTCAAGATTCATTTATCACTTCTTCTCACACACCAAGTCCTACTTCAGCAAACAGGGTCCTGTTGTTTTCCATCATATATCAAGGAGACATTCCATTTCATTTCAGATTTCTCTCTCTCTTTCCCTCTCAGTCCTGCCTTTTCTTCCCATATGTGCCCTTAAAAATCACATTTTACATCAGACAGAAGAGGTGGTATTACCACACCCCCTATATTAGAACAGGTTCGATTTGGCCTTATTACTTTGATCTGATTCATGCTACACAGACAAGTTTAATCCAGATCTGAGTTCCCAGGAACCTGAAGATATTGTCCCCTTTGTACATTTAGCGTACATTCTTTGCCAGGGCAACAGGAAACAGGAAACAGCCCATAGAAAGGGCATTGTTCACCACACAGAGAGGTTTTCGCATGAACCCTGTTATCTTACACTGCACCTAAGAGGAGTGCACCAACAGCAATTAAGGTGTGGCAATTGAAAAGCAATTTCCATGGCGCAGAGAATCAGACGAGTCGGAAATAAGATGGAGAGGTCCTAAAGCCTCAGGAAAATCCTCTCCGTCTGCTGTCCTGTAACCGCATGATGTCACGGTGATGTGCAAGATGTCCATCATGCTCCACCTTCCATACCTTTCAAACGCCTTTTCCCCGAAACAATGTCGCTAAGCGGCAGCCTAACTAATCAATAAAGACATTTATTGTCAACAGTTTTTATTAATGATGTTATCAATGTGACCAATGAGTTGTTGAGGACCTAGAAAGCGGAATACAAGAGGAAGTGAGGGAAGAGGCGGACAGAGAGGATAAAGAGAAATACAGAGGGAGAGGGAGAGCTGCAGACCTAGACAGAAATAGGAGAGGAGGATAAATTGCAAGAGTGAGAGGGCTGATTGCATTGAGGAGTGCGTGGGCAGTAAATCAGTCAGTGCCATGGCCATCTGACACCTGATTTCCGAGGGATTATACCTGAAAAGTATCTACTTGCCACGAGTGCAGTCAAGGATTAATGAGAATTAATACACCTGAAAAAGAGAAATGACATTACTGCGTCCAAGAGGAAACGTTTCTCTCTAATAGTATGGAAACCGGTATCATGTCATTTTTGGGTTAATTTTCAGTGGCTTAATTAATGCTGAAAACAAAACCAAACCAAAACCAGAAGGAAGAAGAGTTGCTGGTTTAAATGTGAGGTGGAATTGTGGTAGCGTCACACCTACCACATGAACACAGTCTACCACGGACTACATTACCCACAAGCCTCCTGTTCATTCCCAGTCTCCTGATTATTAGTTTCACCTGAGTCTCATTTACCCCCTTGTGTTTCCCTATATAAACTGTTCTGTTAGTCTGCGTAAAGTCTTGTTTGCCTAGTCATCCCTTTCTGAGATATTCCCTTTCCTGCTCCTATAATGGCTTTTGTCACCTGCTACCTGGAGTTTGACCTCTGCCTGTTTTGTGCCAACATCTCTGGATTAGCCCTATGATATTAAACTACGTTTGTGGTCCTGCGGGGAACCCTGACAGGTTGAACGCTGGGTTAAATGTCATGTAGAATTCTGATTTAAGTCTCACATAGATGTTGACTCTAACCTTTCTCTGGCCTCTGTTATCATCTCTTCGAAGGCTCATCCCCTTCTGGAATTAAATAAAGACAGAAAGGAGGGGGAGAGATCAACCAAATTTTGAACAATTACAGCATCAAAATAAAATTGTGGGGTGAGTCCATTGGCAGATATGTTGAGGGACAATCTCAACTGCTGCCTGCAGTGACAACTACAAATTAAGCTCAGGCCCGTGTAGGCAGCGGACAGGGCACAAACCGATACCACTTACACAAAACGTCATTTCTGTTAAACGGGAATATGGACAGACATCATTCCTCTGTGCAGGTCAGCATGTCCTCATGAGTTCACCCCTGGTCCAGGCTAAGCAGATGTCCTATGCTTGTGTGACACAGACCAATTTCCTCTTCCTTCCCCTGCTCTGATTTTCCCTGCATCATCATCGCATTACTGTAAGAGAGCAGATAGCGTTTCGAGACTTTTCGGTGAGATGATTTCAAATCCAGCACAGGGGAGCCACATCAGTGCGCACACACTCGAACGGTTTCAATGCTCCGACATGCTAAGTTGGAGAAAACCCTAATGTGGGATGTGCTTTGATTCGATGGTGGAGCCGGGAGCCCAGTGCGCTGGCTACGGGAAAGGCTTCCTACATCCAATAATAATGAGGATGTGTGTGTGATAGATATGGGGGAATTCATGTGTTTTTAATCTCATCCTCACTGATGACGTCAGCATTACTGTCGTCATCACCAGTAATGCTGTTTGTTAGTCTGCTGCCTTTGGGATGCTAATGGGCCCAGTGGACCACAGCCCAAGCAGTGTCCCCACGCCCATATTTCGGCTCGCCTTTTCAGCGCATGCAGGGCTCGGCTAACAGGCCGACGAGCTGGGTGGAGTGCGTGAAAGCACAGGGAACGGTCTGGTGTAGGCAGCTGCAGCGCCGCTTTGAGGAGTGGGCAGCATGCAGGAAAAATCCCAGCCTGCTCTGCCTACTTGTATTTTTACTTATTGTACTCTATATTGAATTAAATAATGATCTTCATCTTTTTTCCAATTTCCCAAATTTGCATTTCTTGTTAGGTTTCTCTCTCATTAACAGGTCTGTATCTGTCTCTCTCTCTCTCTCTCTCTCTCTCTCTCTCTCTCTCTCTCTCTCTCTCTCTCTCTCTCTCTCTCTCTCTCTCTCTCTCTCTCTCTCTAATGTGTCTTCAGCCATTTGTCTATCTGACATTATTGATTCTCCTCGTCTGTCCTCGGATACCTCGCTCCCCAGGATAGTCTGTCTCTCTGTTCAGGATAATCTGTCTGCCTCTCTCAACATGTCCTTCCCTGAAAATTTAAATCGCTTTAGTCTGTGTAGCAGGAAAGTAGGTGTTTAGACCATAAAATCAGCAGCGCTTAAGGAACAGTATCTGAAATATGCTTCCCCAAATTAGCACCAAGGTTGATAACGGAAGCTTTTAATTATTCAGTGAAAAGAAATGTCAATTTATGTCCTTTATCGCGAGCCATTTCAGCTCCTCCGGCAGTACGAATTCTTCTCCCAGATGCGCCCCCCGACATCGTAACATAACATTTGGATGGTTTTGTTATAAAGGTGGCTGCTGTTATATTTGTTATATAGGCTGCGTCTTTTCGTAACAAGCTACTTAAAACGTTGGCGCTTGTCGTGGCCGCGCCGTCGCTTTTCGGCGGCGCTCGGTTGTTTAACAGGGTGATGAACGAGCCCGTGGCAACAGCGACTCACCGAAGACTACGAGAACGGAAATAAGTGGGAGCACTGGGGATGTTCAAGGCCTTTTGTGTTTAACGAGGCCACTGGGACGACGGAGTCAGACTGCATGATTTTGATGTCACAGACAAAACCGTCGTACTGCCAACAAACCCAACAAGTGGGATATAGCGAGACAGGTCTGGGCGTCCCCTGCAAGTCCTCGGATGTGCTGACAAGATGCTGGCAGCAGCAGCGGCGATCCTTCGCTGAGACGGAGCAGGGCCACTTCCTGCCCGCACAATGGACGCAGATGTTGTGGTGATATCAGTAAACAAAAAAAACCCAAATACGCAGAGCAAAGGGGTCGGCTATGTAAACACACCGTCCTCTCAAATTATAGCAGACTTACGACTGCGTGTCTCATGTGTCTGTCCTGTTGTGAAGCGAGCCAGTTTTGGGAGATGAGGTGCTGGGTTATTCACCAGCTGGTTAGACATACGGAGCTATTCTCATAGTCTTGCTTGCCGTCTGCATAAATAAGACATGATTGAAATGTTAGCACTCAGGCTCGTCTTCGCTGCTTGCCCCAATACATCTCCAAACATGATCTAGTTCGTGTGGAACATGACCTAGTTACCTCCTACAATCAGGCAAATGACAGCAGGAAATGTAGGTTGTGTTTTACCAGCTGGCCAATGGGGACAAAAACCAGTAGTAAAGACTTGGTATTTAGCTGACTTGGTATTTAGCTTGAATTTGCACTCGGTTTCACTTGAGCGCTTTTCACCTTCCAATTATAGTTGTATTTATCCCAGATAAGTTTTGCTATTCCATTTTGCCTACTTAAGCCCGGCATCCTGCAGGTAGAGGGATCCTGGAACAGTGACATGATTAGGCGGGAAATGTCCCGTAAGCCAAAGCAGCTGATCAGTGGCAAATGACTTGCAGTCACCTTCACCCTGACGCTCGCCTGCTCCCTCTGTCTTTCTCCATGTGCACACGCTCAGATCAGGGCTGCTCTAGATCTGATCTCAAACCCTACCAATTACAATGGATACGATACAGCGAATGGACCAGGAGATGAAGCCAGTCCCATGATTCCAGGCTGGGAAGTTGCAAAGCAGACAGGAGCATTTCGCGCACCATGCCAGACCACTGACCAGAGTGTACACACCTTCTTCATCGTCACTCCTTCATCACCAGTCATCACTACTCTACACTATTTTTTTCTCCATCCATCCATTCATCTCTTCACTGGAAGTCAGGCATAACCTGTTGGTTCATGGATGCTAGTTTTCACCAGGGTGGCCCATGATTGCCTATCTGGGAGAATTTGGCCGAGTTTTCTGACTGTAGGTTCCATTTGATTGCCAGGAAGGGTGAGGACCCACTGCTAGTGTGTGTGATGAACATCTATATGCTTGAACACATGATTCCTGCAAGTAATACATCCATCTACCTACCATCTACCATCTGTCTACCTGACTCTTCATCTGTCTGCCTGACTGTCCGTCTGTCACTTAGATCATTAATCATTTATAAAAACATTATCGTATTCTATGATGGAGGCTTTTGTGGTATTCATAAGACAAACAGTTCTGTTGCTACATATATATTGAAATGCCACAAATATGATGTGCTTGTTCGAGTGAAACAGATCTGATAAGCATTATCAGATAATAGCTGTAGCTGTGAGGCTCAAGAGCTAATGGGAAAGACTGCATTAAGGTACACATGGTAATCGTGTGCATTAAGGCTCTCTACTCATAATTCCACAGATGAGAAAAGCTGACAGGAAGTGCTCTAATGCATCCCCTTTGTTGCCCGAGAGATCGAAATCCTCCATCTCCTTCAGAACTACACAAAAGCAATATAGCTCGGTTTCTCTGACCATAACAATGCACGGAGACCACTAATGTGCAAGCTTTGTGCCACCTACCTCTTTAACCTTGGGGTGGGGGGGATGGTTTGCATGCTGCAGTACAGCCTACCTTGGAAGAGTATGTCAACAACTGCTGGTGAAAAAAAGTATAACAGAAACGGAATATGTGAAGCAAGTGTCAAGGTTCCGCTGGCATGAAGATGCACCGCAATGAATCACAGCTCGTCTTCCACCTACGAGTGATGACAGACAGCCAAACAAATTTAGAGGTGTGTCCGTGACTCACCTGTAAGCCAAGCGGTGTTGACACCCCAACACACACACACACACACACACACACACACACACACACACACACACACACACACACACACACATCCCCAGCATTCAGATGAGCACATCTGCACATTAATTACCACAGAAATATTTACCTGAATGAAAATGCTATTTTTGTTTTCACACTCAGACCAGTTTGGCCTATGGAAAGCAAAGCTTACCAGAAAGTAAACACGTTTGTTGTGGTACAGGTAGAACTCGATATGGACATTCTACAGCATGCAATCACATGAAAAGATACCATAGTTATCAGTTGGCCAACCTCACAGTGCAGATTTTACACAAGCACAAAGACTAAAGGTGTGGAACTGTTTTTTAAAAAAATGACATTTTGAGACAATTACTTTCTTCATGTCGGACTCGAGTCATTTGCTGCCCTGAGCTGTCAGATATGTTTATCTTGTCAGTTCCACCTCTTCATGCCAAGAGCACTGAGTTGTGAGGTAAAGGACAAGCCTTGCCTGAGTTAACAATCCGACTCCAGAACGTGCCAGTGTACCTACAGGAGCGTCACTGGTACTGGCCGTTGGCTTCCGTGGGATCTGGCGCTATGGGCTGAGGACAGGAGACTCCAGTCTCACCCAGATGGATGGGACACCTGTCCTAGCTTGTCTAATCCCAACTCTGCCAGCCAGCCACTGTTATGCGAACTACACGGATGGAGTAGGCAGTACTATAGTCAGTCTTACATAAACTGCACTCCACTTTTGAAAATATAAGCCTGTGTGTGCTTGTGTATTTTGGAAAATCACCCCTTGGGCTTGGAATGACCTCTGCCAATTATCGGGGCAGGTTATGTTGTGGAGGGAACCGGCGATATAGTATAAGCTTTCTCACACACAAATGCATGAGCACACCAGGGTGGTTTCAAAAGGTCACGCTTTTCTGAATGGTATCAAAAAGACCACCGACTTTGATGTAACCTGTTCTCATAAGTGCTTTGGGAAGGTTGCCAGGTAGACGAGGCTCCTATTAGCTTGCTCTGATTTGTCACTTATGTCTCTAAAGTTGAATGAGCTGCATGGATACATGTCAGTCTCAGACTCTCAGTACATAAGATTCCTTGGTAAGTGAAGACACCTTGAAATAATGACAGTACAACACTTGCCATATCTGAACAGTTCACTTAGCCTATACAGGAATGATTAATTTTAAGTTTGATTCCATATTCTGAATCTCTCATAATTTTGTTCTTCTGTTCCTGTGTTGTTTCATTACACTTGGAAATAATTTTACTTGGGCACAGTTGAGTTTATTATGAGCTTGGCAGCACAGCACAACCAAACTAAATTTGGCTAATACATCAGTATGTCAGAGAAAGCAGTGAATGTTATTTCATCATGATGGGCTCATGGGAGAGAGAGAGAGAGAGAGAGAGAGAGAGAGAGAGAGAGAGAGAGAGAGAGAGAAAGAGAGAGAGAGAGAGAGAGAGAGAGACCTGTTAATGAGAGAGAAACCTGAAAAGAAACATAAACTTGGGAAATAGGAAAAAGATGAAGATCATTATATAATTCAATATAGAGTTAAAGCCTGTTTTAGATTTGTCTCCCTATCACAATATGTGACCTGATTAGAGATCAACATAATTTACTCTGACAAACAACACCCCTACACGCTAATAAAGACATTCATTTTATTCTGTCAAGAGCACTTCTTTTTACAACACACATAGGGTGTACCTTTAACACACACAAACACAAACACACACGTGTGCACACATGCACCCATGCACATGTAGACAGATGCATGCAGAGTATGTGCCTGAAGAGCTGCTTCCAGCCCTTTGGTGCCAAACTCTTTCTTTCTGCACTTATTTCATTTCTTAAAGCAGTCAGCTAGTGAGATGAAACATTTTATGACTGAAGAGTGTGTGAGAGAAAGGGGCCTCTGACAGACATCTACTTTGTGTGTGTGTGGTTGACAGAAAATGGCTACAAAACTTTCCAAACAAGAGAATAACCGATAAAATAAGGGATGATCTTCAATAAAAGAAAGAGAGAGAGAGAGAGAGAGAGAGAGAGAGAGAGAGAGAGAGAGAGAGAGAGAGAGACATTCCCCTGCAGAACAATTCTGCCCTTTATATGAGAGAGTTGGTATATGAGAGAATTGATATATGTGAGTTGGTATATGAGAGAGTTGGTATATGTGAGTTGGTATATATAAGTTGGTATATATAAGTTGGTATATGAGAGAGTTGGTATATGAGAGAGTTGGTATATGTGAGTTGGTATATGTGAGTTGGTATATGTGAGTTGGTATATGAGAGAGTTGGTATATGAGAGAGTTGGTATATGTGAGTTGGTATATGTGAGTTGGTATATGTGAGTTGGTATATGTGAGACTTGATATATGAGAGAGTTGGTGTATGACATAGTCCTTCTAGGATGAGAGTAAAATACACGCCTCCTACCATCCAGAAAAAATAGCACTGCTACTGCTTAATGTGCATCAGTGTGTTTCCCGAGCACTGAACATGCTTAGTAAAAGCTTTTAGTGCATAAGGGCTTTCATTGATCTGGTTAGTAACTGGCATGAGGAGACTGGTATCGACTGACAGTTTTATCCTTGAGAGGGGTAGAGTGTAGAAGCTGATGAGCTTTCCGTACTAGCTCCATGGTAAGGCCCTTTCCGGGTGCACACCAGGGCGCATTCCTTGCCGGAGCGTGAATTAGAGCTCCGGACTTACGGACAGGCATATTGTGATTCCGAATGGGGATTTAGGAGATTTACAGTCTTGAAGTCCAGACATTAGTGACTCAAAACTTTGCTCCCTCATTATGAGGAAAACTGTGGTCCTGGACGTTGGATCCTGGAACTGTCAGCCAACCAGACAATATTTGCTTTGACATTCACTACAGTTACATGTACACCTGTGGTGGTTCAATATTAGTCCGAGTAATACTGTAGGTCAGATGAAGTTGTAGACCACGTAAACATCCTGCTATAGCTGTCATGGTCCAACTAAGGCCTTAGTCACCCTGAGGCTAAGCCTAACCTTAAGCATAAGCCTAAGCCTCAAAATGTGCAGGCCATGTGCAAGACTGTTGGAGGGAAATTCTAACAAAAAAACGCTCAGATGGAGGGCCTGACTCAGGAAATGAGTGGCACTTGCACACATCTGATGCCAGCTTTATGATACCAAAACAAACAAGCTTCTGTTTGGGCTAAAATAAAAACAAAAAACATGCAAATGAGTAACAAAAGGGGAAAGAGTCCACATTTAGCTGGGGTGGGGAGGGAGAGGCCATGTCCCTTCTGGTTGCCGGGTAGTATGGATTTTTGTTTCTTTTTAACTGGGAAACTTGCACATGGGTTAAACGTTGTTGAATGAAGGGGGCATTCACTGCTGTAAAGTCAGACTACGCATGTAAAGTAGTCTTATATTCAGCTCTTATAAACATCTTTGGTCCACTTTCATAGACTGACAAAAAGCTTTAGTCAGGCTATTGTGTGTATGTAAACACAGTCGCTGACTTTATTACAGAAGAAAAAACCTAGTGCTCTGTAAATCTGCACCTAGCAACGAGAGGTAGCCTTTCCACCGTTTTAGGGATAACAGAGCATGAAATAAAATGAGCACATGTGTGAGACACACAGCATTTCACCCCTCTGTTCTGGTGGCTGGACTGATGAATTGAACCACTCTATTCACTCTTTTCTTTTGGCATTTCACTGAAAAAAAAAATCACCTTAAACAGTAATGTTAGAAACTTCCGATATGTAGCCGATATTATAAGCTTTAAGTAAACTAATTAATTCAATGTATTCAACTTTACTACTACTACTACTACTACTACTACTACTACTACTACTACTACTACTACTAATAATAATAATAATAATAATGACCATAACCACAACAACAACAACAACAACAATGTATTCTATTAGAGGAGCAGGTTATTAACCTGTTTCATGTATACGGTACAAGTCTCAGCCCTGAGGGGGGAGGGTGGTTGACTGCTGCTTTCTTGGTAAACACAGAGCGTTGCTATTACCAGCATTTACCCCACTGCGGGTGTCCTGTGTCATGACTGCTGGCATTTTCACACTGGGTTCTCTCAGGCTCCGCTTGCCTGAGCTTTCGTCATGGAGTCTGCACACACTGCAAGAGAGGAGCATCATTCTGTGTCCTGCGTGAGTCTCTACTGCTGTCCTCCTAGGTCCTGTCGTTGTCACCTGCTGGACTGGTGGTGTTCTCCATCCTCACAGCAACTTAGAAACCGGTTTCTCCCATCACCACCCCCAATAGTGTAGCTGCGGTTCTGACATCACGTGGAATAATCTCTCTCTCTTTCACTCACATACACACACACGCACACACACACGCACACACACGTACACACACACGCACACACACGCACAGAGAAACAAAGACATCTTTTCTCTCTCTCTCTCTCTCTCTTTCTCTCTCTTTCTCTCTCTCTCTCTTTGTGCTCAAGTCATGTCCATCTTCTGTAAAAAGAATTCTTAATGTGTTGAGGGTCAGGAAAGGTCTTTTGACTGAAACAGCCCCGCCTCCACGCCTTGCTTACTAGCTGCATTATAAAGTGAATGAATCTAACTGTCTTGCATAATAAAGGTCTTCTCCTGTGCACTATTAATCCAGCAGCTAATGCAAATGGCCAGAGAGAAAGACATGGCAGCAGTAAGGAGTGCCATATCTACTCCAAACATAGTGACTTCACATTAAGTGCTAGAAGTTCGAGTTGCATCTCTGCCATTATTGAATCAGCACTGTATCAAATCACCACCAACAATAAATAGTAAATGCACCTAAGAAGGACAAGAGGAGAGAAACAGAGAGTGAGAGAGAGTGTGCATGAACACACACATTAACTCATCACATTGTAATGCACAAATGCATAAATTATCATTTACATCTGAATTATGTGATGGTACCTGAAAAATATTGTTTACATGGAATTTTTCATTTGCTCAAAGCTTTACAGTACAGTGAGGATTTGTTTCATTTCAAGCAAGAAAAAGTCATATCATAATCATATTTTTACAAACCTGATGAATAATTTTGAGTACGCTGACGGTTAATGTAATTAGTGCGCATTAGTTCCACCTTGTGGTCATCCTTTGCAAAACACTGCTTCCACTTCAAATTCGTTTGGTAGTTAAATGTTTGCTAAACGTTGAGCTATGTAACTTAGAATCACATCTAATCGCATATTTTCATTTTTATTTCTGATTATATTTGATGAATTCATATATTAATAGTGAAAATTATACACATTAACCCAAATAAATAAAGATTTAAAATTCCATCATGATTTCTAAATTCATAATGACTTATAGTTGGTATAAGATTCTCTAATTATTTTTTTTTTTTCATTTACAATTTTTGCAAGCCTAATACATTTTTATATATCTTTGTTTACGGAAAAACTCACGCAAACAAACGCAATTTAAAACTGGCCTCAAGTAGGTGTAACTGGGGTCAGGCAAAGCCATTCAAAACCTGGCATTTTATCCAACTACAAGTGATTCTTCAAAAGCCTTAACCACTAACCATAAACTACAAAAATCTCTTATGCTACGCTGCATTTAGTATTACATCAAAGTATGTTTGGAACAATAAGTAGTATTTTATACGTACGGTAGCCAGCTAGGCTAACTTGCTTTGGTACTTTTAATTTGAAAATACACCTTCGCGGCCGCCCTGTTGGAAAGCTCCTGTTTTCATCACGTTTCTGGTTTTAGTTGACCTGTGTAAACATGACATGCATTAGGATTATATGAGACATGACTTTTGCCTTTGGGGTTTTTTTTTTTTTAGTTTTTGGCTGAAACATGAACGATATCATGGAAGAACAAGAGACAGACAATCTTGCTGGTGATTCTTCGAAGTCGACGCGAATAACGGTAGCGTTAGCTAACAGAATCTGACTAAAATCATAACGGTAGCGTTAGCTAACCGAATCTGACTAAACTCATAACAGTAACGTTAGCTAACCGAATCTGACTAAACTCATAACGGTAACGTTAGCTAACCGAATCTGACTAAAATAACGGTAGCGTTAAGTAGCTAAACTCATTTTTACTGGCTCGCGAGCTAACAGTAGCTAGCCTAATTTGACAGTCGGCTAACTAGCTGTATATCTAGCCAGCCAACTAGCTGTCAGACAATCCAGTTTTTCAGCCTTGATCATTGTTGAGATGTATAGGTTAGCTTTGAAGCTAGCAATGTCAAATTATATCTAAATCTAGAACTATGTTGTTTCCATGAACCGCCATACGTGTCGCTGGTTAGGTTAATTAACCGCTAGCTTGCTGGCTAGCTAAGTTAGCTATTTTGTCAAACAATGCAATAAATTGTAGCTAGCTATTTGTAGCAAACAGGCTACTTGTTGATTTCATTTCCAGCGTCCAATTTGTAATGAGTAATATGCGAAATACATAGCTAGCGTTAATTATTTTTATTCTGGTTCGTCAGTAAACTCGTAAAGCCCTTATGTGCGGTACGCCAGACATTTTGTCCTTGCCTTCCATGTCATCATGGATTGATTACTAGGTAAGATAGATAGTTATCCAGCAACTCATGATGTAGCTACTTAAAAAGTCTGACAGACAACCAGACACACACACACTTTTCTACCTTACCTGGGCTAGGTTACCTTAGTACGTCCTACCTTGCCAGAAGCAGCTATGATTTCGATGTCGCATTGATATAATGAAACAAAGTATGTTGCTACATTTCTTTACCCGCAGAACGCGGGTTGTGGCGACAAACCCAAGGCCGTTCTAGATGGGGGAAATAAACTGGTTGAGAAGAGAGGACCGTATCTTATGTCCAAGGTTCCAGCTATACACATGAAACTACGTGAGGAGTACTTCTCTGTTATTGCAGAAATAGCTCAAATAACAGCTAAGCTTCCACTTCAATAGAGAGATGTCCCCAGTCGCTGCTGGCATTAACTAATTCAAGCCTGTTTGAATGTTATTCCTTTGTAAATATACTCTGCGTACTTAGTTAATACAACCAATCACTTGTCTTTCTTAAATATGAGATTTTCTGTAGCATCTGGGGACTGATTAATCTGATTAAAATAGTGTTTCTTTGGTTGTTCTGCTGCTACTCTGTCTGTATATGAACATGTGCAGAGAAACACAGAGAGATGGCGAGGAGAGCGTTAAAGAAGAAAGGCAAACCCCTTGTACTGCCACTCAGGCATGGTGCTAAAACGTGAGTGAATTCACTGTTGTTCAGTGTTTTCCCAACAACCTTTTGCTTGTCACATTAGTTTTGCTAAAATTTACATTAGTTTTGCTAAAATGTGCTAATTGTCTTAACATTGCTTGCTTAAGATACACTGGACAACAACAAAAATGCTTCTGAATTAATAAGGTGCAATTCTTAATGATTTCAATGTCCTAAACACGGATATAACCATGAAAATTAGTTATTGGCTCTTGTTTTAAAGATAAGTCCATGTGATCCATAAGAGACATTGTATTAGGTCCAGCTATAAGATACAATTTTTAATATTTCAAAATACTGAGAAATATTGTATCTCATCATGATGATCATACCCAGGAAGGTCTGTTGCATCACTGTCTGACATAAGATTACGCAATAGGGAGATAGATAAAGCAAGACACCATAGGACAAGTAATTTATTTCTGTTACTTCTTGTGCTAAGCGTAATGTTAGATGTAAATTCAGCTGCGTTAGGTTAAATGTAATTCCAGCTGTGTTATAAACACTACTGAAGTAATTCAGATAGTGTCCATCAACAAGTATCAATGGCTCATAACTGTATCAATATTGTGGACAATTCTTGTTACATTTGTGGAGAAGTGACTTTTTCAAATCAGAAGAAGGACATTGCTTCAAATGCAAAAGTGAAGAAGGCATATCATCTGTATTTCGGATGCAAGATCGGTGACTTTGGCCCCACACATATGTTGTTGTACGTATGCAACAAATCTGTCACAATGGATCAATGGAAAAAGAAAGTCGATGCTCTTTGCCATTCCGATGGTATAGAGGGTGCCCAGCAATCACATAACTGACTGCTACTTCTGCATGGTGCCTCCTGTTTCTGGAGGCATTACAAAGAAGAAGAAGTGGGCAATAGCATATACAAATATACCTTCTGCTATCTGACCTGTTCTGCATGGCAAAGGACTTCATGTTCCCGAACCTCCGACAGAAGTTTCTAATGATCCTTCAGACGATGACAATGGAGACTAAATGACTCTGGAGTTTCCTGGACCTTCGACGTCAGATGATCATCAGGAAACTGATCCTGACTTCAGTCAAAGTGCATCAACTGCACCACACAGAATAACACAGGAAGAACTGAACAATCTCGTTAGTGATCTAGAGCTGTCCAAGAGCAAAGCAGAATTACTAGGCTCAAGATTTTCAGCAATGGAATCTTCTTCAGGAAAATGTACGAGTGACATTGTATCGAAAGTGGCATCTGCAGTTAGAGCCTTTCTTCAGAAAGGTAGATAAGCTTGTGTTCTGCTCTGACGTCAACAGCTTGTTGAATGCCCTCGGAATCCAACGTTACCCGCAAGAATGGTGATTGTTTATAGACTCTTCAAAAATGAGTATAATGCAATATTGCTGCATTATAGAAATCGTCTTCCATCTATTCTTGTCTGACACGCCATGGATATGAAAGAGACATATGACAACATGAAGCAGCTGCTGGATTGTCTTGAATACAGTAAGTATGGCTAGCATATCTGTTCTGACCTTAAGGTAGTTGCTCTGTTGATGGGTCTGCCGCTGGCATATACAAAGTACTGCTGTTTTCTATGTGAATGGGACAGCAGAGCACGTTCTTTGCACTATGTGAAGAAAGAGGAAGTCCCTGAGGAAGTCCCTGAAGATTGGAGAGAAGAATTTGCAGCATTCAGCACTGGCAGAACCGGACAAAATACTTCTACCACCCCTACACATCAAACTCGGTTTGATGAAGAACTTGATAAAAACCATGGATCGGAATGGATCAGCGTTTAAATACATGTCTGAGAAATTCCCTCTGATCAGCGAAGCAAAATTTAAAGAGGGAATTTTTGTGGGTACTCAGATCCGTCAACTCTTCATAGACGAGAAGTTCGACTACCTGCTTAAGGGTAATGAGAAAAAGGCTTGGGATGCCTTTCGTCTGGTGTCAACTAAACTTCCTCGGGAATGTCAGGGCTGGAAACTACAAGGAATTGGTTAAAGACATGTTGTCAGTGTATCTCAAACTTTAATTGACAATGTCCTTAAAGATCCATTTCCTTCATTCCCATTTGGAATTTTTCCCTGAAAACTGCGGCATGGTAAGCGACGAGCATGGCGAACGCTTTCATCAGGACATTTCAGCATTTGAGAAAAGATACCAGGGGAAGTGGTCCACTTCTGTGTTGGCTGATTACTGTTGGGCGCTAGTCAGAGATGATCCTGAGCAGGTCCATAAACGACTGGAAAAGCAAAGTCACAAATAGACAGGACTTCTCTTATAGTATGTGTTATTTCATATTTTTTCTAATGCATAAAAAAACTGAATTTCTAAGAAACGGTAGCCAAGTCAGCATTTATATTGTCAAATTCGTGCTCAGCACCTTCAACCTAATTAAAATTGGCTAATTTTATCTCAGAAGCATGCCTTTTGTAAAAATTTGTTGTCCAGTGATATCAGTCAAAACTGGCCTTTTTGGACTTCTGAAATTAGTTGCTAAACTTTGTTCTGCAATTCAAGTACTTTCATTATTTCGATTTACCAAATTTGTGGAAATGCAACAAAAAAGCAATAGCAACTGAAATTACAACCAGGAAACATGCCACAATGTTTTTTCTTTCACAGACAAATGTGTTCAAATGGTTACATCCTTTAGCAAACACACAAAGAACTGATGCTTGTTAATGTTTAAACAGAACTGCACTTAACACTTAAGTGTTTTTTCTTCACTTCACAAAGCCACCTGTACTACAATAAAAGATGAGTGAGTTTAGATCAGTACGCTTGTTTTCTTTTCTCAGTAATGAGGTGAATGATGTTTCTGGGTTTCCTTTTTAGTGTGAAGTTCAATAAGGGATATGCAGCACTTAGCCAGGATCCAGAAGATGCGATGTCTTTGGAATCGGACAGGTATATCAATAAGATACACTGAGGTGCTTTAATGACCTCACACTTTAAGATCCACATTCACTGCATGAAGCAATCATGGTGGCCTTCCAGCTTTGAGAGTGTGAACTTGCCTACTTCCTCATTACTGCTGATACTGGTAGTTGATGCCTTCAGTACTTTGCCAAGAACAGCCAGACTTCTCTTGTGAACACATCAGTGTCTTGCATTTTGGGGAAACCTGTACTTTCATACAAAATCCATTAACATCCAATCTCCAGTTGCAGCAAAATTTTGAAAACTACTGTGTATGTGCATCCCCGTGAAAGTAGACTTCTGTTGTGTCTTTCTGATGTCCTGATTTCTCCTGCAGTGATGTCGAGCTGGAGCAGAACTCATCTGGATACTCTTCTGCAGAGGTGGGATGTGGTGGTGAACGGTTCAGATAGTGATTAAAAACCACTCAAATGAGAGGGATGATGAACTCACTAACATACAGCAGCTGGTATTGTGTGCTGGCACTGTGGTCAGCTGGAATGCTAGGGTTGGTTGGTTCGATAGTGTGGTGTGTGCTTTGACCCAGATTCAGCTGTAGATGACGAAGGACTCCAAAAACAACTGCCTGAGAACTGCTTTTCACCTGGTGACATCTCAGAGACTGGTTTACAAAGCCCAGTTGTGTAGTACATGTTGTCACTTTAGCGTGGCATGACTCAGTGATGAAACAGATAACAAAAATAAAAAACAACAAAAAATAACACAGCTACTGTGTGAGATTCCCATTCCAGCTTCACCCATCCCCACTCACCTCCTTCCTTTTCCCATTCTCTCGTCGCCTCTGCTCCTCAAGGTGCACCCGGAGGTCAGTCGGCAGCTCCTGCTTGATGGCTATCGGCTGGATGAGATCCCCGATGACGAAGACCTGGACCTTGTGCCTCCCAAAACTGTTGCTTCCTCCATCTGCTGCTGCCTGCCCCACCCGTCCTGCTCCATGCAGTGAGCCCTGCTCCACCAGCAGTGCCCTTAAGCCTTGACCTTAACCTTCAGCCCGTAGCCCACTGTGCTGGCCAGCACGGCCAATGTTCTGGTCAGGATTGTCGCCGAGGCAGTGTAAATCCTAATGATTTGCTGTGTAAGGTTCCCAGAGCCTCTGTGATGATCTCGGTCATCTCCTGTCTTTTTCCAAAGATCATGACTGAATAGAGCTGTCCTCTTTGTGACCCTTAATTATGCGTTTCTTCTTATGATGACTTTGCATTGTGCTTCTGGTGACACTTTTTGGAAAAGCATCAAAATGCAAAGGTCATTGTAAGTTGGCAGGATGTGTGCAAGCCTTCAACACTAGCCTTGTCTAGTAGGTGACACGTTTTGTTTTTCTTTCTTTTTTGGGTACAACAGTCACCTCAGTAAACTTCAGCTTTGATCCAGGTTACATGTCCTCCTCAGGCTAGCTCATAATCCCTCACCACTCTGAAACTGTTTCGCCATCCTTGACATTACCAAACATTTGTTCACAAACAAAAAAATGCGTGGTCGTCTTCCTCTTTTTTTTTTTTTGGTTTGTTTGTTTTTACAGTGACCTTTCAAGGGACTGGTCAGGTAGCTCGAATATTTAGGTCAACTCAAGAGAGATTTTGTGGGGATTTTCACAAGACACCAGAAGTCTCATCGGCTGAGGACTTCACGCTTTGCTCATTCCTCTGTTTCTGCTGAGCAAACGCATCTTTGTGATTTAAATGGAGCTGAATCGGGCATGTCAAGTCATGGCAGGCAGAAATGCCATCTGACTAACAAGGCATCACTAACAAGGTTATTTCATTAGTGAGTGGGTTTTGTGCAGGGTTGGAACACTTACCTATACACGTTGGCCTTCGTACTAAAGTAGCCACATCGTAGGCTGTCTTCTCCCAACTCAGTCCTCGGAAACACTGATATAGTCCACGTCTTTGCTATGTACGAATTGTGCTCTTGATTGCTCATATCAGCTGGGATAGATCAAATACATTGACTGTCTGGGTGTCCCTGAGGACTGGACCGGACAAATGTCCCTCCTTTTTGGACAGTTTTAACCAGGTTGTAAAGCGGAGTTCTCAGTCTGCCACCCTGCATGGCTACAGCCCAGAGTGCTGAGCAGATGTGGCAATCTGATCTGGGCATGGTAGGGAAGACCCTACACAATCACATCTGCGACGTTCAAAGCCTGGAGCTGCACAACATTAACGGTGACATGGAAGGAACACGCAGGGCCCTGCCTCCAAAAAGATAATCTTAAATACTCACTCTGCTGTTTTATGATGCTTTTGGGAAGCCCAGCCCTGATCTGTTACAAATGTAGTGTTATGTCATGGCCTGGACACTCAGCCCGCATACTACATGTTTCTGTCATTTTCACCTGTACTTGAGGGAAGACACCTCGCTCTGCTCAAGCATGTAAGGCTGTTTTCTCTCCTGGTCTATGCATTTATATTACACAAGCTTTACTTTTTAGCTTGATGTTAAGCTTTAAACGTTTGCTGTAACACTAGCACTTTTATTTCTTTTTTTTAAGGTTATGCGAATGTGAGATTCTCATTTTTGCCCTGTTGAAAACCTTTGTGTGAGTACACAGGGAGGCGTGCTCCTGCCCCCGTGTGTAATACTGGACGCTGTGTAACCCAGAACAGCAGGGAACTATATTTTAAAGCCTCTCTACAACAGCATGAATACCAACATGGGCTGGCATTGAGTTTACCAACACAGACGGCCTGTAAATGTTAATCTTATGTCCACCGCAGGAGATCTGTTACTCAGAAGCTGCTGGAGTTTTGAAAAAACAGCTGACCACCTGCAGTGATTTTGGACTTTTTCTGGCAGAAAACAGCTGCTTGCAGTGATTGACTTGAGTGCAGTATTTTATAAACGCACTGTGTTCTTAAGGTTTAATTGTTACTGGTTTGTGGGGAAGCAGGTCTAGTTTCTTTCCTTTTGATGATGTTATTCACGTACTTTTCGTTTCTGTCCAGTTTTGTGAACACTTCTTCATCTCCTGGGTTTTTGAAAGTAATGGGGCATTTCTGGGTGCAGCACACGTATTCTCTGAGTGGAACGTGGTCGGAGTGAGCTAAACCACTCTCCCTGCTAGAGCAGCCAGAGTCAGCACAACGCAAACACATGCTGCTCCACCAGATGGACCCCACCCCCTGACAAAAGAGGGAGAGGAACTGTTGGATTTGACTTACAGCTTCATACTCTTGGCTGTAACCATTCCCAACATTTTACTATTATAAAAATAAGAATGAAAAAGAGGGAAACCAAGAATTAAAGGTATTTCCAAGGATTTGCCAGGTGCTAGCTATTGTCAGGAAATATGGAGTCCATCTTATACGATGTGTTACACATATAACTTGAGAGGGAGGCTGGTTTCATGGTATGTTTTAAGTTACTGCAGGTTTTGGATGGAGAAAAAGAACTTTGACTCTGTAGCTACTGACTGAAATATTATTTACTGTGTGTTCTGTGAAGGGGTGCATTTTGAGTAGGTGACTTGCACATAAATGTTGCACTCAGACCACAAAACAGTCTGTTACACCACTGTTCTATGCAACTAACTGGACAATCTGTTCACATAGCATATGGTGACTGCTAACCAATACTCGGTTTAAGATGCAATATAACGTTTTGTTGGGGGGGGGGATTTGTATCTAAATGTAACCATATTTTTGGAATAATAACACACCTGTGTAGTATCTGACCGTTTATTGTAAGCAAACTGATAAATATTCCGTATTAAAGTTTACTTCGGATTCTGTTTATGGGTGGAGCTGTTTTTCTCTCTGCGCTGCTTGAGGTTTATATTTAAGCAGTCTTTCAGAACCTATTACATGTGCACACTACGTGAAAGTCGAACAAGTAAGATATGCGATTATTACCTTCGTTTTAAATTTGCGCATTAAAACTTTTAGATTCGTCTCGTCAAGTTTGCCACGTTTAGGTTGAGTGTTATCCTGCACCTTCCATGTATTACAACTAGGTGGTGAACTTGAGCTACACGAATTGCTAGAAGCCCGCAAGCAAACCTATCCATACCTGTTCAAGGTGCTTAGGGTTCGCTCCCTTTCCACACGTGAATATGACATGTTCAAACCTACTTTCTGAAAGTATTTCTGCTCTTCGTGAAACAAATGCAAAATTATTAATTTTGTTGATGGCGCTTGACATCACACGGCACGCTTAGTTCCATAATGCCTCAGCTGGCGTTTGTGCCTGTTGCAGAAATGACAATACAGCCCTGATCATAGTGAGACTAATAAAAGCTGGAACATGTCGAGTACGCTGCTCATATGCTTAGATAAGCAGTAATAGCCGTAACCACGCCGTTCGCGGGGTCATGCGTTTTGTAACTATTCACCAAATTAATCCAGCGCAGGAACTCTGGAACTTGTTGCTATCACTGGGCGGGTCCTATTGATGATGTGCGCTGCGGCCGGGGGGGTGCAATGCAAGGGGAAGAACTAAAATCGAGTGAAAAGGAGTCGTAACCTGAACGCGAGCCGTATAAGATATGTGATCGGGCTCTTTTCGTTTTCTTCCCCCCCCCCCCCCCTTTTAAACACAAATCAACGTCACGAAAGCCGATTTTGGCGTCCGAATATAGTTGGTTAGGATTTTGTAACGGAAGACGTTAATTGTATGCACGCTTTTCCGACGCGTTGTTGGCAAGTGAGAGAGCGCTCGAGAAGGGAGGGAAAGGATAAACCGAGGAAGAGGGGATGGTGGACAACTCCGGCAGCGGAAAGGCACAAATGGTGAGTCGCCTACCGCGACAAGCTCTGGCACCGTGCCCGGCACGAGTGATTTTTAACTCCCTCATGTGCACGCGGTTTTTAAAACTCTATCCCCGGTGTCTCCGAATGAGACCACATCGGACTTCATTCAGAGATTTGCGAAAATGTTCCTACTCTGGCGAGAACTTGTAGACTGCACTCGGTGGCGCGTGGTTCACGATATTATTGTTCTGTCCTTTTAAAACTGAACACCGCGTTACTACGAGCTAAAAAAAAAACAGCCAATCGACCGGGATGGCTATCTGAAAGTAATTTTTTTGTATGTCTGTCTTCCATGTTGTCCAGGTTTACGGACTAAATGTATTCTGTGGCAGTTGCGCACATCATTGAGCTGTTTGTGGTCATTCATACGCGCGCGCCTGGCGCCCCGCCATATGCATTCACTCAACGTAACGCATGTTGCTTTGATTAAGGGCGAGACAGGAGACCTTCCTTTGATCGGACCCGAGCTTTTAAACAAAACAACGTTACCGATGTTACGTGATTTTGGAATCATACACATTTCTAAATAGGCTTTTAAAACTGTCATAACTCAACTGGCCTCCGGCGCGCGGGGCCCCATGTCCAGTTCAAGGCTCGTGGCCTCGAGAGCTGTCAGATGGTTTTTAGGCTTCGGAAAGCGTTTCTCGATCTCGCGTTTGCTTTAGTGTATGAACTCTGCTTAGTTTCTAAAATTTGCACCAAATGCATGTTTAAGTTGTTCTGCGATAAAAGGTGGTCATATAATTTATTGCCCCCAGTCTGTGGAAGGTTTGCCACATGATTAGGCCCACGCCTTAGCGAACGGAAAAGCTGGTCGGTCGGCCCTGCTCTGTCTCGCGCATTAGATCAGATAAGCTGTAAGACTGCTTCACGGCACTCGGCAAAGACACGGATATATTGAGCTCAGATCTTCTGGCGCTGGGGTTCGTGTATTTGGTGTGTCGGTAGGCTTTGTCAATAAAGAACGCTTGTCTGTCGTTGGGAAAGGTGTGTTATGAAAAACGGGTCTCTCGGATACTACGCTCGAGCCGTTTTAATTGCTGTATTAAATATTCTTGTGAGAAGACCGTAATGTTGTTGTCTCCTGACTTAAAGCAAGGGCTCAAATACACTCATTCAGAAGTGTCCCTTTTAACATTCACCAGCTCAAACGCGACCTATGGAAGCTGTCCTGTGTAATTGCACCCATCTGCATTAAGAAGCTCAGCTTCCAAGACGTAATTTGACTTGTGCTTTTATGGCAGGTCATTGATGTCTTTGTTGTTTCCTCTCTCTCACTCGCTTGCTCTCAGGAGGGCAGTTTGGGGGGTGGTGCTTACCCCCAGGGGGGTCCGGCGGGGGTGAAGCTTGAGGCCGTGATGGAGCAACTGCAGAGGCAGCAGCAGGCGCGCCTGGACACGGAGCGGAAGGAGCGGCGTTTGCGGGAGGCTCACCTCATGTACGCGCAGCAGGTCGCTGCCCAGCAGGCCATCCTGGCTGCCGCCAGGGTGTCCGCGGCCAGTACGGCTGGCAAGGCGCAGAGGCTCGGGGACGCAGGTCCAGCCCCCGGGGCCGAGCGTGGCGCCAAGCAGCAGGACGACAGGGGCCACGGCGGGCGGGACTCAGGTGACGATGACGAGGATGACGACGACGAAGGCGCCGAGGAGATGATGGAGGGGGACGGAGGCAGCGAGGATGAAGAAGAAGAGGAGGATGAGGAAGAGGAGGAAGAGGAAGGGCCGGTGAGCGGCTTGGAGTTTCTGAGGAAGCAGACCCTGGCTCTGCAGCAGGGCGCGGCGAGGTCGCAGGGGCCAACGTTTGGGAGTTACACCGGGAGCGCAGTGCCTGGGCCGCGGAGGGAGCCGTCGCCCCCTGTCAGGGTCAAACAGGAGCCCGAGGACGGCCTCTCTCCGGCGGGGCCGCCCTCTGCCACCTCCCCTAACGGTCAGGCTGACTGGAGCTTTGAGGAACACTTCAAACAGGTAAGGGAAGGAAACTCCATCCTCCCCACACCTTGATTAGAAGGGCAGGCTGTTGGGACACGATTTAAGTCATGTTTTAAGTCATGTTTAAAGAAGTGCTTTTTTTTTTTATATAGAAATAATGGTTTTACCTCTGATGTAATTCGTGACCCCAGGTGGGCTGACAGCGTTTTTTAGCATGTCACCTGCCCTCCTGTCTCGACTGGGGTATAACTCTGTACCCGTGTGTTTTGAAACTCGAGTGTGTGTGAGTCCGAGCAGAGAGTCTGAGTCATGCTAAGCTGTTTCCATAGCCATTCTGCTGTCAGTCACCAAAACCTGGAAGTGTGTCCTGGCAAGAGGCCAAAGCTCGACATCACTCTTTCGCTTTCTCTCTCTCTCTCGCTCTCTCTCTCTCTCTCTCTCTCTCTCTCTCTCTCTCTCTCTCTCTCTCTCTCTCTCTCTCTCTCTCTCTCTCTCTCTCTCTCTCTCTGTTTCCTTTGCTCTTCGTAGAGGTTTAGTTGTACTTGGCTACCCTCCAAAGTCTAAAGAGATTTTGGGCTAGTTGTGACAGTTATGGGGTGAGCATGCAGTACTGTGCATGTATGCATGTGTCTGCGTGTATGTCTGTGGTTTTGTGTGTGTGTGCACATGTCTGTGCGTCGTAGTTGGCAGCCTGGCCCAGAGTTCAGTGTCCGTTTTAAACAAACTAAATTCTAGTCTACAAACAAGCGAGTGAATGGTGCCCAGAGCCGAGCCCGGGGCCTAGAGGGCTCACCTCCACGAGCCTGGAAATCTGACGGCTGCAGCCGCATCGCCATGGTGACATCATGGACAGGGCTGTGCACCTGAAGGATCAGGGCGGAATTAGTTCTTAAAAACAGTGGGTGAGGCCAGTCCGTCTTGGGGCATCCTTCCCAGCGTGCACCAGGCATGATGTCGGAGAAGTTGCCAGGCTGGTTCAAATAACTGAATCAATCCCTAAATGATCTAGTGACACTACCACAAAATGAGGCACACTTTAAAAAATATTTCCCAGGGAAAACAGCAGCAGCTTCGTGACAAATAACCAGGTGGAACTTTGTCAGAAGATAAAGCTTTTCGCTTCTGTCTGGCAGTAGGATCCGGTGCTCAGTCTCGTGTTGGTAAAGGTGTGGCCAGCAAGGTCCCTGTCGCCAGGCATCTCTGGCTCACAGGGTTGCAGCAGCTCTGTTGTACAATCAGAAACAGTTTAGATGGTTTTGGGGTGGTTTTCTCTCTCTGTCTGTTTAATGGCTGGCTGTTATATCACACGTCGCCGGTTAATGATCCTCAGCACTGCCCCCCTGCCTCTTTCTCACTCATTTCTCTCTCTCCCCATCCCCCATTTCTGTCTCTTCTCTCTTTCTCTCTCTCTCTGTGTTTTATATGGTATTGACTACATGGCGGTCTCCGTGAGGCCCCCAGATGCCACAGATTCCGTTCTGAAGTGAACGTTTGTATAAAAGTGGCAGTTGAAGGCGTGAGTTCCCCCCCACCTCACCCCCCCCCCCCCAACGCTAATGGGCCTAACCTCCGGGGGAACTCGCCAGCTAGGGCACTGACCTCCGGGGGAAGCCAATTCTAGGGCACTGTTAGCATTAGTTTGTTAATGCTAACTTTTAATACAGCTAACTACTTTATGCTAACTGTCACAAGATTCTCGTGGGATAATGTCCGTCATAGAGTTTTTGGTTGAAGTCTGTGCATGTGCACCATGAATTGGAGGCTGTCGTTTGAGGTATTGATTTATGTCCTGTGACCTCGCCCCTTGTCTGACCACAGGAGTACATAATGGTCGAACAAGCAGGAGGGACAAAAGCAGAGTGTGCCCTGGTCACCCAGCTGTTGGGGTGGGGGGGGGGTCTCACCCAGCAGTATGGGGAGCAGTACAAGCTTTTCCCATGGCAAGGCGCAATGGGGCAGCCAACTGACCCCGATGACCCCCTGTCTCCTGTCCCCAGGGTCCTCTGCGGTCCCCCCGCCTGCTGGAGCTAGTGCTACCATTCTCTCTAATCCCACGCTGATTAATAGGTTTTTAATCATGGAGGAAGGGGGTGGTGTATGAGACACACTAACTGCACCATATGTTTGTGTGCATGTGTCCAACGCAAAGTTTAGAATGATGGAATTAGATTTATAGTAGCGATTAACGTTTGTCCACTTCTGGTCTTGAATCGATCTTGTTTTATGATTTTATTATTCTCCAGCCCTTGATCGCTATACCTGTGCCCCGGTGTTTGGTCACACACCTTTCTCAGTGTGCCTGGAGTGGATTTTTCACTGTATGAAAAATGCATGGGAATTTCATATGGGAACATAAATGTCCTGTTCCATAATAAAATCTCAAAAGATTTATTTCTTGCTCAAATTTAACTAAAGATAGTTATTTACAAATAATCTAGAACGACAAGAATAGAATGTCATGTTGGATGTATTTTTTTCCCTCTGCTGTGTTGTTGTAGTAAATATGGATATTAGGAACATATAATAATCCAAGCTCAGTCAGCCCTACCTGAGTGCCTAAAGAAATGCCCCCAGCTGCCCTGCGTATCTATGGTTTTATCCCAGTATCAGCCTTACGTCAGCCCCTGACGACCCTCCTCCACATGCTTCCCTGCAAAGAGATGCGAAGGCCAGTTTGTTGCATAATTTAGCCATCTCTGCGGTAACGGGGGCTGGGGGCTCGTGGTGCAAGTGAGGAAATCGATGGGGCTTGCGCAAGAGAGGACAATTGGCCTCATTTGTCCCTCATCAATGATGGATGGAGCAGGGAGCAGGAAAAAGACTGCAAATGATGAGGCCCCGCCCCCATCCCGAGACACCCCGGCTGCCAGAACAGGGTGTTTTAATCTGCAAGGTAGACTGTAGATGTGTGAACCAGAAATGGCTGAGGTCGCGACAGCCCTTGCGGTTTCCACAGAGTAGGTGTTCCTGTTCGAGTGTGTCGCAGGTGTGTCTTCTGACCTAGTTGCGATGCCTCCAATGCCGAGCGCTCGCGCCGAGATGCAGCCGCGCCACACGTCGTTTTTCCAGTCGGGCGTGCTCCTCGGCACCCCACCCCACCCCACACGACAAGCTACGTCTGTCATCCGTGCACCGGTGCAGAGGCATCCTTTGCAGACACCTACCAGAGGCCTGACCTCTGCATGAATGAACTGGAAGGGTGCAGCTGATTCAGAACATGAGACAGCATGTGAAGGCACTCTGAACTACTGCTAACTCAGCATTGAGCGTTGATGTTTCTCTCTTTTTTCCAGTATAAAATTTCAGCATTCAGTATTTTTATTAAGGGGTTTTGGTACGATGATGTACCAGCTGGTTCCAGTTTTTGGTACTGACAGGTTATTTTAGGGTTGCTTTTTGCTGGTTATTTCAGGGTTAGGCTTGGTTTTTGGTGGTGAGGGGTTATTTTAGTGTTGGGGTTAGCTTATGCAGCTTTGACATCACGTTGCACTGGCCCTTTAGTTTTCCCGCAGCCAGTCAGGATTACGGGATCATTTTATTTTCTTAGGCCGAGCCTTTCGGAGGTCGTCCAGCAGCACCTGTGCACTGCAAGTAACAGTTTTTGGTTTTGGAGGCAGACGCATCATTAGCACGTGCCTCACTCCACTGCTTCGCAACGCCTACCCGCCTCCATAGCGGGGGCGGAGCCTTCGTCTCCGAGACCAGCTTGGCGCCCTTGTTCTGCGGGGCCCACCCACCGAGCGCATCGCTCTCAGATGTTTCTAGAAAAGCGATGTTTAGAAGCACACACCCACGTGCAGTCCCAGGCTTGGAGAGAGAGAGGGGTTCACTGATCTGTGAAGATTATCCAAGTGCGTGCTTGCTGTGCGCGTGCTTTTTACAGTTGTTTGTATGTATGGTGGTAATACCTGCACTGCGTGCTTGTCTCTTATAGACACGGTATTGGCCTGCAGCCTGTCCAATTCTGCCCCTGACATTCACTTGCTGGAGATTCCTCACAGCCAGAAATAGAGGTATTGAATGCAGGAAGATGATGGCAGAGGGGGGAGGGGCGTTGGGAGGGCGGTGTGAACTCGGTGGGGGTTAGAACTGAGGAGTATTGCTGTGTTTCAACACTGCCCTGCCCCACCCAAGGCAAGCATGCCAGAATTAAAGAGTTAACTCTTCAAACAGCAGAGCGCTCAGTGTCTGTGTGGCTCTGCACAATTGCCAGCCAGCTTCTATAATTCTGGGATTCCAGGTTCAGGCTGTTGCCGTAACAACACACGTCCAGTCTGCTTGCTTCCGTAACACTGAGTAGCCGTTAGCATGTGGATGTCTGGTTAGCCATATGTGTCCGATATCTCCACTCCATGTAGAAAAGTCCAACACATGTAATGTATTCATTTTCTCTAGTCAGAAAATAAGCTTGCGCCCATGTTTACATCAGCTAGTAAACATGTGGTCCTCAACCAGCATTCCTCGCCAGTCGGATCGGCTGACGGGCAGGGAGCTAGCTGGCGTTTTCAGTCTGACTCGGTTACGTTGCTTCTTGAAATGGGAGCAATTGAGTGTGGTGAATGATGGGATGGTTAACTGCGGAGCACAGGTATGTGCTGTTGCAACGCCTCCATCAGTTGTCATGCCGTTGCCATGCAAATAAAATACCTGAATGCTTAGAGATCTCAAAAGTTGTTGTTGTTGTTGTTGTTGGTGTTGTTTTTTAAACTCTCCCACACTCCTCCTCTGCTGCGTTTTAAATAGTGTCCTGCTACCATGTGGCTGCATACTTCTCCTGAGTCTCGCGCTTTACGAGAAGAGGGAATCTTTCGCTATATCCCAGTCCCAGCTGTTCATTCAAGCTGTCCGATACATTTGGGCGCGGGGGGCTTGCAGAGAGAGCAAGGACCCCATGGAATGGAATGGAATGGTCCACGCGCTTGTTACCAGGGCGAACGTGGTCATTTGGCACACGTGCACTACCCAGTCCTTCAACGCTGGTGCCACTTTCAGATACTCAAAGCGCAGTTCTTATTGCTCACATCGCATCATTCAAATCTATATTAAAAAGTACCATACTGGTTTCACCTGCTCATTTAATCTCTCTGGGAGATGCTCTGGCAAAAAGAACCCTGACAAATGGACTTCCTTTTGAAGAATGTCAATGATCCCACGTCCGTGCTGGCCCGCACCTCACCATGTGCGTGTTCCGTTCGTGTGAAGCTCGGGCTGCCCCCGGTTGGACCGAACCGGCCCCTGGCTCGCCGGCGGCGCTGGTAGTCTAGCGTGGCCCGGCTACCCCCCTGCTGTGTGTGATCCGGAGGTAGGGTGACGCTGATTGCTGGATGTGGTATACCCCTCTCGCCCACCTGTCCCATGTCTTCTCAACTTCCCTGGCTTTCATACGTTTCATTCTCTCTCTCTCTCGTGCTCTCTCTCTGACCCCGAGACACCTCCCCCGGGATGGCTCAGAGTAGGCCTGCATGTCTCGTGCGCCACATTGGCAGGCCTCCAGTCCAGTGGCTGCTTTTCTGGAAGCACTACAGGCTTGCCTGCGGTGCGGGTGGGTTGGTGGGTGGGGGCCTCGGCAGCCTGGTTTGGCCCGGGGCCACCAGCTACTGAGCAGACGAAAGAAGGAAATGTTTCATTCCATTGGCTTCGTGTGACATCGACCCTGTCGTGCTGCCAGCCTTGCTGAGTGTGCCAAGAGCTCCCATGGAAACGAAGCTGCTGACTCAGAGTGGGAGCGCAGCGATTTTTGTGTGTGTGTGTGTGTGTGTGTGTGTGTGTGTGTGTGTGTGTGTGTGTGTGTGTGTGTGTGTGTGTGTGTGTGTGTGTGTGTGTGTGTGTGTGTGGCTGGTCATATCGATGTTGAGCGGAATGACGCATTTTTCACCAAACACAAAAGTGAAATGCTTGTGGAGTGATGTCACCCAATGCACAGTTCATAGTAAAAAAAACAAACAAACAAACAAAAAACATTCCTGTTTCAGCGGTGTCTCGGCTCATCAGAACTGCGTTGAGCCAGTGTGCCCAGGACACTGTGCTTGTGCCTGGCTGAAGAGGGATGGCTCATTTGGCACTGGTGGCACTGGGACACAGTCCGAGTGGGACTGGGAGGAGGAAAAGGTTGTCCTGTGCTGAAATGATCGCAAAAATGTGCTCCCTTTTCAACAACACTTTAATAAAGTTAGAAGACAGGAACTGCTGGTTTAACGTGCGTGCGTGTGTGCGGTTTGGGGATGCGGGGGAGGTGGCATCTACCCACGCACTAGCATGCACAGGTGTGTGAATGTCTGGGTGTATGTTTGGGGGGCTGTTTGAATCTGTTTGTTCTGAACAGAAATTTCACTGCGTTTGGTCACAGCGGTGTCCAGAGGCACTGCATTCTTCACACAGAAACATTTTTGAATTTCTGTTAACATCAAACGTACAGCCCTTTTCAGTGGTTGAGTTTGTCGATAGATTCTTTCCTCGCTCTGGAGCGTTTCAGCGTGGGTATAGTAGGCCCACCTGTGCTGCCGGTCTCCAGAATCTTCTCAGTCAGTAGCCTCTGGTAAATCGGTGGTGAATTTTGTCTCCTACCGAGGAACTTTGCTGCTTGGCCTTTGGAGTAAGTTTTAGTGGTAATGTTTAGAGACTTCAGTATGTCTGGTTTTTCCTCAGTGCTGGGTTTGGGTGTGGTGGTTTTGTTTTTCTTTTTTTCTTTAGATAGCTGAGAGACACACACAATGTATACCCCTTTGTGAAGAGGAGGCCCTCTTCCAGGAAGAGGTGTAATGTACCTTAGCCCTTGACAAACAGATGCTGGGCTCCCAAGATGGGTCAGTGCCATCAGTTCTAATGCTAATATTGATGAAGGTTTCCGTTTGCGTTTAGCAGACACTGTTCTCCACAGCAGCGAAAAAATAGCTTCAATATCCAGATTTCGACATCTGTAGCAGTCTCCTAAATAACTACAGTGTCATAATATCTGTTTTTAAATGTAATGATTTTTATTTTATTTTGCAACCTCAGGTACATCATAGATTTTTAGATCTGAGAACGTCTTCTTGAAGACTGCTCAAAGAAATGTCCTGTTGTACTTTGTGCGCGTAGTGTAAGATGCGGGGCTGCATTGAGAGTCAAAGCTGTGGTGTGTTGAATGGTGTGCTTTGACTTTCAGACTGATTAACGACATGAAATGGTAGGGTTTGTTTGTGAAGCGTTTTAATGAAGCATCGTTTTTTTCCTGTGTGTGTGTGTGTGAGTGAGAAGGGATAGTAAAACTGGTTAACCCCTTTCTCCTCTTTTCTTTTGGACCGCTCTGAAGGACCCCTGTCCGTCGGAACGTCCTGTAGTGCACAAGGTTTTCCTCTTTGGGAATGCTGTGCACTACCCTGCAGTGTTTACATATTTTACAAATTGTATATATAGTACACAGTGTGGCATTTATGGTCATGTATGTATATGCTGAAAATGGTTACATAAGCACACTGTCCTGTTCCTGTCCGCTACTCCTGTGGCTGTAGTATAAAAGTAGAACTCCATACGGAGGCTCACGTGCACGTCCACATGTGCACTGCTCACATTTACTGCCTTGGCCTATGTTTTGGGGTTTTGGTTTGTTTTTTTTCTCATCGTAACAGTGGGGGTACTTTTAAGTTGGTTTTCATCAAAGAAGCCACAGACCTGAGGTGAAAATGTTAAATAGAAAATGTAATAATATAATAAATAAATAATTTCGACGCTCGAATCGTATCGGAATCGAACCTCTTGATTATTCTATAGATGGCTGAGAATTTTCTCTTTGTATCTTGCTTACTTAAAGCATTTGACTTTTCTGCTGTAACAGACTTGGTGGTCTGCCTGGCAGGGCCAAAACCCCAAACACGCTTTCAGGGCCTGGATGAATGTGTATCCCCGCGGCCCCATGCCCATGGAGTGAGTCAGGGTCCCGCGCTGTGGCCCGGGGAGCTTTGGGTAGAAGGCTCCCTCTCCCTGCTCCGGAGTTACTGCTGTTAGGCCACCAGGCTAGGGGTCGGGGGTCGGCGGTCGGGGGTCGGAGTTTGTGTGTTTGTGTGAGGAGTGAGTGAGAGAGAGTGCTCGGGTGAGTGGGGGAAGGGCTATGGAATGTGGAATCTTGGTGAAAGAGGTTAGAACTGAGCAAATGTGGCGAGTTTATTTGGCCTGGTTGTGTTTATCTGGCTCTTGTTGGAGCTGTTTGAGAGAGCTCAACAACTGCCCCCCCCCCCCCCCCCCCCTACTGGTTACTGGCTTTCTCTCCTTCTCTCTTCCCTTCGTTTTCCTCACAGCCTGACTCTTGTTCTCTCAATATCTGTCCAGCTGAAATGTAGCCGGGAGGTCGTGGGGTGTGAATCACTACAGCAAGAAGCTGCATGCAAGTCTGTACAACCCCTGTTTGAAAGCGCCCCCCCCCCCCCCCCCCCCCAATACATACACACACACACACACACACACCATTCTCGGGCTCTTGCGTTCTCTCGCGTTTTTTTTTTTTTGTTTTGTTTTGTTTTTTTTTTTTGTTTTTTTTGACCAGGCTCACCATGAGGCCCTTGGTACCAGTTACGGGATAAAGGGTCTTGGCCCCCCGTCCTCTGTCACTCTATAAACTCTTCCATGGGGAACCCAATTAGGGCATAAAACCCCAGTAATCTGACCTGCACTAAAGACTACAACCCCCGCTGTGAGCGCCAGGCGGAGCAGAGGAGACCTGGGGCAGGGGCAGTCTGGCCCGCTACAGCCCTGGGGCAGGGGCCGTTTTTTCTCTCTCTCTCTCTCTCCTGTTTTTATCATTTCTACTGGATTTCAGATTATTCTCATGCATTTATATGTACAGACCATATAGTTTAGTGTAGTATTGTGTTTAAAAGAAGCACATAACCTGATATTAACTCTGGAGACTGAGCAGTCATGGTCATGCATGCGTTTAATAAACTGTCCTGTGGGGTTCTGCCCCGCGGTAGCCGGTCGTCACGTTTGACGGAGCCTGGCTGCGTTCCAGGAGCCTGCTCAGCTCTGGCCGTTTGGCCCTCGTGGCCCAGAAATAACCCCTCGCCCGATTACGTTACCACAACCTGTGCGTGCGTGCGTGCGTGCTCGCGTGCGCACTCCTGACAGACTCCCCGAGGAGTCCGCTGTCTGACGGGTAGTAATTTTACAGAAAAAGATTAGCGCAGCAAGGGAGAGGATTGGGGCACAATCCCAAGGCTATTATATTTTCTCTCTCTCTCTCTCTCTCTCTCTCTCTCTCTCTCTCTCTCTCTCTCTCTCACTGGGTGTTTTTAAGCCCTCTATTCCTGTCATTGCTGAATGGTGTTATTAAAGCCCCATTTGAAAGATGTGTGTGTGAGAGAGCAGAATGAGATGGTAAAAAAAGGGTGTGAACAGAAATCACAAAAACAATAAAAGCAGTTTTATTTTTAGATGCTTCTTCTTAATGTGTGAAAAGCACCCATAATTCCCAAAGGTTCCTTATGGTGGATTTGACTTTGGCCTTCGGAAGCACAGGGTGTTCCAAGTGCTGGAAGAGTCTGTGCATTGACAAAGGCAGGACCGGCTGGCCGAATGGTTGGGTGGGGGGTGTGTGTGGGAGGGGGTGCGTGCGCGCGAGGTGGTGTGTCTAGCCTGCAGTGCCAGTGACCGGGTGGTGGTGGTGGTGAGTGGAGTAGACAGGAGTGTTCGGGAGGCTCCTGCTGTCGAGTCATTATACACACTGCTGCTCGAGGCAGGACTGACCCTGTGGGGACAACCACACACAGGAAGACAGTGAGAGGAAGGGAGAGAGAGCAAAAGAGAGTCGGGCCCATTTAGCTTTGTCAGCAAAGAAGGCTAATAGTCATTCAGTGCAAAATAAGAACTTTACTGTGGTCATCTCTCTCTCTCTCTCACACACACACACACACACTTTTCCAGCTGTAAGCGGCATGAGGCAGTGTCCTGCTTCCCGCTTACTTTTGCACAAACCTGTGCAGGTGTCCATATGTACTTGGTTAGGCCCGCCTTCTTCGCTCCTACTTGTGACGTGGTAGTCAAAGCCCTGCCCCCTCTAAGGTCCAGAGGCTTTGACCCAGTGCAGTGCAGTGAGGCCACCTGAGTTAAGAGCCTGCTCACGTCTGGGGTGTCGGGGAATGACTCGTGTAAAAGCACCATGGCCGTTCCAGGCTGCCTGACTGCACCCGTCAGAGTTCCCGCTCAACACAACGTCTGCGTCACCAGAAGATGACAGCAACTCTCTACTTTCCTGAAGGCCCAGAGAAGAGGTCAAAATGAGAGAATTAATGCCCCGACACATTGAGTTTTGGCTTGAAGTGCATGCCATCAGGGTTCAGTAATATGCACTAGCAACCTTTCTGAAGTGGCATGTGGGAATCTGCCCAGTAGCTTGTAATGCAAATCCTATACCTGTTCCCAGTTTTTTTTGTGTGTGTGTGTGTGTGTGTGTGTGTGTGTGTGTGTGTGTGGGGGGGGGGGGGGGGGGGGGGGGTTGTTTTTTTTTTCTTTGTTTGTTTGTTTTTTCCCCTCCAGGTTGGAGAGGAAATGTGGCTTGGTGTGTTCTGGAGGATGATTTAAAAAAAAAAATAAAAATAAATTTCCCCTCTGTGCCGTTCACAGGAACTTGTATGTAAAGAGAGGTGACCCATGGTCCTCTGCTCACACAAAGGCCTCACTGAGAAGCTGCAGGCAACTCGCTGAGCTGTTTCATACTTACTGTAATCCAGTGAGTCTCTCGCGCTCGAGCGATTTATGGTCCCAATAAAGCAGCAGCTCCAAAGCCTGGGGAGAGGAAGCTCAGCTAGTGCTGGTCTACCAGCTCTCTCTCACACACGCGCACACAGAGGATCAGACGGGTCCTGTTGGCCAGTGTGTGGTCTTCCTGTCTGGTAGATGAGGGCAGGGACTGTTTCCTCCAGGGCCACAGTTTGGAGAGATTCCTGGGGCGGGGATTGAGGGAGTCGGATAACGATGTAAACCCGGTCATGCCAATAAAGAACTAGAAAAATAAAATGGAATGAATACAGAGAGAGAAGGAGACAGACAGACAGAGCCACAGGGCAGTGGGAGCTCAGTGGTTAAGGTACTTGACTAGTAATCAGAAGGTTGCTAGTTCAAGCCCCACCACTGCCAGGCTTCCACTGTTGGGCCCCTGAGCACGACCCTTAATTGCTCAAGCTGTACTCAGTTATAATTGTAAGTCGCTTTGGATAAAAGTGTCAGCTAAATGCTGTAAATGTAAACAGACTTTCTAGAATATCAAGCAGGGAGTGTGGTTCTGTCCTGAACCTCCTGATGGTGACCTGTGACCTTTGCCCTGCGCACTGCTGGCCACGTGCTGTGCCCCTTTTGGTGCGGCTCTCCCACAACAGCAAGTCATTGACCTGCCAGTCAACATGTGACATCATCTGGCTCCTCCCACAGTCAGGCTTCGTGAAGTGGAAGAAAAACAACTCAGTGTTGCACGTTTGCAAGATGCGTGTGTATGTGTGCGTGCACGTGCATGAGGGATTTTTCATTTCCACATAGCCATATGACCCCTCGAAAATGAATTACTATACAATCTAACAAGATCTTTTATATCCTGTGACTTTCTGATTTTAATTTAGGAGTTGCAGGCATGTTGATCTGATGTGGATGACCTATAGGGACCAATGAATCTGTTGGTTAACCCTGATTTATATATATTCTCTCTCTCTCTCTCTCTCTCATCACAGTCCACCGATCCATACCTCCCCCTTTCGCGGTGCGGTGTGTGCTTATCTGCGCTGATAGGGTGGTCCACACATCGCCCCCTCGTTTGCTATAGCAGGTGATATGTGACTGGTGAGCACGTGGTACATTTCAACCACAGGCTGGGATTAAAGATTAACCCTGTCCGCGCCAGGCCGCTCTCCTGCAGTCTGGGTGGGTGCGTTTATGGAGGGTAGGCTAGGGCCTCCAGGCAGTGAAGGAAGCATCAAACGGGCTGTTAAATAAGCGGGAGAGAAATGATAGGGACGTCATGGAGGATATCGAGGGCAGGGCAAGGCTGGCAAGGCTGATCGCGGCACAGAAGGACCCACTGCTGATATGATTAGAATCTGACTTTTCTGGCCCAAACGCATGGGATGTGGTCCTGGGGTATGGGCAGATAGCCTCTTGGGTAAAATGCACTTCAGGTGGTTGATTGGTACACCCCCACACACCCAAACGCGTGCAGCCAATGCATATGTAAACATCTTTTAACAAGACGTCCCTCGGCGCAGATTAAACTGTTTACATTTACTCCTGAACTGCGTAACGTATATGAGCACACTGACTGTTTTTGTTTTTTGGATGGTTTCGGGGGGAGGGGGATGTGGTATTCTTCCCAGTGCTCACACTGTCTGAATGACTAAGCAGTCAGATGATCCCACCCGTGCCAGTCGGTCTAAGGCTTGTGGGGTTTCACTTCCCCTCATCGGTGTCCTAGAGCCTTTGTACTCCGTCATAAGCAGACCCTCCTCTCTGGCTCTTCCCGCCTTGACACGCGGAGGCTTGGTTTTTGTTCCCAAAACTTTATTGCTGCTTTGTTGGGCAGAAATTCCTCTCCGGAACATTCCGCGCACCTCCGGCCCTTATTTTCTTTTACTTTGCCTCCTGTGCGGCCACCCGCTATGAGCCCCTTCAAAGTGTGTGTGTGTGTGTGTGTGTGTGTGTGTGTGTGTGTGTGTGTGTGTGTGTGTGTGTGTGTGTGTGTGTGTGTGTGTGTGTGTGTGTGTGTGTAAGGAAGGGGACCACTTTTTGACCCTCACCCCCCACCTACCCCTGATCTTTCACAACAGCTCAGTCCATGAACTTGGACTCTCTAGGCTGCAGTTGCTTAAGGTTGAGATTCTGTGTGTGTGTGTGTGTGTGTGTAGGGGTGGCTGCAGATGGCCCAGGTCAAAACGGGGGGAGGGTTAAGAGGTTGGACGGCTTTATTTACCGTTTCCTGGGACAAGACACCTGTGAGAGTGGATCTGAAACACGTGTGTTTATGCGCCAGTGTTCTGTGTATGTGCTCGAATGGATTGTGGTCGTTTTGAAGGTTGAGTCTGGAAATGAAGTTTGTTTTAAACTGAAGGTGCATCTGAATTGTGTTTACTCATGTATGAGGGCGATGATGATGATGACGACACTCTCCTCTTTGCAGAATGGCAGTGGTGTGTGGACTGAGGAGTCGGACGGTAGCAGAGGAAGAGGAGAGGCCTCCAGAGACTTCGCCAAGGTGAGGTGGTCTCCTCAAACCCCTCCAGCATCGGGCCCCTGAAGCTCACTAGAGCTTCTCAGAGGTTTAACTGAGCCGCGCGCTCATCTGTTTAGTAATCGGTCGTCCATCTTTCAGATCTTCCCAGAGACTTAGACCTTCCACACATGCAGCATGCTTGTATCTGATCGTAAGCTGTCCTTTCTGTCTCACGCTCTAGCTGTACGAGTTGGACAGTGACCCGAACAGAAAAGAGTTTCTGGATGATCTCTTCACGTTCATGCAGAAGAGAGGTAAGGGACACGCTTCGCTCACTTCTGTCCACTGATGGCCCACAGCTGGTGAGCTTTGAATCGCTGGTGAGCTTCGATTTCTTTAGCCTTGGTTCGTTGTTGAGCTCCGGCTCTGTGCAGGTGTGTGTATGTGTGTGTGCGTGTGCGTGTGCATGCGTGCTGGTGGCTGTTATTTAGTTTCAGGGACCTGAGCTGCTGATGTCAGAACTTCTCACCCTTTGTGGACCCAGAAATCCTTCACAGGCCATTTGGTGTCTAGTCAGGAGATGGTCATGCACAATGAAAACACTTGCACGATCTCTCTATCTCGGCTTTATTCCCCTGTGGAGCACACGTCAGGGTACAGTATCACTCCCTATAAATCAGTGCCCTGGTGCTACAGGGAGTGAGAGCTAGTCTCAGGTTAGTCTTCATGTTCTCTGATGTCACTGCCTATGATGTGCAAGCGTTTTGGCAGCAGAGGGCCAAGTTGCTGCTCAGGTTTCACAGAAGCCGGAGTGGGCTGAACCCGTGGGCTGCCTTGGTGGGCTGCCTCCAGTGTGGTAGAGGCAGCCTACTGTGGACACTCCCACCTGCACCTCCTCACAGCTTGGACAACCAAACCCCCTCCTTTTGCTCTGTGGACATCTGTTTAACACATCGCCAGAACCTGTGGGTGGGTGTGTGGGTTTTCTGGAAGCTCCATCCTGGACAGGTTCAGTGAGTGTGCACGTTTTTGTTTTGTTTTCATGGCTTGTATTAAAACTTCAGTGATTTCCCACACATGTCTGAGCACAAACCTGAAAAGCAGGTTTGACTGTTTGGTGTGAGCTGAATGCGTCGAATCTCACATGCCACATTACTTTTAGGTATGGTCTTGGGCAGAATAATGCAGGGAAAGCTTTAACCAGAGACATCGTTGTGTACTTTCTCACATGTCAGTGTTTTATAGCAGTGACGTTGTAATGGGTTGTTTAGTCTGACCTGGGCAGCCCTAGTGTAGTGTGATGCTTGTAGCAGCCTTAGGGAAGCCAGTGATCCGAACTCAATCCCCTTCTGTGTGGTATAAGTGCTAATAGTGTTTGGAATGAGCTGGTGTGTTATGGAGTGGCAACATTAGCATCAGGTAGCTATTCTTAACGCTAATGGATGGAGGTGGATACCCGAGTGTTGCCCTCATGGGCTGGTAAGTTTGTTGATGTAGAAGTTGGCCATCAGGCCAGGGTGAGTATCTGGTGGGGTGTGTTTGAAGTGTGACAAGTTAGGCAAGGACATTGTGTGTGTGTGTGTGCTCTCACTCCTCCACTGCATTGAGTAACAGAAAAATGAGTTTGAGAAAAGCAGGTGGGGTGGTAGTGGTGCTGATGGTTTTGTTTTTGGAGGGCAGTGGGTATGGCCGTGGGTAGTGGTAGCTCAGCAGTTAAGGTACTGAATTAGTAATCAGAAGGTTGCTGGTTCAAGCCCCACTGCTTCCCACCGTTGGTCCTCTGAGCAAGACCCTTAACCTTCAATTACTCAAGTTGTGTTCTGACATTAACTACAAGTGGCTTTGGATAAAAGTGACAGCTAAACACCATAAATGTGCATGTGGGTGTGGACTGCGTTGAGCACTGGCTATTTTAATATCCCTTTCCTTTATCATTTTAAAATCATTTTCTTTTTACCCAGAAACGTTCAGTTCCTTGCTCACCCTTGCCGGCTTTCGCGCGTGAAGAGATGCACGCTAACTGAGTGATCTGCATCCGTTTCTCTTCCCGGCTCGTCACGGTCTCCCTCTCCTTGGAAGGTTCCCACCCTCCGCTGCACGGAGCCACGTGTCCTGGGCGAGCGTGCGGCAGGCTGCTCTGCTGTCGGTGTGGAGAGTTCAGGCATCTTGCTGTTGCTCCGAGCTCTTCCCGAAAGCGTTAAACGATCCCCGCTTACTCGCTCTTTTGATGCCTCCTCTTGCTTCTCTTCCACCCTCATTGTTTAGTGCTTTCGTTCATGTTACCTGATATAGGGTACCACTCTTCTATTGTTTCATGCTCTCCTTTCATTCTGTAATTCATCTCTCTCTCTCTCTCTCTCTCTCTCTCGTTTGTGTCTTTCTCTTTCCCCTCAGGCTTCAATCACAGTGAACAAATTGCTTGGCCAGCTTCCTGCTCTGTGTGTGGGTGTGTGTGTTGGAGGATGTAAGGCATCTCACTGTTGGGAGAAATGCCCCATGGTGTCTAGGAATGTCCTGTCTCTGTCTTTTCGGAAACGAGGCCAAAAGAAGGAAAGTTGTTAGAGAATCTCACTTCTGTCCTGAGTGCATAAATGGAAGGAAGGGTGTGTGTGTGAGAGAGAGTGTGAGTGAGTGAGATCAGGGCAGTGGAATTTCACCAGCTGTCTTAAACAGTCTCTTTGGGGCCATAGATGGGGCCCCCTGTGTAGACATGCGCTTAACCTGGGCCTGAGCTTACCTCCCGGCTAACTAGCCCCCCACTGCTCCTCTCCCACCCCCCACCTCCCAGCTGTGTGAACAGCCAGCTGACCAGTATAGATGTAAAGCAAACGGTGTGGCAGTTGGTTTGTTTTTTCCCAGATAGGAGTGGAATGCACGCTTTCTCTTGCACGCACGTGCTCTTGTGTGCTCTCTTGCTCGCTCTCTCTCTCTCTCTCTCTCTCTCTCTCTCTCTCTCTCTCTCTTCAGTGGACAGGAGAAGACAGTGAGATGTGAGGCTTGTCTGTGCTGTCCAGTTGAGATGATGAATGCTTCCCTCGTCACTTTGACAGACAGGGCCCCCGAGTGGGAGACGTCTGTTTAAAACATCAGGAGTCGGGGGGGGGGGTGGAAGGGGACTGTGTGTGTGTGTGAGTCTGTCTGTCTGTCTGGTGGCAAAAAAGGAGAATACGCAGATAGGTGGGGTGAGGGTGGAGAACAGACACGTGGAGAACAGACAAAACCAAGTAGCACTGTTGGTGGTTTGGTGCAGTGGGAGTTGTAGTGAGGTCACTTCCTCCCTGCACGGTGCCTACGTAGTACACACCAGCACCCGCGCACGGCCTCCGGAGCATGCTCTCCAAGCGCCACGGAGCGAAGCGCCCACGCTGGCACACTGAGGAGCCACGTGGCTCCCTCGTACCTCAGGTGACGCGGGCTGCATTTGGGCAGGTCGCTGTGCGAGACCTTGGCAGGAGTCTCCGGGACTGGACCTTTTTTGTAATTCAAGTGTGCCCAAATGGGCAGTTCTGAGTGGGTGTGGGGGGTGGGTGTGGTCTCTCTGATGGGGAGGGGTTGGATTAGGGGGCCCCCCCTCCCATCCCTCATGGTGATTAATGAGGTTGTAAAACGCCGGACCCTCCCTAATCTACTGCAGCAGTCCTGAGCAACTCCAGACCAGAGAGGGCGAGATGAAAAGAGCATATGGAGTGGAGATGGAGGGGATATGTAGATGGAGACCGGGGTGGGTGGAGGGGGAGGGGTGGTGCTGCCAGCTTTCAGACAACGAGACGACGGCTTTCCTTTGTTCGGGAAGAGGGCTTCTCCAGGAACGGAGTGGAACGGTTGGAGCTGAAGCTCCGGAAATCAAAGGGCTGTTGGAGTGACGTGCTTGTGTCTGCGGAGGGATCAAAGACGAGAGACGTTACTGCCGTGGAGAGAAGAGGTCCTAACACGCCACACACACACGAAATCATGGGGACCCCAGACGACAGGAGTGTCTCGCTCTGCTGTCTGATTTTGAAACATTTTGTTTTGCATGTGGTTTTGACCGAGCGCAGCCATAGAATGCTTGTTGTGTTCTATCATCATGATCTGCTCAGTGTTTCCTTCCCAAAAAGCGGACAGAGGCCAAACAGCACAGCAGTAGTTGCGTTAACCCTCCCCAGTGAAAAGGGCACATAAAGTTACAATAATTGATAAAGATTCTGGATTTGTTGAAAGGCAACATGTCTGAGTCATTTTTGAGCACTGAACTATGCATCTGGGCGCTGGCGTATTTTCCCTCGACGGGAGTCGTCTTGGAGCCAGCGAATAAGGTGGGCCTGCAGCGCATCATGGGAGGATCTGAATCTGGCCAGACAAATGAAAGAACTTGACAAGAAATGGGCAAGATTGCTTGGGAAGGTTTAGACTTGGCATAAGGCGTCCCACGCTTCCTCTCTCCGCATTTCACGTGTTCCTCCTCCTCCTCTTGCTCTGTCACTGCAGAATGAATGGGTGGGGGCTCGAGGGTGGAGGGAGTTGGAATCTTCACTCTCCCCCCTCTGACCCAGGGGCACCCGGCTTACACAAACAGTTTACAGATGACCCCCGGTTCTGTGCCGGCCCACGGGAGGTATGCTGGTGTGCTCGAGTGACCAAAGCGCGGTGAAGACAATCCAGGCTCTGTTCAGACGAGCAGGCAAACCTGATTTGTTAATTTTATTTTTTTTATCTCCTTTTTAAAATCCATCATTCTTGTCTTTTCACGTTTGACAGATGCACTTATCCAGAGCGACGTTATCCAATCAGATCCTTCTTCCAGCTTAAAACAGGTGTGTCTCTGTTCAACACAAGCATGTTTAGCCGAGGAGCGTTCTAAACCCACAGATCCAGTCGAGCGCATTAAAGGATTTGGTCCAACTGGTGTCTGAATGTGACCCTGACTGCACAATAAGGAACGAACGTGAGTTTTCCTCTCGGCACACGCGCGTTCAGGACCTACTGGAGGGCTCGGGGAGGCTTCTTGAGCTTGGCTTCCGGTGCTGAGGATCAGGACGTTTTTCCCCTGGCTTCAGGTGGCCTCCAAGAGCCAAAGCTCAATGACTGATCCCTCGCCATTGAGCTGCTGATCTCCAACCCTGCGGCTTCCTAGGCCTGCGAGCCCACGTATCGATCGCACTCGTTAGTTGTTAGAAGGTTTGGGGGAGGGGTGGGGGGGGGGGGTGGAGATTTCCAAGGAGAGACATTTCTAAGCAAGAGTCAGTCGGGATGGGGGTGGGGCGTCGGACACGTTCTCCCTAATGGCCCATTCTGACAGCACGCTGTGGTCAGTCGTCACGGTGACTAAGGAAAAGATTGGCTCGTGTCTTTTTAGAGAAATGGCAGTTAAGTGTGTGTCTGGTGGACCGCGACAGTGCCACACACCACCACTCACAACATCTCCCTTCAACATGAGCCTCAAAGCCTTCATGAATAACTGCACACGCTGTAGACCCAGGAGGGTCAGCCTTCCCCGTCACCTCCACTTAATCTGGTGTGCCGTGTCAGAGGATTAAGCAGTGCCGTGCGCACACACACACACACACACACACACACACACACACACACACACACACACACACACCCCCCTCCTCTCCTCCTGTTTCGATGAGGTGTTGATTAGATTGCGATCAGCTCTGACCAGCCAGTTCCCCCGAGAGCCCAAAGCACTCCGGTTACGCTCAGAAAGGCCTCCTCACTTTTCACGCCTGTGAGCCTTCTCTGCTCCTCCCTGTCCTCTGATCCTCTGGTCTCCCCCTCTCCTCCTCCTCCTCCTCGTCCTCTCTCGTCTTCCTCTGTACAGGTGACCATCACTGTGAACGGGAGACGAGCGGCTCAAGTTACCACCCCACCCCCTTCTGTTTTATTTCCTTTAGGGTTTTTTTGTTTGTCTCTTAAAGCTTTTGGGTTTTGTGGCAAACATCATCCAAAAAAATGAGCAATTTTGTAAACTTCCCAGCCCAGTTCTACAATGTACTGCAATAAAACTGAATGAAAAGTGTTTTTCTGCATGTGCCTGCGCACAAGTGTGTGTCTGCTAAAAGTGTGACTGTGACACTGTGTGTGTGTGTGTGTGTGTGTGTGTGTGTGTGTGTGTGTGTGTGTGTGTGTGTGTGTGTGTGTGTGTGTGTGTGTGTGTGTGTGTGTGTGTGTGTGTGTGTGTGTGTGTGTTCCTGTGACTACATTCAGATAACGCCACCTGGTCGAGATTCAACCCCATCACACCCACTTGACTCACTTAATTTCTCAACTAAAACGGTTCCACATGTTGCTCGTGAGGCTTCTCTGCGGGCCAGGTGAGGAGCCGTGGCTGGTGTTCACACGCCTGCGCAAGTCACGCTACATCCACTTATATTTTCAGAAAAATCCCTTGTGATGTAATTTGGCAGATGCAGGTGTCTGTCAGCCTGTGTGTTTAATGCAAGGCTGAGTCACTGGGGGTGGTGCAGTAATGAACTCGTGTCAAAGTTATTTTTTAAAAGGGCTCTCTGCTTAAAGTTGGAAGCTCTGGGGGGAGGCGTGGCGCAGGGTGGTCTTGCGTGTCGAGTGTTCACGCTCGCGTGGTCAGACAGCTGCCTTATGTACAGCTCGCTTGCTGGCATGGGAGGGAGTTTGTTCATCACGTTTACTTTAAAAGTACAGCGCGCCTGAGGCCAGGACAGACGCGTGTCTGCTTGCAACCCTGGCACTGAGAGCATGCTCTCACGTGCACACTTGGGCACACAGAAGGAGTGTTTTTATATGGTTTGAGAGGGGGGCCTCCTTGCTGGTTAATGGAGGCGCTGGAGGGAGGTGGAGGTCCTTTTTTTTTTTTTTTTTTTTATGGAGCAGATTCTTCTCCGGTGTACTGAGGTCTCTCCTGAATGATGACAGCACTGGGACCAGCGCACAAACCCTGACTGACGCCCCTTGACCTTCACAGGTGTGGAGGCCATGCCGTTTACCTTCGTGCGAGTGTGTGCGTGTCGGTTAATGTTTCTCACCTCAGCGCTTCTCGTGCTCACCATAACGCCCCCCCCCCCCCCGGCTTCCTTCCTTCCGGCTCTTTCTTCCTCTTTTTGGGAGCGTGGAGGGGGGGGAGGGGCACAGGACTTCTGTGAAACCTCACACCACTTTGGCTGCAGTGACCGCACAATGAAAAATTTATTCTGCCCTTCACCCTGGCGGACACCTCCAGCAGATGCCTAGCGCTGACCCCCGCTAATGATGAAATTAAAGAATGGCCAGCCACAGTGTGAAATCATTTGGTATTTAATGCACTGCACCGGTATTGGTGCCCTGTGCCCTCACCCACTGCCCCCCCCCCCCCATCTCTGGGATTATTCTAGAAGCTTCACAGCAGCCTGTTGTAATCGGGTCAGGGGTCAGCACCTCTGACATTCTACCTGCTTTCCTTTTAACGTCCTCTCGTAGTTCCACACAAGTGGACCGAAGAGAGCGAGGCCGTTGCCCAGCATGCCCGCCGCCTGCCGTTCTGGCCTCCGCTCCCAGTGCCTTACCCCGCTGCACCTATAAATGTGTTGCAGTGTTTGACGAATGTCAGGCTGTAAACGTTCAGGCCACATGATGTCTGATGCACAGTACACGCCTTCAGCTGTGAACCTGCCTCAGCGCAGTCCATGCCTCGCGCTCTCTCTCTCTCTCTTTTCTTTTCCTAATCTGTCACTATATTTCTTTCTCATTGTCTGTCACACGTGCTCACAGGCACACATCTTTTCACTCTTCTGTTTCTCTCTCTCTCAGTAGCATTAGGGTGTTCTTTCACTCTGTAAAGTTGTTCCATGCGCCCCCTCCTGCTGCAGAGCATTGCCGTGGCTCCCGGGCGGGGCCTCATCGGTGGGGGTGGGGCCCGGGCCCCTACCGCACTGCTTCCCACCCACCTGACCTCCGACCCCAGCTGCCATTAATCTCCCTGCTCCTGATCGGTCTGCACCCAGGGGGAAAATCAGGCAGGCAGGGCATGATGGGCCAGAAAGCCTGCGGCCAATTAAAACGGCCTTCTCTGTAGTGCTGGAGGCCCATTAACCAATAGTGAACTGTTAACCCGTACCTGCAGGAGGTCCCACTTCTAAAGCAACTGTCTCCATAGCAGACACTGTAAGTGTGTGTGTGTGTGTGTGTGTGTGTGTGTGTGTGTGTGTGTGTGTGTGTGTGTGTGTGTGTGTAAAAGGGTTGTCTGTACAGCCGGAAGTTTGGCTTGATGACTAAAATTCTGATGTAGGGCTCATTTGTACGTGCAGAGCGTAGACTTGAGGCCAAACGTTTCCTATAAACTATAGGAAATCATTTTTACGAAGACCAGTTAAACTGGTCTGTATGTTTTATGCAGTTTTAAATCGATCGTAGATCATGCAGATATTTGTCGATACTCAATGTCAATACTGCACTTCTGGAGTAAACCTTTCATCACAGTAGTTGTCTCACGTGGCGGTGTTTAATTCTAAGTAGTCCATACCCGGATGGCGTCTGGTCCACCACGGATGGCAACAAAAATGTATTTACATCATGCTTACGTCAGAATGATTGGTCTTTTTCTGTATAACAAGGTGACCATAAACACAGATCATACCAATATACAGTGGATGAGGATGAAGGCTCACAGTAGGCAGTGTGAATGCATAAGTGTGTTGCGTTGGGAGGTGTGTGTGCGAGTCGCCTGTGCGTGTCCGTGGGTGTGGAGACCTTGCTGGCGGCCGACGGCGTAGTGTCCTGCTGACCTGCAGTTTAATTCACACGTCAATAACCCCCCCGAGCTGACCTCTGACCCTTTTGCGGCCGCGCTAATTGTTTCATGCGGGAGTGACGAGTCTCTTGGCACAAGCGCACTCTTCCGGCGCCGCGGAGTGTGTGCTCCGAGTGGTTGGACATGGCGGCGCTTGTGCCCAAACACGCACGCGCGCTCACACGTTGCGCTAATGACTTACCCCCCCCACCCCTCCCTGAAAATGACTCTGATATGATGTCACCCTTCAAGTAACAGGGGAGGGGCAGACGACACATTCACAGGCTTTCTGCGTTACCTCCTCAAACAGTAGTGTAGAGATGGGTATCTGCAGACCTGCATCTGTGGGGGCAGGGTATCTATGGAGCAGTATCTACACAGGACGATTGTTAGAGAGTGTAGGTTAATGTGACCATTTCCGAAGGCAACCGAGGCGCTGCGAGTCCCGTGACACGGTTGTAAGGTCTCCGTTGTACATGGCCATACTTAACTAGACGGGTTGGTTGGTTTGGTGGGTTTTGGTTTCCAGTGTTCAAGTACCTCATAGCAGCCTGTGTAATAACACTCAAATCCTTTTTAGGTTGAATGAATGGGACCCTGCAGAGATGAGATGTCTGCCCTTGGCCCCTGTTTAGTGGCTATGACTAAGACTGCTCCCTCTGCATTGCGTAGGCGCACGTGCAGCTACACGCCAAGGGCAGAGAGGGGTGGGTGCGTGTGTGTGTGTGTGTGTGTGTGTGTGTGTGTGTGTGTGTGTGTGTGTGTGTGTGTGTGGATTTAATATTCACAATCCTCCAGATAAGGCCCATTTATAGCACTCTCTCCTCGGGTCCGCCTTCGGGCTGCGGATCGGCGACGCCGCTCGATCCTTATGTAATCTACGGTGCCAATGGGGGTGGACAGGCGGAGCAGTGGGCTGGAGAGGGTGGGGCGGGTTTCTGCCCTGCCCCTGCCCCTGCCCCAGCTCCTGATGACCTCACTGTAAGCTCCTGACGCGATTAATGCACTATCAGAAGTCTGATGCGTGACCGTCACAGTCATTAGGGCCTGTTCTCCAGGTCGGGCCTGTTTTGGCTAAAGCATTTTTCAAACGTGTTTCTCTCCTCTTCGCCCCCCCTTGCTACAGGGTAGCTGTCGAGTGGTGCTCTCGTATGGGAACACCCAATGCACACCTGAGGCAGAATCAAAGCAGTTGTTTCCTTCATCTTTCTGATTTGTGTCTGAATCATTTGGGCTGTGCAAGGATTCCTCTGAAATACCTTCGGTTGGGAGCAGGATGGACATTTTTTGCAAGTCGTGTTTAAAAAAATGCGCATGATTGTCTGGACAAATGTTATGGTAATTATAGCATTTTAAAAAGGTCAAGTTCTGATGTTTAGGACGTGCCGCTGCTCCAGGTGTGTGCCGGCGCGTGAACTTGTGTTGCGCTCATGGGTTTGCAGGGACACCGGTGAACCGCATCCCCATCATGGCCAAACAGGTGCTGGACCTGCACATGCTGTACAAGCTGGTGACAGAGAAGGGAGGCCTGGTGGAGGTTATCAACAAGAAGATCTGGAGAGAGATCACCAAGGGCCTCAGCCTCCCAACCTCCATCACCAGTGCCGCCTTCACACTCCGCACCCAGTAAGGAGACGCGCACAGAGTTCCTTCTGTTTTCTCGCACTTTCTGTGTCATTCTGTTTTTCATTTATTTTACATCCTACTGGAGCGGAGTATTGATGGCATGGATGTATTGATGGCATGGATGTATTGATGGCATGGATGTATTGATGGCATGGATGTATTGATTTCATTTGGCCAGTGTTTCCCATGACTGTGGTGAATTGGACCTGAGATAGATAGAGAGAGGGAGACGCGCGCACTCACTCACACACTCTCTCTCTCTCTCTCTCTCTCTCTCTCTCTCTCTCTCTCCCCCCTTTATTACCTCTCTTTCTTTGTTGTGCGTGTCCATTCCCCTGATCTAAAGCACTGGAAGCTCTGGGTATTGATCCACTGTGTCATCATCCCTGCTACACACTCCAGAAAGCTCATGATTTATGAGGACACGAAAATGACAATTTCAGAAACCACAAAGCAGTTTTAGCTTCTTTTTTTTTTTTTTTTTTTTTTTAAGTCCTACTCAAGCAGTTTCCATGACAATACAGTCTTTCAGATGTGAATTATATAGTAATCATGCACTAATCATTGTTATAGTCATCTCTGTAGCTACCCGTCTTCAGATAGCTGGAGTTCAGGACTTCCATTTAGAAGGCATCCCCAGACTGGTCAGCGCCGCGAGTGAGTCAGTGAAGTAAACGACTCCTCCGGCACGACTTAGTCATTGAATCTCATCAAAGCATCGTTTGCCAAGTGTCTCACTTGCATGTGCATGTGTTTTCAGGTACATGAAGTATCTGTATCCGTACGAGTGTGCACGGAAAGGCTTGAGCTCCCCCACCGAGCTGCAGGCCGCCATCGACAGCAACCGGCGCGAGGGGCGGCGCCCCAGCTACAGCAGCAGCCTCTTCCGCTTTAGCCCCTCCCACAGTACTGCCCCCCACATCCTCTCCCCTCACAAGATGCACCTGCCCCCGCTGGGTGCCGGGGCAGGGGCGTCGGCTTCGCTCAACGGGCTCCAGGTCTCCCCCGGCCCCTCCCTGAAGAAAAGTCACGGTGAGTGAGCGTAGACTTTTAAAACAGCTACCACACCTTTTAAAGGGGGGAGTTGCCATAGAGCGGTTTGGTTGCCAGACATTGCGTTTATGTAGTTGGTTTCATTTTGTATTTTGGCAATTCTTGCTTTACGGTCTTTCTTGGCAGGCAAGAGGTCCGCATTTATCTGGTGAAAATTCCCACTGTGTCATCGTATTTGTGAGTTGAAGGCACGTGCTCGTGATCATGCGTTAAGTTTAACTGCCGTTTATAACAAGGCCGCGCTGGCCGCTGCAAATTCAGTGTGTTGGACAAGAGCGCCCTCTGCTCCGCAAACACTGGTAAATGCAGTGTGGCTCACATTTGTTTTTCCCAGTTTAGTCCTGGAATCCTGATTTGTAATTAGTGGGCTCTCAGTCCTGCAACCCCACCCTCAGTATGGATGGGTGCAGAGGTGTGTGTGTGTGTGTGTGTGTGTGTGTGTGTGTGTGTGTGTGTGTGTGTGTGTGTGTGTGAGAGAGCTGAGAGCCTGAAGGCGATTCTCTACAGCTAATTATAGTGCGTTCACAGTTCCAGCCCCAGACGGGTCCCACGTCTTCACCCTGGGGATGGCTGTGGGGATCGGGGCGAGGCTGCTCTGTTTACTTTGGCTCTGAGCTGCACGTTTATGGTGTTAATATGAAGAGAATGGATCCATTTCATTTCTTTAACTTCTTAATGCTGTTTGCAAAGTGATGTCGCATTGATTTGGTATGAGACTGGTCTGATCACTTCATTAAACATGACCTTTACTGCTTATAGAAATGCAGTAAAAATATTTCTCTGTCTGTATGTCCTTTCTTTCTCTCTGTCTCCATCGTCCTCTCCCCCCAGAGGAGGCGTCCCCCTCTCTCCTCATGCAGCGGGCCCCGTCCATCGCCCTGGCCCTGGGGCCCCAGGTGGCCGGCTTGGCCCGGGCTGCAACTCTGGAGCAGCTGCGGGAGAAGCTGGAGACGGGCCCCGGGGCACCCGAGGGCCCCGAGAGGAAGATGGCCCGGCTGGCCGAGGAGCAGCAGAGGCTGATGCAGCAAGCCTTCCAGCACAACCTGCTCGCCATGGCAACCCACATGCCCATGAACCTGCGCCTGGGAATGCCACCAAAGGGTCAGTACCATCTGGGGGTGGGGGTTGTACCACGAGCTGGATGAAAGGGGACAGGTGATGGAGGAGAGCAGTTTGTCCCACTGGATGACAGAGTAAGGGCGGGGTTGTTCCATGGGATAACGGAGGATGGGGTAGGTTTATTCCACCCGGTGACGGTGGAAGGGGGTTTGTTCCACCAGGGTTGACCCCTCAAAGCTTTGTTTGTGCTTTGGATTTCCGCAGACGACAAGCACGACCTCGCTATGAGCATCTCCTCCACCGGAGCGGCCAGCATCAGCGTCTCTGTGGAGGTGAACGGCGTACTCTACTCAGGTACGCCCCACATGCAGCACCGGACATCAGCGTCCAGCCCCGGCCTTCAGCACTCTAGTTCAGCGGTATCTTGACCTCTAACCTACTGTACTGGGTATGATGCATTCTGTGAGGAAACGACAAAGCACTTTTGTACGTCGCTCTGGTTAAGGGCGTCTGCCAGACTCCGTAAATGTAAAGAATGACACGGTTCACTTTCTGCTGTCATACTCATGCCAATAAACGTGTTCATGATATTTTTTTCTCCCTCAGGAACGCTGTTTGCACAGAAGTCCTCAGCAGCGGCTGCGAGCGTGTCCACGGCAGTGGGCGGGGCGTCGGCGGGCCCTGGATCCGCCTTCAGCTTCCCCAGCCACAGCCCCTCCCCCTCTTCCTCTTCCACTTCCAAGGCCCCCAGCTCTGCGGAGCCGCCCACCGGCAGCTCCCCCTAGCCCAGGCGAGACACTCCAGCTTGGCGTCGTCTCCGGAACAAACCAGTCATGGATGTTTGGAAAATCGTAACTGTTGCACAACTAGTACCTCGTTTTTGTCCTGTCAGCCTTGGCTGGCTACATACGCTCAGACATATTTGCCATACTTAAGCAAGCAAGCAAGCAAGCGCGCACACACACTCTCACTCACACACACTCTCACTCACGCACACACACACAATCACTGTGCTAAGGAAAACGCTAAACACAATCAGGGTGTTGAGCCAAAATCAACTGACAGGTGTTCATGATGGAACTTGAAGATTTTATTTAGGAAATGTTTTTTGCTGTTTGACTTCTGATTCTGAATTTAGGGTTGTTGTGGGGTTTGTTTGTTTTTTTTCCTCTCTCGAGTTTTCTTACATACCTCAAATGGAGCGATCCACAGTGGTTGAATATTATCTTTACCTCACAGATGCTTTACCTCATAAATGCTTTAGCTGAATTCATTATTTTTCTTTTTTAAGAGTCTTTTTGAATTTGTCAGGATCAGGTGAAGAGGTGTTTTCAGCACTCATGTTGCTATGCATGCGTTACCCTCTCACGGCACGTAGATGAGACACCACAACGCTGCACTATAGTGTTCATAGGAATGCGCTCTGCTCCGCCCACTGTGGTGTGCCTCTCCGGGATGGGGCCGCCCCTCTGGCTGAAGTGCGCCACATCCAGCCGCGCTCCCGGACCTCGCCGAAACCTGCCCGGTCACGTTGCCACCCGACCCGTGCCGTTGCGGACGTCGCCAGGACGACAGCAGCTGACCGAGGCCGGATACGGCATTCCCCGCGTCTCTTCCTGCAAAAGGGCGTGGGATTTGTGTGACGGCGTTTTAAGGTTCAAGTTTGGTTTCCATTGAGCCATTCAAGCCATCTCGGGTCAATGTTGTGGCTTAGTGGGGAACAGGGACCCAACGGAGACTCGGGAAGGACGATAGGCTGGGTGAAGGTGTCGCGATCCGAAAGATTTAGGGCACGCCGCCTAGATGCTGGGGCACCTACGTGATGTTTGAGCAGTCAGTGGTTGCTGGAGCAACCAGCGGCTCCCCTGTCCATCACAGGTAGCCGTTTAAACCAGTCTGCTGCGTTAGGGTGTCTGAGCCTAGTGCAGGTCTCGCACCAGAGCAGGGAGAGAGTCTGCTTTTCAGGGTCAGCCATGCTGTGGTGAACGCCTGACCTCCAACCTCAAGGATATTTGTCTCTGGCGACATTCTCAGGAAGGATTGTGACGTCTTTCGTTGGAGTCACATGGTCTTTTTTTAAATTAAAAAAAAAACAAACAATCATTATTCAGAATTATGCACAAAAGGTGGATGTTTTTAAAGGATACCTCAGGCTGTGTTTTGGAGAGCTACACTACGTACCCCGTGCTGCCATGGCAACAATAACCATGGGAAAACATGCGGACTGATCCAGAACTCAAGCCTCACTCCAGATTGCCTGATCGGGGCTCCAAACTCCAATTTCTTTTTCTTTCTCTGTCTTCTGCCCCACCGATCTTTCCCCTTTCTCTCCACCACTCGGCGTGCGTCAGACATGACTGTTACGTGCTGCATTTGTACAATCAGGTGTTCGTTTGACACCAAATTTGGATTGCCCTGCTTACCTCGCACTGCTAGAAACCAAAGAGCAGCTCGGCCACTTCCCTATGCCCCGCCCCCCCCTCCCCTTTTTGTGGGCACAGGACTGAAACACTTTTCCTTTTAGTTCATTGGAGGATGTTACCCCCCCACCCCACCCCCCTCCACCACCTCGGTGAACTGCCTGCACTTGCATGGTTTAGTACAGCGCAGTTGGCCCTGGGGAGGCCGGAGGGCTGTATGGTTCTGTGTTTTGACCCTGCAGTTAATCAACTGGGTGCATTTTAACAGGAACGACATGGGCGTAAGGTACAGAACCCCTGTAACAGGCTACATGTAGAGAGATTTTGCTGTTTGTTTTTGTTTGTTCGTTTGAACAATAAAATATTATTTGGTAGGAAGCCAACCAGGATCTTTTTAAAGGAACATAGAAGAACTAAGCGAACAGGACAGTGATCATATACCTTATGCAGCTGTTTAATGAGCATAAAAACGATGCCTTTCTTAAGCTTCGCCAGACTGTCTGGTGAGTCAGCGCCTGGGGAAAATGGAAGCACAATGCAACGGCAGGCGTTTGTTGAGGGACGACCCCCCCCCCCGTGTTTGTTTGTTTTTGTTTTTTCCCTCTCTCTCTCTCTCCTCTCTCCCGCGTTATGCCGTCAGGCTTGCATTCGAGGCTGCCTTTGGGAGATGACCTGAAGCTCTGTTCCCAAGTGTATGAGCTGCCACATGGTGGCTTCCACGATCATGAATATTCATAAGCGATGCTCACGTGCACTTGTGATTAAAAGCAGTGAAATTCCCGCCGCATCGGTAACAAAGTGGGTGGAGCTGCCTTAATTGCCAGGGAGCTCAGAACGGGTTCCAATATTTCGCCAGCATGGAATGTCGAGGCACTCTTGGGTATTTAATCAAACTGAAGAGAATTTGACCTTTTTAAGTTTGACCACAATCAGGTTTACATATGATATCAGGCATATTTATTTTCATTTTTATGAAATACTGAACCCAGATTATACAATTTATACATTTTTGAATTCCTTGCTCTAGAGATCTCCTGTGTGTGGTGGTGGGTGCACATTTGCACATCAGATAATCGGGCGATGTTGAAACTACTGGTTACGTTTGTCTCTGGGAACGTCATCATTCACTAAATGTGTTCTGGAAAAATCACCACCGCGTGTTCTATATAATGATCGCTGTGAGTGAGGGAGACCAAGAGAAAGAATGAGCTCCTCTGTGTGGACATTGCTTAGACTTATAGTGTAACACTGAGCCACAGAATCTTCCGAGTCCGAGGCGAGATGAGTTTCAGCGCAGTGTATGCTCTCGTCCAGAAGGGGACAGTGCAGTCTCGCTCAGCTGCCGTTCTAGCGCTCCTGTTTTTATATACTTATTCTCTGTATTATAGATGCATATGCAAGTGGTTACGGAATACCTCATTTATCTTTTTGGTTTATTTGTGGTATTTTTTTTTGTTTTTTGTTTTGTTTTTTTGTTAGTTTTTTTTTGTTGTTTTTTTGCTTAAAGTTGTACAATGCTCCATTTGGAAACTGAGCAGTGAGCTTTGTGCATATTTTTGTACTGTTATTACAATGTTATTATTGATGTATTAATAATATTACTGATGTTGGGTTTCTCTTCTAATTAAACAAGATTTAGGACAAAACCCATGTGAATGCTCGTTAAACTGGTTTGTGTTTGATTGTATTTAAAAGCGGAGCACTTTTGTTTCCCCTCAAAAAGGTGATTTTTTTTGACAGTTCAGTTTTGTTCACATCAGTAATATTAAACTCTATGGTTCTCAGGGCTTTCCACAGTTACATGATAAAGTTTTACTTTATATCTTGCTCTGGTGTGTGGTGTGGTGTGTTGTTTTGTTTTTCTCTGCTCTTTGGTCTGCTAAAGCAAGCGTGTGTTTTTTAACGGAGTCACTGTTCTGTTGACTTCAGACTGACCAGCAGTGCTTTTGAAACCATCCCACAGTCCCTCCCATGCATGGGATCAGCAGACTAAACAGGAGGTAATTACAACATATTAGCTGACATCTTCATCCAGCGACTTACAGTTGACAGAAAACAACTGAGGGTTAAAGGTCTTGATCAGGGCCACAACGGCAACTTTAAAGTGGGGCTTAAACTGTCAACCTTGTGACTAATAGTCCAGTACCTTAACCACTGAGCTAGCCCAAACCCTCTTTACAGGATGTCTGGGTGGTCAGTACTTTTGTGTCCCACCACTAGGGTCTCGCTTCACATCTCCCAGCCGGGTGGAGTTTTCACGTTCTCTCAGCGTGGGTTTCCTGCAGCGTCTCCAATTACCTCCCACAGTCCAAAAAAACCATGGTGGTCAGGTCAGTTGGTTTAAATTGTTGCTGTGGGGGTGTGTGTGTGTGTGCACCTCCATGTCCAGTGGTAGATGGTGCTCTGCCCTGGGTGTTGTCCTTCTTCCCTTTCTTGCGCCGGACGCTGGCCCCACAGGGGGCTGAGCTCTCTGGTTGAGGGTACGTGAAAGGCAGGCGCTCCTCACTGGTGTGTGTCGGTTAGATGTAAAGTTTTAAAGTAGACTTGATTTTGTAAAGCATCCTTTACTTGTATAGTAGTAATAATAAGAGGTTGAGAAGCATTCTGTTATGTTCACATCAGTAATGTTCTATTTTTCTCAGAACTGAACATTTGCATCTTTTGTTGAGGTTTACTTTATAAACAGTCTTTGACGTGTGCTTTTGCTTTGGGTTTTTGTTCACCTCTGCTCTGCATCTTTGGACTGCTGCTTTGTTCTCATGTTAAAGTGCATGACTTTTTAAGTAACTTCCGCAGGTTTTTCACATTTTGCTTCCCGTTATGTAGTGCCACACTATGCATGCTGGTGAAAAGGAAGTGTTTGTTTTTTTCCCTACCAGGGTTGGAGGGCAAATCTTCTCCCAACACACACTGTAAATGAGCTCTTAAACAGGAATCAGTGGTGAGACGAGAGTATAAGGTGCGCCTTTTCGAGGGGATTATTTGTGGTGCATTGTGGGTCATGGGGGGGCGGGGGGTTTCCATTCCCCAGTCTGCCCCCAAAACCACAAGCAGGAGCCGTTGCACTAAGCTGTGGAGGCCCAGGTGATGATGCAGACCACCGGTTCACAGTGGTGTGAAGGCTCTATGGTTGTGAAATTACATTTCCTTACCATCATAGTGCATCATGCTTTGACACCATGGCCCTGCATCAGTGCTCTCTCAAACACAATTGGTGGATATTTCTGAGAACACCCACATGCTCTGAATACGAGAACCCAGTGGTTTGTCACACCACCACACATCCAGAAGGTCAAATTAATTTATTCAGCGCTTTTTACAGCAGTTGTCACAAAGCAGTTGTCTCTCTCCACCTATCTTTACAAATGCCCGAGTCTGAGACCCCAGCGTGCAAGCCGGGAGCAAGGAAGGTGCCATTCACAGGCGCCGTTTGGGGGAAACGTTGTGTGGGCAGTTGGTGGCAGCACTGGTGCACTTTGGGGAAACGGGGGGCAAACGCAGTGCTCAGCGCGGCCGACGCCACGGCGGTTTGGTTACAAAGGGACTCTTCAAATACACAGAAGTGAGTCCCAACTGCACTGGTTCAGACAGTGCTAGCAGATCACAGAGAGCAGGAGCAGAAGGCATACTGACACCAGAGGAGTCGCTCTCGCGCAGGGGCCGCTGTTAATGCTAAGCTTGTAAGAGGCAAGCAGAAGGTTTTGCCCGTTCTCGGTGGCGAGGCAGCGGTAGGTCCCCTGGTCTTCCTGGCTCACGTTGGCTATCACTAAAAGGCAGCCCTGCCGAGTGGAGAAGCAGAATCTCCTCCTATTTCCCTGGTACCAAGTGTATGATGCATGGTGGGAGAGTGCAGGACAGTTCAGGTGGACTTCTGAGCCTTCTGTGATGATCTTGGTTGGTGGTGTATTTTGGGGTTTGTCCTGCAGCAAAGCTTTGGAGGGCTCTGAGAAGATGAAACGTATGACAAATACCCGTCAGCATATCAAGTCAAGGTTATCAGTCATCACACACTGTATGGACATCCTGGAGAAGTATCCCTCACACCCACTCATGCGGAACTGCCCAGTAACTCGCTTCTCTGATCCCGCCGACTAAGGGCTTCATAACTGGCTTTCACACTTGTGACCGTTTATGAACATCAACCTATATGAACATCGGTGTATTTTTGTCACCAATTCTGCACGTTCTCGTTGACGCCTTGGTTACAAACCTGGCAGCACCTGTGGGAACACTGGACTCACCTTGACAAACAGAGCAGTTTCCATCCAGGTCCTGAATTGAATGTCTATTTTAAAAAAAAAGATGCAGAAATTAGTTTGTTGTCGAGTTTGTTGTATTAGGATGCACTTCCGTCACGTCTGATGCGTCTTACTCGCACACTTTCACCTTTCAGCCCGTGTGTCATAAATTCCTGTGTCCTTATAGTACTCAACTCCAGGAAACTAATACTCTCTGTGACGCATTTTAACATGTCTGTATTGGACACTGGCATCCGGTTACGGATATGATTTGCTATGAATAACAGGTGTGCAAAACAAACTTTACAGACAGGCTGACAAAGTGGGATGAAGCAAGACTTTGAGTGTGGCAGGTAAACGTGGCGTGCTTGTAGAGGAAGGAGTGTATCTGTGGTCTAAATAACAGGACCTAACGATACTGACAAACATCAGTGTGGGTGTAAGTGTTAGTAGGTCATATGAATAAACGTCATCTGTTGAGTCTGAACGGCTCTGGGTCAAAGGAGCTGTTCATTACTCTCGACTTTAGATGTGCAATATAGTCACACTCCACTACCAGCATGTACGTGGGGATACTGTGCACTACAGCTGTGACCTTTTTGGTTTTTTAAAACACAAATGTCCTCTCAAAACAGAAATAGTGCACGCATGAACTTTGTTACTACGGTGCAGACTGCCAGTGCTGCACAACTTCCTCTTTTCTGTAGCTGATGCATTTCCCTACAACAGAGGAAGGAAGAAAAAACAACAGCAGGCCACACACTTACCACAGAAGACCCTGCTTCCCCTAAACCTCCCTGCTCAAAAAGCCCTGATCTTCTAATGCTGTTCTGGAAGATGACAGCGTTTTATTTTATTACACACACACAAACCCACACGCTTTGGCTGTTCCCCTTCTCCTCGAAGACCTGCTTTAAAACTGGAAAAAAGTGTCAGCGGGTGTAGGTCAGAACTTACTTCTTAGCGGGCAAGCAGCTGGATGTGCTCCACCCACAGTAAGGGTCTCGGGCCAGTACGCAAGAGCAGCACTGTGTGCCGTACAGGCTGCAGTTCCTCAGCTCCACCCTGACCACCTCGCTGCTCGAGCTCACGTACAGCTGCTTCTGCAGGAAGGACAGACGGGCAAGCTGAAGCCGGCGCGGCCGGCCGTGACGGGAGAGTGGCTCGCCTTTCCGGATGCCACCTTTCCGCTTTGCCCGTCGTTTATACCATGACGGATAAAAACTCATCCGGCGGCCTGCGCTTGCCCGCCACGTTAAGGAGGTGGTTTGGGCGACCTCGGGTCGTTACCATGCCTCGCCTCCCTGGTTAAAACGTGTTAGCGGACTTCATAACGGAAGTGAATTAGATGGGAAATGGAAGCAGCCCAACAGTTTTTAAAATGTCTCTCTAAGCTGTGAAGCATCCAGGTATATCAGAAATAAAATAAAATGTATTATTTCCTATATTGTTTTGAAACCGTATGGATGTTCTGCTGGGTTTTTGGTTTTTTGGTTTTTTTTGCACGTAACCATAGCAGGGTTGAGCGTGTTGGGTCACGTGAGAGCGGAGCTGCTTACGGTCAAGCTGTCCAGCAGCATGCTCTGCACGCGGGTCGGAGATGTGAAGGGCTGGTACTCAGCAATGAAGAAGGCCTCCCCATCCTGCTCCAGGACCTTATGGACCCTGCCGCTCTCTGAGGTGAGGAGATTTTTTTAAAAAGAAGAGAAAAAAACAATTAAGAAAAGTTGGCAAACCGTCCCGCAATCACGTGGCCCTGGGCCCTGTCCTTGCATGTCCCCCAACCCCCGCAGGGAGACAACTAACACGTACTGAGCTGGATCGGTTTGGGTAGAGTGGGCACACCTCCCCAAACAGAGAAGCATTACTCTGAAAGGTCCCACCCTCTACTGATCACCCATTACAGGAAGTAACTAAAGCAATAGTGCAAGCTTCAAAGGTATAGAACAACAGAATTGATATATTTATGTATTTATTTAAATACTTAACATCATTCAGTTATCATTCGTGGCTGAAAATAATTATGTGCAATGAATGAATGTTCTTGTGCGTACATGCTGGTGTTCCTCAAGGAACAGGGTAATATCCGTTTATAGTCGCACCTTTGTACACATAGACTTCTAAAGAACAATAACTAAAATAACCTGGGCAGAAATATGACTTTAGGTACTTTTGGAGAGTTCCAAAAACCCCAGATGTGTTAAAGAACAGAACTTGGGATTAAAAGGAAAGCCAACATGAATACTGTTCCCATCAATGAGTTAGGTCTGTCCTGGGAAGACTGACCCTAAAGCTGTGAAGGAACACGAGATCTGGGCATTGCTTTCACCAGTGCTAAGATTGTATCTCACTTTTTACATAAAAGAGGTGTGTGTGTGTGTGTGAGTATTCCAGGAAATGTTTTGAATAGTTAAACAGGCCTTAGTCCGAATGTGAAACCCCACATGTCCTGAATACATAATTGTTAGGCGATGCACAAATCAGTTATTGTCTTTTGTAGCTCAGTGTCACTGGTTCATGTGTTTCACAACCATGTGATTTAGCTAATCACTCGTCCATGTGGACGTGGGTCATAGTGGGACTGACCACAGTTTGCATTGTGGCCTTTTGTTGCTTTTTACAACACTGGGTGGAAAAGCTGGAGTCAGCTGTTACTGGCTAGGATTACAGAAATAAAGCCTGTGAGTGTGTGATATAGAAATTCTGGCTTGTAACTTTTTTGATCCATTCATTTGTTGACATCAACAATATGCAATACAGGACTTTTTACACTTACACAGCTGGTCACACATCAGTCCTCACCATACCAATGACAATCACATAACGACCACAGTCTAGAAGGTTGGCGTTATGAAAGAAGGAGAGCTTTCCCCTGTATTCCAACAAGTGACCTTGCCGCATCTTTAGAATATAGTTAGGTCTTCAGATCTCTAACCCTAGTCCAGGAGAGCTGAGGAAAACACACTGAAGTTCCCACTAAACATTATCCAGCGAGATGTCAACACTGAAGTGTCAGTGTTGTGATGTGCAGTGTCATTTGAGCCCTTGCATAAACAACAAAAAAAACATATCAGCCTTTTCCCATTTTTGTGTAATCAGCAATTTTAGTTTTTCGTTTCATTTTAAGGTCCCTGGTTCAAGCTCCACCACCACCAAATTGCCACTGTTGGATCCCTGAGCAAGGCCCTTAAACCTCAGTTGCTTCAGTTGTATTCAGTCATAACTGTAAGTCGCTTTTGGATAAAAGCATCAGCTAAATGCCATAAAATGTAAACCTGTGAGCATTTAAAAATAAGTCTTACAATAATGCTTTATATTATTGTTTTCATTTGGTAGAATGTGGGGGAAAAAACAGTAAATGGACATGTAGAGTTTTTTGATTCAAGGGCCCATTTGATAAATAAATCCTCTTTTGCACCTCAGGTCTCAGTGTTCATGTGCCTCTGTGATTAAACAGAGACCAGCACACGACATGACCAGTAAAACCTGCTACCGGGTGTCTTCATCCTCTGCGTCCTGCCCCGCGTTTCTCAACCACAGTCAGACATCATTACACTCACAAGACATGTCACTCCTGGATGTGGGAAGGGTTCCCTACCTAGCGCAATGACGAGGACGGTCCCTTTACCCTCCACATGGTCCACCTGCAAGTGGGTGTATTGGTGGTGGTGGCTGATCAGCACAGCGTCGCGTGCCGGTCTAACCCAGTCCTCCATCTCCGGACGGTTTTCCATAAACTTCAAAAAGTTGGGAGGGAAATTCTTGCCTGGGACACACTGTTAGAAACACACAGACAGCTGTGCTTTCAGGGATCTTCATACTGCCACGTGTGTACTCTTAACAAAAGTTCTGCTAGAGTCCGACTTGAAACTTTAAAATTCAATATAGACTGTATATAATGTAGATTCTGTTGTACATTGTCTTTGTACTACAGACAAGGGCCTACCTCTCCAGGACGGTGTAAGTTAGAGTCAGGCATCTCATCCTTCTCTATGAATTTGGACTTTGCGAAAGTATAAATGATGTCAGCCATCTTGTATACACAAATGGCACTTAAGTTGCTGTGGATGATATTACCAGTTTTACAGACAGACACACACAAACACACACTCATTCTTTCAGGGTTTAATTTTGTCTGTCTAAGGGAACAGAAAGAAACTGCTACCAGCAGCACAGTCTAACTGAAATGAGACCATTCAGCTAGGCACCGTGTCCATACAGAAGACATCCAGCTGGACACTGGACCCTATTGTAGGGTCTGTGGTCCTTTCTCGATATAACTCAGCTTCGTGAACTCGACATAGTAAAGGAAGTGTTCTACTTCCCCATCATCTACGTATCACCTTATCACCTTAACAGTTATTTTCATTGTTATTCACTCTGATAGTGTTTGCTGGTTGTCTTTTAAATAAAGCAAATGAATGATTTACTAAGCTGAAGAGAACTAAGAACTCGACAGGCCACAGACGCCACGGCCACCTGGACCCGTGGATGACACTTCGGTCTGTCCAACGTTATGCAAGCAAGTCATTGCCACAGTGACACTGTTAGATGCCAGTAGGCTACACTCCAGTTTAAGAAAGGGCAGCTTGAGTAACCCCCACTGGATCTTCACAAAGAACTGGCACTGCAAAATCGTTTCACTAATCGTTGCATTTGCTTGAATACATTGGGAGTTGCGTTTGAGAATGTGCGGACGAATTATCTGGGGGCCATTATCGGGAAAGAGCTAAGGAGCACGTGTAATGTGTAACCACATTGTCTTACTATTCATTTCTGAAGAGGGCATAGATCTTAGTGCTGTTCCAGTGTTCCGTCTCCACCACGGCCACATCCAGCAGCTCTGTGAACGAGATTCGCTTCTTCGCGTCTCCGCAGAACAGGCGAGCGGTGAGCATCGACGTCCACCGGAACTGCAGTTGGTTTTTAACGCCACCCTTGTCGTCCTGGTAGAGGTGCGGAAAACATTTACAGCAGTCTAAACAAAGCAGAGTGTCTTCAGAGTTACAACCAATGCTTCTCCGGATCCTGGACCGGAGGTACGCCTGCGATTCAGCGCCTCGGTGCACCCGAACACCAGACCGTTAAGCACCTTTAGCAGTGGAAGCACGTGTGTTCCGGGCGAGAGCAGAAATGCTACTTGAAATATAAACATGCTTGAACTGGCCACCATCTGTGTACAGCACAGCTCTATTAAGTAGGTGCTGATTCATTCTAAGGCCTATTCTAGCTCTGTTCATTGCTAATTTAAGTTGCAATATGAGTGTTGGTGCAACACTCTTGGAAGTGTGGACTTCCAAGTGAGTATGTGGTTATGTAATAAAAAGTTGGGGAAAACTTTTTGTTGGGGAAAAGCTAGTGTAATAAGAGGTGGGAGTTCTCTATAAAGCAGAAAACCTAGGGTAAAAATGACACGTTCTAGAGTTAAATGAGTACAACACTGCCTATTATGGGTTCAACTCTGGAGTTTCTGTAAGTTTCTTTTCCTTATAAGTACAAGTACAAGCATGAGAAGTTCCTGGTTGAAGTCAATACAATAATACAGTGACTGAAAAGAACTTGATAGTGGAAATAACGATCACAAATCAGCGGATCTTGAACTAATGTCACAATCAGTTACTGATAAACCATTACAGGAATACAGAATTGAGTAACCTTATGAAATGACTTCACTATGTATCACCTATACACTACAAATGTGGAGTGGCATTAACATACACTCCTTGAGGAAACCATAGAACTGTGGGTTAAAATATTTACATCATTGCATAAAAAGGTTTAGAGTGTCTTTTTAAGGGGATTTTTTCAGTATATTGTATATCTCTATAAAACTAAATGGAACAAAAACATTTGGATGGAAACCAGTCTCAAAATATACACTGACTTCTCACCATGCAGATCTGAGAAACTCTGGGAATCCAGAGTGGCGTCTCAGGGTCTGGGTTGGTGTTCTTCTCTATGTATAGGAAGTACAGTTTACCCTTCAGTGATCCGCTGCCTCTGTCCGCTATGATTTTTATGTATCTCTGTTCTGAATCCCAATGAAAGACAAAAATTGTCATGCTTAGTTATCTCAAAGATATTTCACCAGAAGATGAATGCTACTAACTGTCACTTACAGCATTTAGCTGATGCGTTTATCCACAGCGACTTACAATTATGACTGAGTAGCAATTGAGGGTTAAGGGCCTTGCTCAGGGGCCCAACAGTGTCAACTTGGCAGTGGTGAGGCTTGAGCCAGCAATCTTACAATTACAAGGCAAGTACCTTAACCACTGAACTAACACTGCCCTGCTACCAGGAGATGAATGCTACTAGCTACCAGGAGATCACCGGGAGATTAATGCTACTAGCTACCACTCTGCATAGTGCCAGCGACTTATTTCAAGGGCATTTGAGTATAGGAGGTTCCTTCAGTAATGACGGCCTGGTTGGTCTCTTTATGCCAATGGCAGACGGCTTGCAGCTTCTGTCTGGGAGTAAACGCAAGCTTCTCACCCCTGTCGCTCGACGACGGCCAGGTATAGCTGCTGTTTGTGTATTTGTAGAGTCCAACAGAGCCCTGATCATCACTCACTCCAGAGAAGGTGAAAAACAGCATGCCACCTGCCATGCGACACACATGAAGAGGGAGAACACAACTTCAGGCAGAGACCGCTATTCTTAGAGATCTGTTAAGGCTTTAGGGCTTCAACGGTACTAGGCATTTTTAATACAGCTGCAGGGGAGCTTCTTTATACATGTTGGTTATTATAGACATGTATTTTTTTTTAAGATTATGGCCCCTTTCGCATATATTTTATACATAGCTCATTACATATAGTGAGTCGTTATATTTCAGTATTTCATAAAGACTGTGTACTGTGTAAATAAGAAGTGTCTTGTACAGTCCTACTATATTGATTTGCTAATCTCTTTTCTCTGTATGCTTACTATACACATTTAAAGGTTATCGGGGTACAACACACCTAAAATCACAACGTTCTGAGAAAAAAATCAAGATTCACTCCCAGTAATTGTCAGCGAATAAGACAACCTATTAACTGCTCTTCCGTGCCCTATGCCGTATGACTACTGTAAGCTAGATGTGTTGTAGCCCATGTTCCCAGATCCCAATGATTATCGTTTAGCCTGCTGGAGGACCTGTTATATCTACACAGCTGAACAGCCAATCAACAGGATCTACTAAACGTTAAAAAAATCCAATACTACCACCTCGTCAACAAGTGGGCAATTTACAGGATTCACCCTTCCAACACGTAATTAAAAAAGGAAACACTCTATTCTGTGAAGAAGTTACTTCTGAAAGTTTCCTTACCAATATGCAAAGATGGCTCTTTAATATGTACTCTAGTTTCCATAATGAAGCAGTCCACATGCTTATGGTTTGAGTTCTGCTGTGAAAAAAAAATAGCAGCATATTGTTAGTATACGAATATTCATGCGGTTGATAAAGGCTGTTAGAATACAAGACCCAGTCAAGGATCAGCTTCCGTTCCACTTTAATCACAAAAACACAATATTCACAAAACCAAACCCTATTCTGAGATGCTACTCTGCCCTGTACTCAAAACTACATCGCTGGGTACGTACCACATTGCAGCATTTCTTCACATTCTCTCCCGTCCAACACATAAACAATGAATTCCCGTTGGTCCCTTCGTCCAGGACAGAGATGATATACTCACAATTCTAAAAATGACCATGGCAAAAATTAAACAGTGCACAGCAATATTTTATATAACCAAATTTGTTGGATTCAGTGCTGGTTTGGAAGAAAAGTAATTTCTTGGAGTAAATTTATTTCCAGACCAAAAATAGAGCCTGATGCTCTCTGAATCATGTATACCTTCACCAAGTACCTAACACCTGCAGAACAACGATTATTTGACCTACATGTGTTGCCAATGACAAGAACAGGAACTGGAAGACTGGGCTGAAATGTTAGACTAGAAAACCCCCAGACCACAGATCTTTACACCACCATATTATTCAAAGCTGTAGTTCTGTAGTTACCTGCACTTTCATTACAAATGAACTTTTATAGAATCTTAGAACTTACTGGCTTGCCATGGCAATCACTCTCAAATAGTGGCATATGTACCTGGCATGAGAACAAGAGATAAATATATATTTAGTTTCATTTGTGTAAGAACATCTGACGCATCCCTTATATAAAAATGGACAAAACAGACTTCAAGAAAGGCAGTTAGGGGCAGTGGTGTTATGACCAGGCGCTGTCTACAGGACCCATGGACCTCTTGTAAATGTTTTAATTAAACCGTGCCATCATGAGCTGAATATTCCATACCCTTTAAATGGTTTAATTTTATGTACCACAAGACCAAAATTCACACAAAGGGAAAATGAGGTAGTAGGCGTTTTTCTCTTAGCAGTTCCGGTGCAGGTAATCAGACTGATTTAGAGAAATGGGCCCTCCGATTATTTTCTGTTCTTAAGTGTGAGTGCTGGCTTGGTTAATCTCAATACTATATATACATCCTGGAGTGTTATGCAGAGCTGCATCATTAAGAATAAAGCAATGTCCAGAAAGCACGGCATGGAGGGGGAAAAAAAGACAAATGTTGATATTGCTTTACCGGGGCCAGCTTTCCCGAGTCACCCTTAAAGATGTATAAACCTTGGGGGCTTCCTGCATATATGTTTGTGCCACTGGGGTCCTTGACTAGTTTCACCATAGTGTTGATCTGTGGGTTTGGGAACTGTAGAGTAGGAAATGGCATATCTAAGAGAGAGAGAGAGAGAGTGGAAGAGATAGAAGTGAAAAGAAATGGAAAAAGAAAAAGAGTGAGCCATAAAACAGTTGTCTAATGTCGCAGGAGTGCTGCGCACGGCAACAATCTTGCCGCTCTCGACAGTTTAATTTTATATCAAATTCTAACGAAGTTCTGAAGTGAGACATTTCAGAGACAGAAAGAGATAAGTGCAATTCGTAGACCACGTCTCAACAATCAAGTCAAGTCTATATTCTGTTTTATACTATACAAGCACTGAGTTAAACCTGAAACAGATATGTATAAATATAACTCTGCTTACGAATATGGTTGACTTTGATCCTCACTTCGCTATGATGTCCGTCGTGTGTGGAGATGCAAGGTGTAATCCATAACACAGACAGAGATACGCATAATTCTGGGAAGGTCATTGTGGATCTAAAGCGCGATCGTGCTGTCAGGCTTCTTTCGTAAAGGAGGAAACTGGTTTTTACGACACACTTTGACACGTCAGACTGTTTGTTTGTTTGTTTGTTTGTTTGTTTCTATTTTTTGCATCTAATTTCGTTGTTCGATTTTCTTTTCAGAATAGAAAATCAGTTGAACAGAAGTCGCACTGACCGTTTCTTTGGCTCTGAAAACAATTTTCAGAAAAGTGTCGCACCCCTTGAAACATTGGATTACTTTTGGATTCTCATATTCAAATGTCTCAGACCAAATTTGAAATGACAGACGACCTTTTTAAAAAATAGAATATAAATAATATAAATAATAACTCATAGAAATAATAACTAGAAATAGGAAACAATAACCGACGGAACGTACACGACCCCTGTTCATTTACGACTTCTACAGCATTCTGCTAAAGATGGAGCAATATCGCACATCCTCTAGAGGGAGACGTTGTCCATGCAAAGGCGCGAACAGGAGGAATGGCGCACACGAGCAGTAAAACTGCACAGCCGATCTGTTTAATCAGACTGTCTCATTTGTTGAAGAACAAACCCTTTCAAAACGTTAACAAGAAGTAGTGTCACTCAAAAATCTGAAAACGACTTCCATAGATTCACCAGTCCTCCATTCATCATCATCGTCATCATCATCGTCGTCATCATCACCAGCAGTTGAGGTATGTAATATTTTTTTTTTTTAACCACCACCAGTGTTTTGTCTCCTTTTCTAGGAGTGGTTCCTCATTTCCTGTGAGTGTGTTGTATTCGACAGGATCATGTTCCATATGTCGGTGTCTGAGTGAAAGGGTTTGTGTGTGTGTGTGTGTGTGTGTGTGTGTGTGTGTGTGTGTGTATGCTAGACGTATAAATAACTAAATCAATTCAGCAATAACAATTATTTAATAAAAATTCTTTAATAATTGGCATTTGATAAACATTTTAAGTCTCATCGTTTATAAGGTTGAAGTTGCTTTTTTTTTCCGTGTTAATTTTTTGGGGGGGTAAATAAGCACGCAAAAGACGACGCTCCAACATTTTCTAAATATGACCTTCACCAAATGGGGTTATTCTGCTTTTGAAGTTGTTCAGACTCGTCGGGCCGTATGCTGACGTTCCCTCTTTACACCGAGGTCACCCCTAATACATGGCAGGCCTCCCCACTAGAGCACCAGACACTCCAGGTCGCAGAGACAGACATTCCTTAGGATGTGGACGGTGCTCTTAGCTCTCACCATGTTCTTTTTTAGTCTATGTCATCTTAAATGGACGAGGTTGCGTATTTGGTTCTTTTCTTTTGTTAATTTGTAGGCACACACACACGCACTGTGTAACAATAACAATAATATCAGGCTTATTCTATTACAGATATAGCTGCATTAGCCCGAGTGCGACGTTTTGCAAACAGACATATCCTCTTATATTCACGGCAGCAGCACAGCCAGTGAGACTGCAGTGGGCCCGAGAACTCTTATCAAGCATTAAAAGTTCGTCTAGGAAGGAAGAAAATAATTAACAGCCGCTTTGGCTCTAGATGAAAACCTTCAACCCTTCGGGGAATGAGTAGGTGGACATAAGAAACGTGAGTGAAGCTGTAAATAAGACGTGAAACACTGTCGTTGTTCCGTCCTAAAGATGGGAATCTCCCAATACTGCTGGAGAGATTTATTGGGACGCATTGCAGTATTGCAACCCAGAAACAAACGGATCAAATAAATCTGGTACTGCTAATAGCTGAGTGAGGGGGGGGGGGCGCTGGGATGAGAGAACTGGCCGGCGCGGAGAGGAAAAAAACGTGAATTTCTGGTACTGCTAATAGCTGAGTCAGGAGAGAGAGAGAGAGAGAGAGAGAAAGAGAGAGAGAGAGAGAGAGAGAGAGAGAGAGAGAGAGAGAGAGAGATGAGAGAATTGGCCGGCGCACAGAGGAAAAAAAACCGTGAATTTCTCTTTCCATGTCTTCCGCGCGCCGCACTTTCTCTTAGTCCGTTTTGGCCCGTGACTAAACGCATCAGCCCACTAATTCAGCTGACTAATTCAGTTTTCTGGCCCGTGAAATCTGGAGCCGTGGTAAGAGCATCGGTCAACATTAGTTACAAATCCCAGCCCACACGCTGAAAAGCGCGAGTGACGCGGCGCTGATGGGCCGCTGCCATTGGAGGCTTGACCGGAGCTCGTGGTTCGGTTACCGGACTGGAGCGAGCGCACAAATCTGAGCTGAACATCATTCACGTCTGTGATAGCCGCACGTGATGCCTGCAGGACAGTGAGCGCCCGGGGCAGATATACCCGCACACCGGACCGCGGGAGGGGGGAGTCTTACTATTACGCTGTCTCAGGACGTGCGACCCGTTTAGCTGGAACGATGCAGGACGGTATGGGACTTTTTGCTTCTTATCTGTATATTTACTTTTTTTCGACGTGTCTGTTTTGAACCATTGAACGTTAATGTGGTTTGTTTCGTGTTCAGCTTTCCAGATGAAGCAATGGTTATTTAATTAGGATATAACGATTACGGTTGTTCACAGTCGTTCCAGTGGTAGCTTCGAGTTAATCGCGAACCGTATCTTAAGTCATTTATTACTGCTTTCTTAATATTAAAAATTAAGTATTTTTATTTAATGGCGACATAAAGCTTTAAACCCACAACTTTCCTGCATGACTTTAATTACACAACCGCAGCGCTCTAAATTTGTGCCCGTTTATCTATCTTGTGCCGGGTCCCCGCTTATCTCAGGCGCTTTAAGCGTTGCGTAAGTCAAATAGAAGGGTTTCCACCTTGTAACACGAGCTAGGACATTACAACAGGTTTTTCTCACTGCAGTCTACGTGAGATACGCAATTCAGCATGCAAATAAATACAGTGAAAATATGCACCTGGTCTTAGAGAACTAGTGAAAAGCACAACTGGATTTTTTTTTCTCATCTTACGAACTCGACTGAGTTCAGGTTTTGTTTTTGTTTTTTTAAAATGAGTGGATTAGCTGACTAAGGTCATATGGAGCAGGACAAGAGCAGAGCTGGATTAGCAAAGAGCGCCTGCATATGTCAGCATACGTCTGGATGACGCTGTGTGGATGGTGCGTGTGGCGCGTGAGGTGATGGCCTTGTGAAGAACAAAGTATTGATAAGTTATTGTTACTAAAGCAAGCGCGTCGTTACCGGAGGGCTTATCGTGCCCCGAAGTAATGGTTTTAATTTTGTATGTTTTTATTTGCCCTCGGGAAAAAGTTGGTCTGCATTAAGCAAAGCAATGACTTCGTTCTCCGATGTGCGCAAAAATAAATGTCTGTTGTCAGATTCGTCTTTAGAAGGAGAGGAACAACCTGTGTCCAGCGTAGGTCACATGGCGGCTCTGTTTTAGATCAAAGTCTTGCCTTTACCGGCTCCGCCTTCATCTCGGAGCAGTTAGTCGTGATTATGACCGGTGGCAATTTCCTGTGTCCTCTAATCAGACGATGAGCGATGAGCCGGCAGGAGGAGACGCGTCGGTGCTAAGCACGAAAACAGCGCCACGCGCGTCGTGAAACTCTCAGGCGAGCAACTGCCAACGCAACATTAGCGCTCCTCGTGCTCTTTGAGTCATCGCTGCTCGTGCGCCTCACTTTGCTTCTGCAAGTCCATCTGTGAACTCTCAAGAAGTCTGGAGAACTTTATCCTTGGCCATCAGTATTAAAAAGACGAGAAAATGTTAAGCATTAGAAGATTAATTAAGGGTGTGGATTGGTGTTGCTGTTTTGGTTTTTGGTTTGTTTGTTGGGGGGGGGGGGGGTTCGTGACTGGTTGTCGGTGCATATTCGATCAAATTTTATGTAGCTGTAAAGGCAAGTTTGTTGAATGTTTAGAGAGAATGTATGGTGTGACAGTTGTTTGTTTGTACATCAGTTCATCTGCAGACCCTACTGGCTGTCGCCCTGGCCATCATCTGCTTCTGCCTCGTGATAGGCTTATGCATTTGCTGGCGACGAATGAAGTCCCTCCCTTCTGATGAAAAAGAGGTGGGGTTTTCATCTCCCTCAGCTCCAGTGGACCTCGTGACCGTGAACCTAAACTCCTGCCCGTCCATTAACATCCTACCAGTCAAGCAGCAGTACGAAGAACTGGAGGGAGACGTTTTTGCCTACCCGTCTCAGGACAGCAGCCTGTCGCCCTCCGATGACGATGCGAACGCTCTTTCCCACACCTCGCCGGAGGCAGTGGGGCCTCAGAAGCCTCAGCTCCCCCTTCGCCGCCTGAGCTCCCCGGTCGTCCCCACCTCCTCCTCCACAAAGATCGTCCGCAGCCGCGCCTCTCTCCCTTCCATACGCAGGCTCAGCCTGGTGGTCAAAAAGAACCGCCTCACCGAGCGCCGTTCCACAGTGACCAGCGACAGCTGCTTGTACACCGAAAGCAGCCGATTGACTGGCACCGCCGACCTCAGTTCGCCCTCCAGCCCCCAGGGGGAGCTCCAGCCGTCTCAGTATGGCTCTGGCTCCGGGCCCACGCAAGGCAAGCAGCTGCCCTCGCTCCACTTCACTTCGTTCTTCTCACCAGCGAAGAGCACTCTTACGGTCGCCATCACGGGGGTGTTCCGGGCCTCCAGGAGGGTCAGCGGAGCTGTGGTGCGTGCAAGTCTGCCTCTGCCCTGCCCCGGGTCCCTGCAGGTGGCGCCGAAACGCAGACAGAGCCTGAGCGCAGAGCCGCAGCCTCAGGTGTTCACGCTGCAGGCTGGATCGTTGGAGAAGCTCCAAGCCTGCAGGTTGCTACTGGCTGCGTTCTGTAAAGACTTCTCCGGCCTCAGGGAGACGTCGCTGGGGGAGCTGGAGCTGGTCTGTTCTGACGTGGAGTGGAAGCCAGATACCACCATCACATACCAAAGGCAGCTCACTCGCAGGCTCAGAAAGGTACCGCGCCCTGGAGAACCAGCTAACATCTTTCACAATAGCAATCCTGATCCTCACCTGCCAGTAATGTATTATCTATAACCATACAAATGTTATTTAAGCAATTTAAAATCACAGAAAACATTTTTTTGCAAGTGTGATTCAGGCAAGTTTTAAAAAAAAACAACCATCAAACCAAACAAAAACAACATAGAAATTCTTTGCCTGAACGTTTGATCATGTGTCACCAACCTCATCTCCAAATTAAAACTTGTGAGGTTAGGAAAACTCCAGGTTGGATGGAAAATGTGTCTCATGTAAGTGAGGGAGGAGGTTGGAAAACAGGTCAGAGGGAGCACTCCGCCCATCTGATTCCGCCGGAGCCGCTTGGACGAGCGCTGGGCTGCGTAATCAGAGCGGAGCTCCCGCGGGGCATGCCACACTTTCCACTCAGCGCCGGGAGACGTTAATAGGCCCCCGCACTGAGTGAGTGGATGGCAGATGAGGGCTGGCGTGGTGCCCACATTTTGCCCTCTGCAGAGGACAGGAGTTGTGCCTGGGGGGGGTGTACAGAGAGGGGTAGTAGAAAGAGTAGATGAGAGTGCAGAGGGGCTGCGGGTGTGTGTGTGTGTGTGTGTGTGAAATGAAACACAGGAAATGACATGAGATGTGGTCTCTCCTGTTCGTGAGATCTCTTGGACCATGAGTCATGCAGCGAGAGGTATTACTGTAGTCTTTGCCTGGATGTGTGAGAGGTATTACCGTAGTCTTTCCCTGGATGTGTGAGTGGTATTACCATAGACTTTCCCTGGATGTGCGAGAGGTATAATCATAATCTTTCCCTGGATGTGCGAGAGGTATTACCGTAGTCTTTCCCTGAATGTGTCAGAGGTATTAGCATAGTCTTTCCCTGAATGTGTCAGAGGTATTAGCATAGTCTTTCCTTCCACATGGGAGTGGTGTTACCACAGTCTTTCCTTGGATGTACGAGAGGTGTTATCATAGTCTTTCCCTGGATATGCGAGAGGTATTACCATAGTCTTTCCCTGGATGTGCGAGAGGTATTACAGTAGTCTTTCCCTGGATATGCAAGCGGTATTAGCATAGTTGTTCCCTGGATATGCGAGAGGTATTAGCATAGTCTTTCCCTGGATGTGCAAGAGGCATTACTGTAGTCCTTCCCAGGATGTGTGTGAGGTATTACCATAGTCTTTTCCCAGATCTGCATGAGGCATTACCCTAGTCTTTCCCTGAACGTGCGAGTGGTGTTACCATAGTCATTCCTTGGGCGTGTGACAGGTATTAGCATAGTCTTTCCTTGGATGTCTGAGAGGTATAATCGTAATCTTTCCTTGGATGTGTGAGAGGTATTAGCATAGTCTTTCCCTGGACATGGGACTGGTGTTACCGTAGTCTTTCCCTGGATGTTTGAGAGGTATTAGCATAGTCTTTCCCTGGACGTGGGAGTGGTGTTACCATAGTCTTTCCCTGGATGTGTGAGAGGTATTAGCATAGTCTTTCCCTGGACATGGGAGTGGTGTTACCGTAGTCTTTCCCTGGATGTGTGAGAGGTATTAGCATAGTCTTTCCCTGGATGTGTGAGAGGTATAATCGTAATCTTTCCCTGGATGTGTGAGAGGTATTAGCATAGTCTTTCCCTGGATGTGGGAGTAGTGTTACCGTAGTCTTTCCTTGGATGTACGAGAGGTGTTATCATAGTCTTTCCCTGGATATGTGAGAGGTATTACCATAGTCTTTCCCTGGATGTGCGAGAGGTATTACAGTAGTCTTTCCCTGGATATGCAAGAGGTATTAGCATAGTTGTTCCCTGGATATACGAGAGGTATTAGCATAGTCTTTCCCTGGATGTGCAAGAGGCATTACTGTAGTCCTTCCCAGGATGTGTGTGAGGTATTACCATAGTCTTTTCCCAGATGTGCATAAGGCATTACCCTAGTCTTTCCCTGAACATGCAAGTGGTGTTACCATAGTCATTCCTTGGGCGTGTGAGAGGTATTAGCATAGTCTTTCCCTGGATGTCTGAGAGGTATAATCGTAATCTTTCCTTGGATGTGTGAGAGGTATTAGCATAGTCTTTCCCTGGACATGGGACTGGTGTTACCGTAGTCTTTCCCTGGATGTGTGAGAGGTATTAGCATAGTCTTTCCCTGGACGTGGGAGTGGTGTTACCATAGTCTTTCCCTGGATGTGTGAGAGGTATTAGCATAGTCTTTCCCTGGATGTGTGAGAGGTATAATCATAATCTTTCCCTGGATGTGCGAGAGGTATTACCATAGTCCTTCCCAGGATGTGCGTGAGGTGTTACCCTATTCTTTCTCTGAACGTGCGAGTGGTGTTACCATAGTCATTCCTTAGGCGTGCAAGAGGTATTAGTATAGTCTTTCCCTGGATGTGGGAGTAGTGTTACCGTAGTCTTCCCCTGGATGTGTGAGCGGTATTAGCATAGTCTTTCCCTGGACATGGGAGTGGTGTTACCGTAGTCTTTCCCTGGATGTGTGAGAGGTATTAGCATAGTCTTTCCCTGGATGTGTGAGAGGTATAATCGTAATCTTTCCCTGGATGTGTGAGCGGTATTAGCATAGTCTTTCCCTGGACATGGGAGTAGTGTTACCGTAGTCTTTCCCTGGATGTGTGAGCGGTATTAGCATAGTCTTTCCCTGGACATGGGAGTGGTGTTACCGTAGTCTTTCCCTGGATATGGGAGTGATGTTACCGTAGTCTTTCCCTGGATGTGCTGTTGCAATGTGCACAGACGTCCTGTAGCCTTGTTAGTAGATCTCATTCTTTTCTTCGGTAAATGAGTGTAACAACGGGGGAGAGATGAAGGTGAAGGAGTCCTTGCTGATGAAAGAGCTTCATCTTGAGTCGCAAAGTGAGTCAGTCTCCAGGGATTTTAATCTGAGGCTGGAGACCATGTTTTTGGTTACTCACAGCTTCAGGGGACAAGAATTATTAGGAAGCCATGGCCTAACATTCCAACACTGTATTTAGAATTTCTCACATTAATCCATGCAGAACCTGATGTTAATCTCCTTGGATGGTTTATACACATTCTACACTTTGTACACACTGGAGAAAGTAAGCCACCCCACAGAGGTGCAGAGGTTGAGCAATGCTAAAAAAAATATGTAGGCGAAGTAGCTTTAAAATATCAGTTTCATTGTCTAAATATGGTATATTAGGAAAAATCATTTTATTTTTTCTGACTAAAACTGTCATTGTTAAATCTGCTCATGGCATAATGATTAGTCAGGATTATAGTCATCAAGTACAATGTCCCTGTAGACAGTCGTCCTTTATGGAACACAAACTCCTTCCCTGTGATTGAATTATGAGAGCTAGAAGGAGAAGGTGAAAAGATTATATAAGTATTATAACCACAAACATGACTGATATAGCAATCAGTGTGTGTGTGTCTGTGTGTGTGTGTGTGTGTGCGTGTGTGTGTGTGTGTGTGTGTGTGTGTGTGTGTGTGTGTGTGTGTGTGTGTGAGAGAGGGAGAGAGAGAGAGAGCCGCTGAGTGTGACTTATGATTATATCTTGGCATTAGATAAGCCAAGAATGAGTTACACTGGCCAAACTCAGAGAGCCGTGAAATCCGAGTCCAACACTCTGCCTACTCTCATGGTTCACACATTACCACTGTCACAGAACACAGCTGTCAAGAAAACAACAAGAAATCAAGCAAAAAAGCAAATGTTTCATCTGAGAATCAATATGTGTCACTCAGTGAGAAGGCAGGGAATTCAAATGAACGCTACTGCTTTAACTTCACAATAAACAATTAAACAGTATATATACCTAGTGCAATCCATAAGTATTTATAAGTAAAAGTAACACAGTTTTGATTTAGCTTTGTATTTGGGCTATAGCACAGTGGAATTTAAATGTTTATCAATGAGTTTAAGGTTAAAGAGCAGAATGTTGTTCTAATGTCGTTGGTATTTGCATATATAATTTGCATTTGCATCTATAACATATCAGCCATACAGTACCCAATGCCTCTTTCATACATAGTCAACTCATTTTAGGGGACCATGATTAACTGTAAAAATAGTATAGTGCTACGTTTGTCATTTACAGTAGTCCTTTGCAAAGCCTGTCTTAAAACTGGCCCACAGACATTTCTTGACACCGGATCTTTCCTGGCAGTACTCCGCCTGGCATGCCTGTACCGCAGTCATTCTCAGCATCTTGGGGAATTGAGTAGGGTTCATTACTCTGTGCTCTTGGGCCACGTGGTCTTCAGTTTTTCCTGTTTTAAAAGTGACCCGTTTCAGTCCAGTCTTTGGTACAAAAAACAAAACAATTACCTGGTTCAGTGGCATGACTCAAGATAATCTACTTGCTGCCATGGTAACGTGATGTCTGTTAACCTGATGTTAGGCATTTGGATGAATCTAAACCAAAGAAAAGGTGTCCAATTATTTATGAACTGCACTGTACACGTAAATCTTATGTATGAATCTTATGACAAGTCCAAAACTTAATCCGTTATCCTTTAATGAATTTTTCAGTAAAACTATATCTTGTACATCAGTTTGTAGTTAACAATGTCATAATAAAAAAGATTCCCCATGTAAACTATTCCACCGCTCCTATAATAATCTGTCTGAAGTTTTCAGGCTTTCTCAGACCACCTTAATGTGATTGGCTCTTTCTTTGTCCCACGCTGTCCTCATTTACATTTCAGAGCACGAGCAGCCAATCACTAGGTGTGCGAAGGGCGTCGACATGTGACCCAAGGTCGCTGGGTCAGCTCTTCATCCTACTCCAGTACCAGTCCCAGGCCCATCGCATCAAAGTGATGCTTCGCAAGGCCGAGGGTCTGGCCAAGCTGACCAAGATGCCCGGAGCCCCCAGTGAGTTGACGTCCACGTCGCCGATCTACAGCCATTACAACAAAACTGCAAACGTCTTCCACAGTGATGACTGGATTACTCAAAACTGGAGTTTATTTAGGATGCTTATTAGTGAAGACCCACTAGTGACAACAGAGAACAAGTTAAAAGATGAGGTTAAGGGGCACTGTAACGCTTTGTGTGTTTCTTTCCCACAGATTACCACGTTGTCATAAACCTGCGTCACGGCGGGAAAGTGATCAGTACTAAGGAGACGAAGAGAGCAAGTGGCCCTAATGCGGTTTGGAACGCGCCCTTCCTGTTTGATCTGCCAGCTGGTGACATCACGAGGCTCCCACTGGTCTTGGAGTTCATCGTCGTGCAGGTAGGGGGGAGTGGTCTAATGGAATGGTATTTGCATATCTCAGTTAATTGATTTAATTAACATTCTCATTTTCATTTGTCTTCAAAAATAATATACAGTGCTGTGACTAAGGATTGGCATTAATGCTCTAATAAAGTCCTGCCTTTGTGCATGTTTGTAACACTAAAATGTTTCAGATTCAAAATGTAATAAAATATAAGACAAGGAAATACCAAAACAGGAAAAAAAAAACAGGTTATAAATCCTTAGCAGCAATTGTCCACTTCTTATAACTGGAGATGGTTAAGTATGTCTGGAGGAGGTTTCTTCTTTGCGGAGTGACACTGGGGAGCTTCAAAGTATGCCCATTTAAGGCTCTGCTACCACTCAGGTCATAACCTGTAGGAGCAGTGGCAGCTCAGTGGTTAAGGTACTAGTAATCAGATGGTTTCTAGGTTGCCACTGTTGGGCCCCTGAGCAAGACCATTAACCCTCAATTGCTTAAGTTGAGTCATAATTATAAGTCACTTTGGATAAAAGCGTCAGATGACCCAGAACCACTCCTTTCCTGTCATTTAGCTTCTTCTGAGCCATTCACAGGTGGGCCTTCCTCTTGTGGTCCTGATGGCTGCCTTGCTGCTTAAGCCAGCTGTGTTCTTTAGCTTCAGGTTAGGCACTGATGACTGGAAATACTGCTGTAGCGTTTTCTTATAGGCAGCGGAACTGACGGTCCTGTCAGTGACGGCATGTTGCCCAGATCCTGAAGCAGCAGAACCTCCCCACACTGTTGCACTACCACCGCCCAAAGTTCCACTTTTAACTCATCCAGAAAGCTTAGGACTCATAAATGTGTTTGTTTTTTTGTTTGTTTGGTTTTTTTTCACAAATGTGAGCCAAGCCTTTGTGTTTGTCTTAGTTAGAGTGGGTTTCCCCCTACAGCTCCCGTGGATGGCCTTATTACACAGTCTCGCACTACTGGAGGGGTCATGCGCACTGACCTTATCTAAAGTGGGCAGGGCTCGCAATTCTGGGATGATCGTCTGTGTCCTTTTGGGTCATCCCAGATGAGTCCCCACTGCACTCTTGGAGGACGTTTGGTTGACCACTGCTATTCCAAACATGTTCTCCGTGTGGGGATAATGACTCTTACCGAGCTCACTGTGGTCCCAGAGCTTTAGGGCTTTAGCCATGGCTCTGTAGCCCTTTTTACACAGATATATTTCAACACATTTCACACACTCTTTTTTATAGTGTTGTTTATAGTAATGTCTTTTATAGTGAAGTTAGATTCAGCAGGTCTGGAAGTAATGAAGCCTGTGTATGTCTAGTCTTCACATTTATTTGATAATTGATCTTAATTATCAACTAAATTTGATAACTAAGAGAACTATGTTACTATGCATGAATAAAGTTATATATTGCCTTTCTGAGAACCCAAGGACACTTTACAATCAATACACAGCTTTTACATCCAGTCAACGGCAGAACTCTGGACCGGAAAACACAGCCCCTCAGGGGACTACATCCATTACTGGGCATGCAGACACACAATCTTACACACACACACACAATTTTTATTTTATTTACTTTGGGAACAATTACTTTTTCACACCGTGGTGCTGGTTGCATTTTTCCATTAACAAATGAAAAAACAGACACAAACAAACAGACAAAATAGATAACATCAAGGGGGGTAAAAACTTTTCAAGGCACTGTAATAATATCATCCTCATTAATGTTAGCACATTACCATGGTACTAGGTATTAAATGGCAGTAGTAACAATAAGAATATTCTTAATTACTGCTGGTATTATACTTTTTGAGTGTCAGACCACTCTCAGAAGAGCAGTATGGTTTTGTAGTGACATGGTTTGGGGTGTTGGGCTGGTGTAGGTGTATGAGGCTCAGCAGGCCTGCTGGGGTCAGTATCACTGCTGGGTTGCGAGTGCGCCATCATCCAAAAGTATTCTGCCAAGAGCCATATCCTATGGTTAGAAACTGACCAATCATAAGCCCCCAGAGGAAGGCTAACAGTTTAGCATAGCCAACAAATGGGCTGTACGCAGATAGGCTATGATGTTTCTAATAAAGTGTATGGTAAATATATACTTCATCAAGCTGAAATGTAATATAGTATGCATTGAAGTTAAAGTAAATCTAATTTTAAAGTAAATTAAACTCTGTGGGGCTTTTACATGAGATAAACACAATATAAAGTTCTGAGGCTCTCTCTAATCACTGACTCTGTTTCATAGGGGCGGTTATATATGAAAAGCACTGCACTGGGCCATGTTCTGATTGGTTATGAGGGTCCGGAGGCGGGGCAGCAGCACTGGCAAGAGATGTATAACCGAGGCCAGATGGAAACCGTACGCTGGCACGCTCTCCAATCAAATACACCTTAGGATGATGGACACATCCTTTATCCAGTGAGAGTTTTGTCCGATCACCAATGGCCTCCCTTGGGCCTGTACAGACATCGATAAACTGCCAAGCTGAATATCATGCGAGTGTCTACCGGTATGAAGTGTATTTAAAGAATGTATTAATGTAAATAATTCCATCTATTTTTGAAGTTCCCACAGTGGAGTGCCAAAATACTATTGTGACGAAAAATAGAAACAACAGAAACAGAAATAACGTGTTATCAGAGGTGAGTAACCACACCAGTTGCTAACATAGACTGCTTCTGAAGTTGTTTGTGTGTTGTTTCCTTGGTCTTTGGGACTAGTACTGTCTTGTTCTTTATTTACTGTGTCATGTGTTATTCCTGACTGAAACTTTCTAACCTGTTCGCCACCATGTTTGTCTGGGTGGTTTTAAAGTTCAGCCATCAACTGTATACGTTTCTTGGGACCTGACCAACAGCAGGGACACTGATTGCATGACATTAGAAGTGAATGTCATTTACTGTGGTGTGGCTGTGAAGAAGGGTAACATTACATAGAAAGCCACATATGGCAGCCGTAGCCGTAAGCAACAGAGCGTGTCTGCCTCAGTGCTGTGTTTGATGCTCCACAGTAAAGAGCTCGTTCAGGAATACTGTAATCAGATAAGCTGTGTTTATTTTATTTTTTAAGTCGATGAGGCATCGATCAGTGGGTTTCTGTCCTTGAGCTCAGCATCACAACACAATGCCCTGATGGTGTAATACAGTGCCCCGGGAGCATGGAGTTATTATAGTGCTCTGATCCTGTATGTGAAGGCTCTTATGTCACTTATAAAAGATTTGTCTTGCAACACAACTCTGTCCTAAAAATAGGATTGTTTTATTTTGAAGCTAAGTAAACACAGCAGACCATGTTATTTTAGATGTGAAGGACAAAGGCAGCTGCCAGCGGAAATTGCATGTAACAAAAGAACAATTAAATTAAATTAATCTAACAGTTTATCAGTCTTATTAAGGATGGCAGGTCAGACATGCCGGTAATTCATGGTGGAGTTTGCCAGTGTGGCATTGTTTTTATTAAACGAAATTTCAGTTGTCAAAGGCAACAGTCAGGTCTTCTGTTGTACAGACGACTGGAAGCTTCCTCTTCGATGGACCTCTTCGAGAGAGGCATTAAACATTATTATTAAAAGCCAGAACACTGACCCCTAGAGGCAGAAATTGGTGTTGTCGTTTGATTCCGTCATTTATACAATAGAATATTGCAGTTTGTTGGGTAAGAAAAGGTAACATTCATTGTTTTTTGTTGTCACCGGTGTGCTTCAGATACATTATAGTGACATTACAACAATTCTATAAACTTCTAAAAGAATTAAGAATTTGGAATTAAAAAGTGAGCAAATGGTTAATAATCTGTATTAATCTACAGAAACACTGGATGTTCTTTCTATTAGTCCAGCACAGACTAGTTCACTAACTTTACATCTAATGTAACATAATGTTGTTGACATTATATTAATGCCTTTAGTGAATGATGGTGAAATTTGATTTATGTATTTATTGCATTGTATGCTTTTGTTGCCCATTCTTGTATAAGAGTGTATAAATATAAAGAAAGCACTAAAGCAACAATGGGTGAGATTTGTCACAGCACATTCTTGTATAAGAGTGTGTAAATATAAAGAAAGCACTAAAGCAACAATGGGTGAGATTTGTCACAGCACAGGAAGCCTTGCAGGTCCAAGTCATTGTCAAGCAACTGCAATTAAAGAAGATCCTTTGAAATAAGCAGGGACTGATATATTCAGTACTCCAGCAGGGAATGATATATTCTGTATTCCAGCAAGGATTGATATGTCCATTGCTCCAGACTCCAGCAGGGACTGATATATTCAGTACTCCAACAGGGACTGATCTATTCAGTGCTCCAGCAGGGACAGATATATTCAGTACTGCCTACATGTAAGAACACCATCTGAAGAGAGGTTCTTTGTCACTCTGCTGGCTGCAGGGTCTGCTAGGCTCGTGATGACTCACTTTACTAGTCACTTCAACCTTAAGTGTCTGTGACAGACTCAACAACCCTGACATTTATGGTGCGTCTGCCCCCTCGGTTTCTCCACCTAACCACAAAGCATTTTCTCTTCTTCAGGGCCTGACACACTGACCCTGCATCACATGCTGCTCATTGTTTTGTTACTGCTGAAGCAGGGGGCTAGGACTCAGCCAGGAAGGAGTCTTCTCTGAGTTTCTCTGAGCATATCTCAGTCTCTCTGAGCTTCTCTGAACATCTCTCAGTCACTATGAGCTTCTCTCAGTCTCTCTGAGATTCTCTGAGTTTCTCTGAGCATATCTCAGTCTCTCTGAGCTTCTCTGAACATCTCTCAGTCACTATGAGCTTCTCTCAGTCTCTCTGAGATTCTCTGAGTTTCTCTGAGTGTATCTCAGTCTTTCTGAGCCTCTCTGAGCATATGTCTCTCTGAGCTTCTCTGACCATCTCTCAGTCTCGATGAGCTTCTCTCAGTCTCTCTGAACTTCTCTGAGTCTCTCTGAGCTTCTCTGAGTCTCTCTGAGCATATCTCAGTCTCTCTGAGCTTCTCTGAGTTTCTCTGAGCGTATCTGTCTCTCTGAGCTTCTCTCAGTCTCTGAGCTTCTCTGAACCAATTTTGCTCTGCAGTATTGGCCTATGCAGTGATTATGGTGCAGGATGCATTATGCAAATGAACTTTCTAAACAGGTTTCTTTATAAAAGTGTGTTCTGTGAATCACGTTTTTCACATGATCCAGGTGTTAAAATAATCTTTAATAAGGCCAGTCTTTAACCAACAGATCGATGTTCATTAGTTTATATTCAATACTGTGCAAGCCATCTCTCACTGAACGTGGGGGTGTAATGCACATGCCACTGGTGACTCAGACACACATGCTGCACGTAATGGTCAGCCCGAGACACGGTAATGGATGGCCATTAGAACACAATCACACATCGTTGGCCATGATGGGCACTCTGATCAGTTTAACCCATTCCCAGACTTGGATGGCCTTACCTGTACACCTTGGTGATGGAAAGATGTTTATCATGAATGAAGACAACACATACGTCATGTTTGCTTTATTGTGGCTTTTCTGTGCATTTCATCAGACTTGTTATAACTGCTACTGCAAATATGATCTTTGATTTGTGCTTTTGTATCTCACTTTAAACTTTGTCAGATGCTAAATGTGTAAATACTAGTGCCCTCTAGTGGTGGGAAAAGAGTGACTTCCAAAATGTATCATTTCATATTTATTCTCCATTTCAGTTCAGACCCCTCTACTTGTTGTACACTTGATTGTATACATAAATACAAATGCACATTAATTGGGGCAGTGGTTAAGTTAACTACTTGATTAGTATTCAGAAGGTTGCCAGTTCAAGCCCCACCACTGCCAAGTTGGTCCCTTGAACAAGACCCTTAACTCTCAGCTGCTTAAGTTGTTTTCAGTCATAATTGTAAGTTGCTTTGAATAAACGCATCAGCTACATGCCATGAATATAATCACACCTAATGATAACATTTTAATAGAGTTTCAAAATAAACAGAGATCTCCTATTCAGACCTTCTATTCATTACTTTGGATGGGGTTTAACTGCATTCTTAGTCTGAGAGGACACTCAGAGCCTTGTCTTGAAGCCACTCCAGGGTGTTTTGCCTGTACGTTTCAGGTCATTGTCATGTTGTCGTGAACTGTTGTGCCCGTCTGAGTTTACATGTGCTCTGAAGGTTCCCTTCAAGTATGCTCTTGTATTTAGCTGCATTCATCCATCCTGCAGTTATTACCGCACTCTCTGTTCCTGCCACTAAGAAGCTCCTCAGAGCAGGGAGTTCCTACCATGTCTCAGCACAGGGGTGGCATTAGCCAGGTGATGTCACAGACCTTTCCGTCCTGCCCCTGCGCAATAAAGGCCTGATTTGTGAAGCGCTGCGGAGTTGGTTGTCTGTACAAGTTCCCTCATCCCTTCACAGGACATTTGGAGCTCAAAACAATGGGAAGGTTCAAGCTTGTGCCAAGCTGCTTCTATTTAAAAATGATTGAGGCCACTGTGGTTCTGGGAATGTTCAAAGCCATAGATATTGTTTTATATCCTTGTGCTGATCTATTTCTGACCACAGTTCGAGTTTTAGAAACATCCTAAGGAGAATCAAAGAAAATATGATACATCTTACCACAATCTGGAGCGCCACAACAAAACAAATAAGACTATTTCTGATTTTTAATTTAAGCATTCTCAAAACTCTAAAAACATGTTTTCAGTTTGTGTGTTATTCACCCCCAGTGTTGGAGAACTGCCCAGATTCTTTTGATTAAATTTTTTTTTTGTGTGTGTGTGTGTGTGTGTGTGTGTGTGTGTGTGTGTGTGTGTGTGTGTGTGTGTGTGTGTGCACGTTTGCGAACAATTTGTAAATGTTTAATTTGTTTAATTACATGAACAGGAAATTATGGAGCTTGAGAGCCATAATCCTACTGAGTGTACTTTGAATGCCAGTATCTGTTTTGTCTACACAATCATCCATCCAGACCTTCTAGCTTTTAGTAAAATTGATTAATCAGAGGCAAATAACCTTTCTGCATATGTAGTTTAGTTGAGTGTAGACTTCACACTTCAGCTGCAAAGCTAACAACAGCAACAGAAACATAGGAACAAAGTAACACAGGAATACAGGGACACAGAGACATGGACACAAGGACTCAGGAATACAGGGACACAGAGACATGGACACAAGGACTCAGGAATACAGGGACACAGAAACTGATGGAGGGGCTTAGCAGGATGCGAAGAGGAGCTGTGATACACAAAATGACGTATATCGACACAGAAGACAACGTAGCTCTAAGGCCATTGGGGGATTAAACACTGACAATACTAACGTTTACACAAAGGACTTATATACGCTCGCATTAACACAGTGAGGAGCAGCTGTGAAACCCATGGGGGCGTGGCCATGGCCACACACACACACACACACACACACACACACACACACACAAGGGTAGACGTTTGGGGGAGGGGCCGTACCGTAACAGAAACACAGGGACACAAGGACGTCTCTATGTAGAGCTGACGTAGGCTGTCTGTCTCTATGCAGAGCTGATGTAGGCTGTCTGTCTCTATGCGGAGCTGATGTACGCTGTCTGTTTCTATGCGGAGCTGATGTACGCTGTCTGTTTCTATGCGGAGCTGATGTACGCTGTCTGTTTCTATGCGGAGCTGATGTAGGCTGTCTGTTTCTATGCGGAGCTGATGTAGGCTGTCTGTCTCTATGTAGACCTGATATAGGCTGTCTGTCTCTATGCGGAGCTGATGTAGGCTGTCTGTCTCTATGTAGAGCTGATGTAGGCTGTCTGTTTCTTTGTAGAGCTGATGTAGGCTGTCTGTCTCTATGTAGAGCTGATGTAGGCTGTCTGTCTCTATGTAGACCTGATATAGGCTGTCTGTCTCTATTTAGAGCTGATGTACGCTGTCTGTCTCTATGCAGAGCTGATGTACGCTGTCTGTCTCTATGCGGAGCTGATGTAGGCTGTCTGTCTCTATGCGGAGCTGATGTAGGCTGTCTGTCTCTATGCGGAGCTGATGTAGGCTGTCTGTCTCTATGTAGAGCTGATGTAGGCTGTCTGTTTCTATGTAGAGCTGATGCAGGCTGTCTGTCTCTATGCGGAGCTGATGTAGGCTGTCTGTCTCTATGCGGAGCTGATGTAGGCTGTCTGTCTCTATGCGGAGCTGATGTAGGCTGTCTGTTTCTATGTAGAGCTGATGTAGGCTGTCTGTCTCTATGCGGAGCTGATGTAGGCTGTCTGTTTCTATGTAGAGCTGATGTAGGCTGTCTGTCTCTATGCAGAGCTGATGTAGGCTGTCTGTCTCTATGCGGAGCTGATGTAGGCTGTCTGTCTCTATGCAGAGCTGATGTAGGCTGTCTGTCTCTATGCAGAGCTGATGTACGCTGTCTGTCTCTATGCAGAGCTGATGTACGCTGTCTGTCTCTATGCGGAGCTGATGTAGGCTGTCTGTCTCTATGTAGAGCTGATGTAGGCTGTCTGTCTCTATGTGGAGCTGATGTAGGCTGTCTGTCTCTATGCGGAGCTGATGTAGGCTGTCTGTCTCTATGCGGAGCTGATGTAGGCTGTCTGTCTCTATGCGGAGCTGATGTAGGCTGTCTGTCTCTATGCGGAGCTGATGTAGGCTGTCTGTCTCTATGCGGAGCTGATGTAGGCTGTCTGTCTCTATGCGGAGCTGATGTAGGCTGTCTGTCTCTATGCGGAGCTGATGTAGGCTGTCTGTCTCTATGCGGAGCTGATGTAGGCTGTCTGTCTCTATGCGGAGCTGATGTAGGCTGTCTGTCTCTATGCGGAGCTGATGTAGGCTGTCTGTCTCTATGCGGAGCTGATGTAGGCTGTCTGTCTCTATGCGGAGCTGATGTAGGCTGTCTGATTCTATGCGGAGCTGATGTAGGCTGTCTGTCTCTATACAGGTTACACCATCCGTCATCCTGGAACAGAACTAAAAAGCAGTCAATGACTGCCAAAGTGTTTGACACCCTCTAGTGGTTGGCTGCAGTACTGTCTCTAACTCCTCCCGCGCCAACAAGTGAATGGATAAAGTTTGACCTTTCAAGTTGCCCGTCCAGTCAAATCTATGGGCAACTGTGGTCTGTTAGTTCCACAAGTTCTGTTCAAGTTCATATCTCCCCAGTTTATTTATTTAGTTATTTTCTTTTGATGAACGGGTTTTGATGGAAATCATGTGATATTTAAAGGAGCAGTAAAATGTGGTGATTGCCAGCTACAAAGCAGACAGCACCGCAAACAGGCAGCCACTTTCTGTTACATTACTTTATAGTTTTAAAGGAGCAAGAAGTCATTTTTACCACCAAAATGTAGCAAACAATATTTCCATCTTTTCTGTAAAGCTCAAGACATCCCCAGTGCTGCAAATGCAGAAGGATGCGTGGCCTTCCCTTGGCAGGCGGGGCGCTGCATCAGATTACGCTAGTGTTAAATGGGCAGAAGTGGAGTCACATTTAAGGTAAATTTGCATAAAGCAAGAAGGAAGGAATGTGGTGCTACATTACATCAGCTCTGGTGGCGTGTCCGTTGGGTCTACTCTTTGGCCGTCCTGTTTTCCTGAGCCTCTTTCTCTCCAGATGTAACCATGCGGAGCTTTGCCTGTCAGGGTCTCTCTGCTGCTGCGGTTTTTCCTAACTGAAAGCTCTGCATCTTTCTCCTAATAAAAGTGCTCTCTGCCCTGCACTCTAGGAAACTGGTACTCTTTGTGTGTAACCATTACTGAGCCACTGTTCCATCCTTCTCGGCCTGTGGTGCAGTGAATGCTGGACTCTTTTCTGGGAAGACCTGGGTTGCCATGTTACGATAACCAAAAAATGCAGGTCATGGACACCTGTCCATGTGGACCAGGTCTTAGTTACTACCCAAGAGAAATCAATAAGATTTAGTGTATCAGGTGATCACAGTGACTAAAAACCGGCTTTGCTAAAAGTAGTAGGCTGTGCGTTGGTCAGAGCAAAGACAGTAACACACAGAGTGCACTGAGCAAGGAATAAGGCTTGTCACAGACATCCGTTGTTATCGCAATAATTGTAGTAATCATAATAATTGCTGCCATTATTGCGTAGCCCTGTAACTAGGTAGCTAATTACTGTCATCCTATTATGAATTACTGTGTCATTGTCCTGAGATGCACCTAAAGACTTTCTCTGTAATTTCACTTCACTGTGTGAGAGGTTTCTGTGCATGCACTTCCAGTCTCAAATGTCCCCTTGCCTGAAATGCCTTTTCATTCATTAATCCTAATGGGCAGGGCCACCAGGCAATTACCAGGCCCCTCAGGAACAGAGGCTTGTGTACTCCAGCATACAGAAAGGTAATCCACACAGAACCTGGATATTCCGAGGCAGGCATGAGGACGCTGGTCTATATGAATGTTTAACTATTTACCACAACCTTTGTTCTAAGGCCATGGACTCCCACTGGTTTTCAGAGGCATGCCACCAGGAAGGCATTCTTTTGTTACTATATCACTAAATAAATTCTATACAAATAAAGTATGTATCAAAGTGGTACATTTGTGTAGCCTAGCGTAACAGTAGTAATTATTACCTGTTAACTAGTTGGTCTTTGGCTCACCATTGAAATACACCATAGAGGAACATGAATGACACAGATGGAGAGATTGTTGCTTCTTGTTTGGCTAAACTCAGTGTTGAGTTTGCGCAAAGCATCATGGGCATGCATGTGTGTTCAGCGCAACAAGAGACTGGGGTTTTCAGAGCCGTCAGGAGCAGTAAACGTCTCAACAGGACGAAAGAAGAGATTTATCAGATATAACAGTGACTGCACTAACCTACAAGATGGCATGCTCACTTAAATAATGCGTATTAACATATTCTCTGTCCATTTGCTCAGAGGGGGTCCTATGCTGACCAGAGCACTGATCTGAAGTCAGTTCTCATAGCTTTTTTTAAATGACTGGGCTCGACAAGCAGGTGAGTTGGGGTGAGCACTGGCTCAAGGTGCAGGTCTAATGGAAGATGACCTGGTGCTTTTCATTTGAACTTTTCATGCAAGGACAAAACACCCAAAGAGAAATTCTCCTTGCTTTTCTCTCTCTCTCTCTCTCTCTCTCTCTCTCTCTCTCTCTCTAGCTCTGTGTGTGTGTGTCTCTCTCTCTCGGTTGAATTCTGCTTTTAATTTGTAAAATGTGTGTGCATGCATGTGTGAGACGCGCTCCTTACATCCAAGCCTAACTAATTCAGTCCAACCATCCAGTTTCATAGACAGAATGCTGATGACGACATTCCTGGCGAGACACACGTAAACTTTCCTGTTTCTAAGCCTCACTGTGTAATGATGATAAATGCACACACCCACACTCAGGCAGCCATCTCTGACCTGTCCATGCTCTTAGCCTGGGTCCAGTCAGCCACCATGGCTCAGATTTCCACATGCCGGGTCTCCCCAGCTGCTGATCTAAAGCTCACCGGATGAAAAGAGACATAACTGACAATTCAAGCAGCCTGTTAAGATTCAGTACATATGCAAAATGGAGTAAATGCCTAGTTCTGTCAACCAGAGCAGATTGGGATTCCAAAAAAAAATTGGATAACATACAAAATTGGGCATGTGATTTCACCCCCCTCCCCGTTTCTCTCTCTCTCTCCCTCCCCCTCTCCCTCCCCCTCCCACAGTTGGCCTTTGCTAAAAAAGATATGCCATTTGACTCCAACAGAGGTCTGCTGCAGATATACATTTCCAACTTTGACTGTCTGGACAATAGCAAAGCTGATCTGGGTTTATCAGATCTTAAGACTGCAAAAAACTATAAAATGATTAATAGGAGACCTTATTTTTCTTTTGAATGTATTAATTGGTGCAATTTTGTCAGGTGACGTGTGATTGTGTAAGGCAGAAGGTCATTTGCAACTATTCCAAATGCTGATGCACTGTGCTTTAATGAGTCCGTCTGTGGAAGCGTTGTTTGGCAGTTAGAAGCTGGCCTGAGCATAACTTTCTATTATGATTGCATTAAAAAAGATTTTGGCTGGCTGAGTTTATTGGGAACACAATTACTTGACTGTTCCTTTATTCCCAAGTCAAAGAGTTTATACTGTCAAGTCTAAAAATTGTGTAAATCAGAAAATGTTTGGATCCATCACAATGTTAGCCACCTCTTTGTAGACACATAAGTAAACAACTGTTGCATATTAAACATATTAGTTAAAAACACATTAGTGAAACACTGTCATTAGGGATAGAAATATCTGTAGGTATTTACTGGAAATGCCATTTCTCTGTTTCTATTTGTGTCTCTCTCTCTCTCTGTCTCTTTGTTTCTCTCTCTCTCAAACGTTATGTCTTCCCCTTCTTCTTTAACGTTGCTCTCACACACATGGTTTACTGCTTGGTAACCAAGCTGAACTTTGATTCTAAATTCTGTGACAGATTTAACGCTCCCGATAAATACTTCCCTCTGTCAAGAGCCTCTGAGGAAAGTTTTCATCCCTGGCAACAACTCTTCCACTGCTACAGTGGGTCCTCTACCCTCTCCGTATAGTGTAACTACACAGACATGCATATTCACTCATGCACACATCAGAGTGGAGCACACAGATGCTCCACATGATTCCCATCAGGCCCTGTGAGCACTCTGGTCCAATGTGCGAGCACCAGGCACACTCTGCCTGGACCGGTGCGTGTGCATGGCGTTCACACATCCGCTGGGTGGATGCTGTCTACCTTCGTGTGCTTCATGGGAACCACGTGGTGTGGACTGGCACGTGGTGTGAACCCAGTCCAGTGCGGCTGAGCCATGATGTGTGGCCGCCCAGTGTGTCCTGTGCTGGAGTAGATGAAGTGTGGGCACCAAGGGGGGGTCATGGGGGGGCGTTCCTCTTACGAAGGTGTCCAAAGCTCCCACTAAAGGTTAGCCGCACCTCCAACACACACTCTGTGCCTCTGTGTCCAGCTGTTTGTAATTGCTTTGTAAAAGCTTTCAGAGATCACATCAACTATTGTTTAACCTCACGAATGCGTTAAGACCCTGTGCGCTTCGTTTGCAATCTATGAGACCATTTGTTTGGTGTTTATTCATATTACAAATACTATCAGATTTTTTATTTTTTGGTAATGGTGGAAAAGATTGTTTTTTAATGAATAATTAACAACTCCATCTTGTTTGGATTTTTCATTCTATTCATGTCACTGATGAGTTTAAAGTATAACCCTGGGAAAATTACCTCCCTGTTGTGAAGCCAGGACACGTGTTCTGAGTCACAAGCTGTGCTGAAACAAAAAACTAATATTGGCTCAAACTTTTATGAGATCTAAAGATCAACTTTAACCTCTTGGCCTTCTCTTAATGAAACGGCTCAAATGTGACCTCTGAAAGGTTATACCTCATGCAACGTTCTGACTCAGTGAAGTCATCCAATAGTGTCCAAGCTGGTTGCCCATGCACTAACAGTACACACTCATGCAATGGCAGCATGGTCATGTGTAGCACACGGTACATAGACTGTGGTTTCGGTGGAAGCCTTGGACTCCGTGTTCTCCGTGTCTGCGTCTGGACACGGGTTCTCGTCCACATCGGGAGAGCCACGGGAGACCTGCTTGCAGTTATTCAGTATTGTTTCCACTTGTGTGACGCCAAATGAAACAGAACAGAGAATCACCTGCTGGATAGACGAGAGCGCTGGGAGTTTGAATGATAAATCACCTTTCCTACTGCTCAGCTCCACACTTAAAGGCACACTTTCCCTCACTTACGAGACACCTCCCCATAGTTAAAGGGACACTTTCCCACACTTAAGTGGACAAAATGCATATAGGTGCTTGCAGTTCCCATCATATAAATTATTCAATAAATTAATGGTCAGTACTAACTAGAAACACCTTGCTGTGCCTTCTAGAAACTAGAAACACTTCACTGTGCCTTGCCCAGTTTGTGACAGCCATCCTCATTTACTCTTCATTTATGGTCCAGACAATAACACCCATGTTTTTTGGGGGGGGTTTGTTTTTTTGTTTGGCAGGTTACTCTCTAAAAACTCCGGCAACCCTGTCATGGTTGGTGTATTACTGTCACTAACATATCATTTCTGAATTTCTATTGGTCGAGTAGCCAAATAACAGCCAGTCATCAGTGGTCCTGTGGTCAGCAGGGTAGAGGTTGAAGAGAGAATCCTTCATAGCAACACGGACTACATCCTATAATCTATAAAAGACAGATCTGCCAAGGTACCTTCCAAATTGTTTAGCCTTGTAAAATAAATCACATCTATTTTTACATCTGGTTCTAATTATATGTATATCTGACACCTTGTCATATATATGGAAAGTATGGCGAAGTCAAAGATAATGGTTTGTATCAAATAGATGCTTATCTCTAGATCTGTAGCTCGAATAACAATATGTTTGTATTTAACACCAAAGGGGAACGGCATTGCTGAGACAAACTCCAGATGTTGCCTGTGGTAAATTCGGTCAGATCACTCTACCCACCATATGATGATGTGACTATAAAGACTTCTTTGGCTACTGTGTAAAGAAATACAGCTTGTCTTCCTCTGCACAGTATAGGATTACTTAACAATGCTCCATCGATCATGTGTACACTAATACAGCACCATTAAAATAAAATACATGTGAGGACATTATTTATTTGTGCAGCCTAGGGGACCGCAGGAGGTGGAATGTAGCCTGATATATCATGCATGGTACAGGACAAGATTTCCAGCCTTGTTAACATACAAAGCAAAGCACTTTATACCGTGCTTGTGGCTATAACTCCTAGATTTGCTAAAGCAAAACCCTGAACTTTTAAAATCTTGTTGCATGGTACAGGACAAGATTTCCAGCCTTGTTAACATACAAAGCAAAGCACTTTATACTGTGCTTGTGGCTATAACTCCTAGATTTGCTAAAGCAAAACCCTGAACTTTTTAAATCTTGTTGAAAAGTTAAACTTTTTAAAACTTGTGACATTTACCACTGTGACATTTTATTTCTTGTTGTTTTTCTAAGCATTTCTCAAAGCATGATAGGATTGAAGTTTAAAACTCTCACTGTGCTAAGAGGTTCATCTTATCACAACAGTAGACTAACTCTGAAAACGATCAATCTATCACAGCTGTAGACTAACTCCGTGGAAACAATCGATCCATCACAGCTGTAGACCAACTCTGTGGAAATTATCGATCCATGGTCCAGGGTTTCAGCTTTACCTTCTAAAGCGTCAAGACGCAATGACTGAATTCACATTTCAAACCGATTCTCTTTTTGTTGAGTGCAGTAGCTCAGTCTTGTTTTTTTTATTGCTGACCAAACAGCTACCCAAACCCTCGTCCACAGATAGAGCGACTTCGGATTCTAGTCTGAAACTAGTTGAAACATGGTATTTCTTCCACTTACCCTCTGCTGATCTGTGCACCAGTAGCACTTGGGTGGGGGGCAGCGGTATTGAACCACTTGGAGTACATCAATGTCATTGGCACTGCAAGAGCAAATGCAGGTTTTCCATGCTGTCATCTGTCCTAGCTCACGCTTCTGCTTATATAGAGTATTTTACATGTGTGTGTGTGTGTGTGTGTGTGTGTGTGTGTGTGAGAGAGAGAGAGAGGCGGGCGGGGGGGGGATATTTGATTTCCAGTGATCACACATAAAGAGAACTGATTTTAAGGAAGTCAAAGGTCAAACCTTTACAAAATGAAGCTGTAATGGTCTTATATGCAAATCAGTCCCTTGAACGGCCTACTCCAAACACAAATGTCACTAAACTACAGATTCAGACCTGCCATGCACTCAGGAAATGAAGGTTATGCCAAATAAATGGTCCTTTATAAAACTAATTTAAAAATCACCAAAAAGCCACACAGACCTTTACATATCAGAGCAGGTGTGATTTTTAGGCCAGTTTGTTGGTGTTCATAAAGATAATTTTTTGGTTTAGCACTATATTAGTGAGACGTCTAATGTTCCACCACTGCAAAGCAACAGCAACTAAGCGTATATCGATACCAGATTTTTTTGGTAAGCATCAGAGCACTGGGAAACGTGCATGCCAAACCTGCTTCGAGGCATTATCCAGCCACACTGCTTTCAGATATAGGAGTCATGCTGGAAGTGTAAACCCATCAGGAAGAGGACGAGAGCACTTTGTCCATCTTCTTGAGCCTAATGCATCGTGATCTCTGCCCATATCACAAGGGGTCGTGTTGAGCAACACGTGAGGCTACCCAAACCCCAAAAGCGCCTTATGTTCTAACAACAAAACCAGCCGCACAATCCAGCCATAAAAATGTAGAGCCTGATTATGTAAGCTGAATAAACAGACCATAAACATTTTCACCCTGGAAAAAAAAACAAAAAAACATAGACCTTATAAATTTGAAACCCACATGAAATAGCTGGACAACAAGTAACATCAGTGGAGCCAACCAGTGGATTCAGGCTTTAACGGCTCTGTTTTTCACAGTAATTTAGTGGGGGAGATAGTTAGGTCATATCACCTCCTTTCACTACCAGCTACACTCTACCAGCTGTGCTTCTTACTGTTAAATAACCCTTCCAGTTCCAGTTGGCGAGACTCAACCCAAACTCGCACTTTAAAAGCCAGCCTGTCAGCGCTGACGATAACGCAGCTGCCCCAGATGTGCCCATATTTGCATGTGCCTTTATCATACTTCTAAAAACATCTGTATTTGTCAGGATGTCATAGATATGGTATTTATGTACTATATCTGTACAAGAATGTTGTGTTTGTGCATGCACGTATGTATGTGCGCATGTGTTCGCACACACATACACGTGCGTGCGTACGTATATGAGTGCAAGCCTACTGAATTCACAACTGGCTTTGCCAAAACACATTGAACAGGGCTAAAGGTTAAACTGAGAGAAGTAAAAAACCCAGACTGAACCAAACTGAGCAGGGCAAGGATGGGAACTGCACAGAGTTCGGCTAGTGCGGTTAGCTCAAAGGAACCCACAGCTGTGCCGTTTCCATGACTGCCTCTGTCTGTGGACCTTCGGTACCCAGCCTTTAGGTTTTTTGTAGTGGGAGCAAAACAAAGGGGATTTTTAAACTTCAGTGTGTTTTTGAGAGGGAAGACGTTATGGTTATGGGGGTGTAGAGTTGGGATTTGGGTTGTCACTCTGGTTCACAGATCGTGAACGGAAGCATCTGGTTTACTGCAATGTCATTGGGAAAACGTTGAAGGTTGCTTAATACCATTGTTATTAGACACAGCTGAGCAGGCCTACCATATGCCTATGTGGTAGCTATCACTTATGGCCCATTCTTAAAGCATTTAGCATGCTGATATATAGCCTAAATCCAAACACAGTTTTAAAAAAATATTATTACAAGGAGTTAAGCAATGAGTTCAAGAAAACCTTTGAATTTTTAGCAGAAAACCACAAAGGTTCAGCTAAGGATTGCTACTCACAATAATAAAATGCTATGGCCGTTGTTGACACGTGAACACAGCTCCTCACTGCCAGTAAAATACACATTTACTCTGAAATAGCCTGTTTCACCTTGATTAACGTTTGTTTTCTTGAGCTTAATTTCAAAGAAAAAGCCTACGAGATAGAAATACTTAAGAGATCAATTTGTAAGTAATTCTAAGCCAGTTCCTGAGAGATTTGTTGTTGTTTTTTCTTCTGTAATTTCATGAAGGTAATTACGTTGTGTTTAAGTTACTTTGGACAGAAAGTGTATGAAAAGGAACAGGTTAGCTGCTCTATGTACGTGCATGACTTGTTTGTTTGTTTGTTGGTTAAATTGCTTTCCTGGATATGAATGAAGTCACCAAAGGCCAAAAATATTTTCAGTTCCGAATTCTCTTTAAATGCCGCTCACTAAACCCAAACGTTTACGAAAGAAGTCGCCATTCTGATAGTACCTATCTGGTTTTAGAAGTTAAATGGGTTGACGCTCGATTATTTTAAAAATTTACCTCAACTCTTTATTTCCGGCGTGACGCTCACCCCGTTTTACACGGTCGCACGAGTGTCGCAGCTGTTCACAAGAGAAGGTCGTTTTTTCGTCACGGCCACTTCAGGACAGGAATGCAGATCCAGCGGAGATGTACGTGCGCGCGCCTCCTCACGCGCGACGGCAGAGCCATGCAACACAGCTGCAGGGGATGCATCAGCGTGCAAAGGGGATCGGATGCATCAGCGCGCAAAGGTTTAGCCTGTCCCGCGCGCGCGAGGGGCACTAACACCGAGGCGACCGGCTTGACAACGTTTAGGGGTATAACGCATAATTAGTTCCCAGGTTTCCAAAATGCTCCTGTAAAAACAACGACCATGTAAGTTTACGTCTGTCCTTTTCCTCGGAGTGATTGCAGACGTTTTCTGGTGGCCGCGACGCGAGGGACATGACTCGGCTTCACCTCGCGGCGGTCTTAACACTTGCTGTCTTCGGCTCCGTGGTTCTTCGCGCGAGCGGTGGCAGTGCAGTGAACGCACGGGATGGAGTTGACATCAGCAGGTAAGCGCGCATCTGAAATCTCACGGGATTTCAAACTTGGTTTATGGCTGAACAGCGTTACCCGAGGTCCGGTCTACTGACTCTATACTCCAGCGCTCAGTTCAGAGGCGTGGGCTGCTGACAATCTTCCTCAGTCCTAAAGGAGAGCGCTTTGATCCTCACTGGATCATTTGTCTCCTGCAAATAGGCTATTTGGGATTTTTTTTATAGAAAACAAAAAAGTATTAGCGATAACGACTGCTTTTTAAAATAACCCCCCCCCCCCCCCAAAAAAAACATATTTTTATTATTAGTACCATTGTTTTGTGTGCAATGGCACTAATAATAGTACTAACAATAGTACCATGGTACTAATAATAGTACCATAACAAATGTACTGACTGATGCCGTGTAGTGGTGCAGTAGAAATGGTTCAGTGGCTGGTAGTTACACTAGAATCTTTTTTATGATATGAATTCTTATACATGGCTAAATGCAATTTATATATTTCACAGTATAACAAATCATTATGCGTTGCTCCTTGACCTCAAGTCACTCTTCTGCATCGCTGTAATTAGCTTTGAAGTGTCTTCCTGTTTCTGACATTTCAATCTCTCAACAGTCCCTAATCAACAACCGTTCCTTACTCAAAACAGCACAAGATTACTGTGTAATTTATCTGCTCTCTCGCTCTCTCTCGCTCTCACTCTCTCTCTCTCTCCAGGACTGTATGAAAACTGGGCAGCTAGTGAAATTAGAATATTAAATTAAAGAATGTAAAATAGGTTATATGAATTTTTATAATGTTATGCCCCCCATAGGGTTCTTCTACAAAAAAATGAGTACACACATAATACAGACAACACACGTTATAGTTGAAGTGTGTGTGTGTGTTTGTGTGTGTGTGTGTGTGTGTGTGTGTCTTGGACTGCTATATCCAAGCATACACCAAATTAATTAAATCAATGGAGGTGCATATGTATAAAAAATTGTGTGTGTGTGTGTGTGTGTGTGTGTGTGTGTGTGTGTGTGTGTGTGTGCGTGCGTGCATGCGTGCACATGTGTGTGTATGTTTGCGTGTGTGCGTGCGTGCGTGCGTGTGTATGACAGAGAGGAATGCCCAGATAATAACATCGTAACAGTGGAGTATGCCTGTACCAGAGCTGGAGGCCAGGCCGGCACATGTCTCAGGTAAGATCAAGCCTGCCTTATCTCAGTGTCTCTCAGACCTTTATCAGCATTCTATTCAAACCGCATGGGCAGGTGATGTTAAACTTTTAACACGATATAAAGGAGTTTGCTGTACCTCATCTTCTGTCAAGTACACTTTCTGTTTACACCTTGTTGGTGTTGTGGAATTTTGGCAAGCTACACTTGGTCCTTCATTTTAATGAAAGTAGAGAATGTGTGAAGGTTTTGAATGGTAGTTTATGCTTTGCTTGTACTCCCAGGTGAATTAAGAGTTATGTATTGCATGTAAGCAGTGTGAAGAGGACACTTCATCCTTATCCCTCTCATCTCCTTTCCTGAGTCACCTGTTGGATAATGTAACATCTTATGCATTTATGTGTGCATGATTCTGTGCACTTACAGGAGGAGAGTCCGCACTCTTGCTAGGTCAGACCTGGGTCCTGTGGAATAGGGCCAGTCCTTGTTACTCTAAGAACCTATCTGATCCTGGTCAGACCCGGGTCAGACCTGGATCAGATAGGTCTGCCAAACGTGGCCCATGACAAAGCTCATTTGAGAGCCTCAGTAATTCCTGCAGCGGGAGCAAAAGCAGACGTCTGGAAAGCGAGACCACAGCTCTTTCCTCTCTCCCTTGCTATCGAGACTCCATCTCCTCTCCAGTCCAAGTGTGACGGTAGCTGGCACTGAACACTGATGTGGGAGGCGGATCACGGATGTGGGAGGTGGCCAGAGGAAACCAGCCTGCTCACGGTCAGGCTTAACTCCAGAAAACCAGTTACTCCTTGCTCAGTCAGATTGGGACCCGTGAATGAAGGCCTGCAGTCTTTTTCTCTCATGTTCACTTTCTCTCTCTCTCTCTCTGTCTCTCTCTCTTTCTCTCTGTGTCTTTCTTTATCTTTCTCTCTCCATCTTTCTCTATCTCTCTCTGTCTGTTTCTCCCTCTCTCCCCTCCCCCTCCCTCTCACAAACAGTTGACTGCTAGGTCTCAACTCAAGCTCCCTCCAGTTTCACTGACAATCATGAGAGATGCCTGAATAAACAATCCCATCAGAAAGACACAGGTCTGTCTGCAAGAGAGTGAGACAGCCAATGAGACGTAATGAGCTGTGTCTGTTGCATGGGCTGTGGGTCCAAGGAAGCTCCACCGAACCTTCTCACCCAGTCTGCTTTGGGGGTCGAGAGCATTTAGGGCCAAGCCAAACACACATGCTTCATACAATGTTTCTTTATTGTGTGTGTGTGTGTGTGTGTGTGTGTGTGTGTGTGTGTGTGTGTGTGTGTGCGCATGTGTGTTTGTGTGTTTGTGAGCTCAGCTGTGCTGATACTCCACAGAGAGAGAGAGAGGGTACGATTATTTGATTTTTTGGATGCCTTTAATGTGTTATGCACCAAAACCTTTGCACGAGCGTATTCCCAAGTTCACATTTACACAGGTTACAACACACAACGCCCCTCAAAACAAAAGCGAAGCATGAAGAAGTTCTTTTCTGACATCAGGACACTGGTGATGAGGTGTGCAGAGAGAGATGAGAGAAATTGTAAAGTGAGAAATTACAAAGGTGAATGAAAGCAAAAAGGAAGAACAGTGGGAGGGAGGGAAAGAGAGAAAACAGGCTAGTTCTTACCATCGGTTTCTGCGAGACATTAATTCATTAAGAAGCTGCATGGTCTGTTTACTTTAATCAGACCCTGCCAGTTTCTCTTAGATCCATGAGAGCAGTTACATAAAAGTGCCATAAAGTGGAGTAGGGAGTTTGACTTGGCCTCCAGCTTATGGTAAGACTTCTGAGTAATGGCACCCTCATCTTAAACGTGAGATCGTTTACCTCAATCACAGCACGGGCTTATGTCCAGCGGGACCTTCCAAAACACTCAATATATAGCAATGAGAGGAACATGATTAGATCCATATAATATTTTAAAAATCTGCGGTGATAATTTTCTAAGCATCTTTATCCAAGAAAAAAGTGTTTTAGGTATGAGATTGGGGTTAATTATGCTAAACTAATGCAACATAATGCATGATGTAGGAAGAGCAACGGTAGTGAACAAAGGATTGACAAACTAGTTAAAGAAGCAATAAGTCATTTTTACCATCAAAACATAGTGAACAATATTTATAAAAGTGAGTAATTTCTGTAAAGTGCAGTCAACATAAGACAAATAATCAATTTGCTTTGTAGTCCTCAAAATAACCAGTTTATGCACCGTAGAGCGGGTCCCCCACGTACTGGTGGCCATGTTAAAACAGGTTTAGTACAGAAACATCCAGACCACTAGGTGTTGGTGTCATAATGTGGAGAAGAATCAATGGGGAAAAAATGACTTATTGCTTCTTTAAGTATGAAGGCAAATCTAGAATATAACAAATGCTGAATTGGGAGGTACTAGAAATAGGCATATAGAAAACAGAACCAGCAGGAAAAAAAGTCAGATATTAGTCAGTACAATACTAGTACAATAATGAAACACCAGTTGAATTTACGCATTTAATCTACGAGCTGTTTAGCATGGACCGAGCGCCGTCAGCTGAGGGTTGGTCACTCCCATTGGCTACTGTATTCAGCATGACTGGATGGTGCACTGGATGGCTGGGACTTCAGGTTGTTTTTGTCTTTACAGGATCCAGCTGCCCATATGCTGGTCCATACGTTGTAGTATAACATTCATCCAAACGTGGTCCCAGCCTCCCTACTCTGCGTCCCACAGCTCTTATGAATTACAGTGGAGGTCCCAACCAAGTTCACTTCACTTTTCAGTACTCATGGATGGGCAGATAGAGGAGCCTTTCTGCAACTCTAAATAGAAGCCAGTGAAAGCATTGTATTACCCCATCATGTGATATGAAAAGTACTTGAATGGTTCTAAAGGTTTTGTCCGATTTGTTTGATCTAAGAACAGACATTTGTGTGTCTGCCTGTGTGTGTGTGTGTGTGTGTGTGTGTGAGAGAGAGAGAGAGTGAATGAGAGAATGAGAGAGAGAGAACAGGAGGGAACGAGAGAAAAGGAACATTTTGTGGCCAGTGGAATTCCCCATTTCTTTCAAAATGACTTGTGCGAATGTATTGCAAACCCTTCTCAGCCTGTGATGTCTTAATATTTCTGTGCATAAATTTATCATCCATCTTTTATCTGACACATCAGGGCCAAGGTCACAGTTTTTTGAGGGGTTGCTGTAGGGAGATACTGGGAGTCTCAGCGCTGTAGTGAGAGACTGGGAGATATGTCTTGTGTGTTAGGGTCATATAGTCCTTCACTCATTAACAAAAGAAAACATTTGTTTTTTTCTGTGGAGTCTATGGTGTGTGTTACACCAGTACCATCACACCAGTGCCACACCAGTGCCACACCAGTGCCACACCAGTGCCACACCAGTGCCACAGCAGTGCCTCTTCCTGGCAGGGGGAGGTTGCGTAAAACCAGGAGGTGCTGCAATAAGGCACTCCAGACAGGAAGTGGGAGAGGAAGGAGTTACCAGCGGTAAACGTCCAGGCTTTAATGTGGCTTTATGGGGTGTCTCACACCGTGGGCTGACTCGGGCGCCGAGACTGGCGTGGAGAGATGTCCTGACATGAGAAAATAGAAGGTGTTGAGAGGAAGGCAGGGTATTCGGAGGCTCCTCAGACCTTTCTCATTTCTAAACCTCCTTTGTGCTTTCTCTTTTCTAACTTCCTGCCATTTGCTCTGATTGGCAGAAGCAGTGTTGGCAAATGAAAACTCAAGTGTAATAATGTATTTAGGACTTTCACATTTTTCTGATTAGTCAGCAGACCTGTGGTGACTCTGTGACTGTGACTCCTCTCCTATCCCGTCACTGCCAGGCCTTTTACTGCCAGATCTCATCTTCACCCTTCTGCTGCCAGACCTGTCTCACCGCCAGACCTGTCTCACTGCCAGACCTGTCATGGCAGCTATTATATCTGTCACTGAGGTGGAGTGTGGGTGCTGTTGGAATCAGTCGAATGTGCAATAGTGGTGAGATGAAGACCAGATGTGCATTTGTGTGTGTGTGTGTGTGTGTGTGTGAGTGTGTGTGTGTGTGTGTGTGTGTGGGGGGGGGGGGGGGGGGGGGGTTCATTATTTTGCATTTCAGATCTGCTGACTGAATGCTGATATATAAATGGATTTAGGGACAATCATTTCCAGTATCATTTCCTTCAGGCGGTTAATTTTATTTATTTATTTAAAAGAGAGATTGTTCTGTGTCTCAAGTGGTATGAATCCATTTTTTAGGGTCACCTGTGATCATGTATGAATTAATCTTCATTTTGAGTAACCAGGGGGTGTATGTGTGTATAAATGGTGGTGTGACTGTGTGTGTGTGTGTGTGTGTGTGTGTGTGTGTGTGTGTGTTTGATCTGTCATTAGAATTTAAACGTCTCCTCTCTGGTGATCTGGCATTAGTTTGGACTTTCTGTCCCCAGTGCTTACCTACACTCAGAGCAAAACGCCCACCAGATCCCTGGGCTCCTGTTCACTCTCCACACTGCTCTCATTGGTGGGCTCTTGTCTTTGATCTGTCTCCTAGTCTCTCCCTCCATCATGCGTATGTGTGTGTCTGTGTGTGTGTTTTGCTAAGGGTCACATTCCAGTGACAGCGGGATTAACAGGGTCATAACCTTGCTTCGACACATCACTCATTGTCAGAACTGATGCAAACCGCTCACCTAAACTGAATTGCATCTGATTTTTCCAAAGCCTTGATTGAAAGTAATTGCATAACCTAGACAACAAGCAGCAATACATAGTTTAATCCTTTATAGTGTTTTGAATACAACCCTGAAATGACTTGATTTTTAGTCTCCCTAAAATGTGAAACACTTTGTGGGGAAACATTTTAAGAAGCACTTGCTAGTTTCTCGAGTATGATGTGAAGCGCAGCAGTTCCATCACAGTGTGACATCCTGCCTGTGCCCTTAGTTGTGGCGCGTACAACCTGTCACACCCTGTTTGCCCGGTCGCGCCATGACATCACACTCGACACTCGACAAGTGTTCTGCAAGCTCCCTCACTGTGACTCAAAGACTCTTATTTTGTCAGGCTGCTGCTGACTACTTCAAAATGGAATAATTCTAGTTAATGTTTGCTTCCAAAAGATACTTGACAATGAAGCTCTTATACTGTAAAAATGACTGCAGATCCCAGTGCAACCTTCTAATGGACAACACCATAAAAAGTAAAACTCTGACATACTCAGTAAACTAAAACTGAAGAAAAATGTTTAAAATATGACATCTATAAATTCACTCCTGATGAGTTTCACACAAGACCATCTACATTTATGGCATGTTTATCCAAAGCAACTAACAGTTATGACTGAGTACAACTTGAGCAATTGAGGGTTAAAGGCCTTGCTTAGGGGCAATTTGGCGCTTGAACCAGCAACCTTCTGATTGCAAGTCAAGTAAGCTAAGCTACCACTCCCCTACAGTTCAGACATTTCCAAAGCCATTAGGGCCTCAACTACCACAGTAAAATTTTTAACTGTAATTAAATTCAACTTAAATTAAAGGCTAAGGCTTTTAAAGACTCTTTTAAATAAGCAATTATAAATTATTCAAGGTTTCAAATTTTGATGCTTGTTTTGTAGATGTGTTACACAATGTAATGTGAACTGATCAAAAACTGTTAATGTCATGATGACTTTGGAAAATACTCCCTGAATATAACTAATAAATCCATGTGTTTGTTAAGGAAAGATCACCTTCAGAGATGAAAACAGAGCAACACAAAGATGGAATAACAGCTGTATTACCATAACGATGAATCGTATTGAGTATTTCCAATTCAGTGATGGATGGCTGGATGGACTGACTGACAGATAGGTTCTGTGATGGTAGTATTTCAGGAGTTTTAGAGGAGGTGGAGGGTGAAGGGGGTGTGTCCCTGCGGAGAAGCTTTAGTCTCACAGCTTCTCTTTCCCATGAGCCCCTGAGGCAGTGACCTGGAAGTGCACTGACAGACCAAATAAACACAGGCCTTCATACACAGACAGTTTAACACTTTCACACACACTTCATCCGTACACATACACAGACACACACACACACACACACGCACACATTTACATACACGCATGCATGCACGTGCACACACAGACACACACACACACACACACACATCTACAAGGAAGCAGAAGATAAGACGCAGGACACACAGTCTTTTTGTCCTCGTGTGTTTGTAGGTCGTTGACCTGTAGCTGTAGTTTCTGACATGTTCTGCCTTCCATCTCTGCCCCTCATCTCTCCATCTCAATCTCAACATCTCCTTTCTGTTCCCTCTCCCATCTGTTTCAGCGGTGACCATGGGGCTCAACCCTCTTCACTTGGGGAGCCCTAAACACTTACCAGAGGATGCAGCTCTCTGTCTACAGGGGATTCAATCCGTGCTTAGCAGCACTCCACAGTGTAGTGATTTCACTCCACAGTGTAGTGATTTCACTCCACAGTGTAGTGATTTCTCTTAACAGTGTAGTGATTTCACTCCACAGTGTAGTGATTTCACTCCACAGTGTAGTGATTTCTCTTAACAGTGTAGTGATTTCACTCCACAGTGTAGTGATTTCTCTTAACAATGTAGTGATTTCACTCCACAGTGTAGTGATTTCACTCCACAGTGTAGTGATTTCTCTTAACAGTGTAGTGATTTCACTACACAGTGTAGTGATTTCTCTTAACAGTGTAGTGATTTCACTACACAGTGTAGTGATTTCTCTTAACAGTGTAGTGATTTCACTCCAGTGTAGTGATTTCTCTTAACAGTGTAGTGATTTCACTCCACAGTGTAGTGATTTCACTCCAGTGTAGTGATTTCTCTTAACAGTGTAGTGATTTCACTCCACAGTGTAGTGATTTCTCTTAACAATGTAGTGATTTCACTCCAGTGTAGTGATTTCACTCCACAGTGTAGTGATTTCTCTTAACAGTTTAGTGATTTCTCTTAAGTGTAGTGATTTCACTCCAGTTCTGTACATCTACATGTGTCTGGTTACTTTCCCCCTTTTCACTTTTTTTGGCAACCGGGTTGTAGATTCTCTAATTTACTAAGAACTTTCACATCAATAAAAGAGTTCTCTGTGATATTCAGTTTCTGTTACAAAACTTTTATAATAAAAAAACTGTCTAAACTAACAGAAGTATGTAGGTATTTATTCTTATGTGCCAGATCTGACAACCCAAACTTTTAACTCTGCTCAGTTTTCATTTGTGTTTGGAGTGTCTCATGCATTATGTAAGTCTGAGAGCAGGCATGTAGGCCTGTGCTCTTGTGTGAAAGACCTAGCAACCCACAGTTCTGGTCATTTTCAGTTTGTTTGGATGGAGCATCTAATGCATTATGGCAGTCTAACCATAAATGGAAACATAACGTTTGTTTGTTCTCACACACACACACACACACACACACACACACACACACACACACACACACACACACACAGTACATTCATAAAGAAAAGGGAAAAAAGATGCATATGGATATTACTCCACATTCCTTTTCCTAATGGGTAAATAAATAAATAAATCAAGCCTGCATTAACAGAAAACAGAAACAACGTAATCACCCCCCCCCCCCTCTGGACTGTGTAACATGCTGATAGTGGGGGGGGGGGAATGTGTGTGGTACCCAACACCAGGGTCATACAGATTAACTGGATGTAGCCATGCTCATTAGTGGGGATCATTCATGCCATTTGAGTTCCCCTAATCTGTTAGATAGGGACATGTGCAGCTGGTTTTGATTTGGACCTCCTTCCGTAAGGGGTGAACACACAGAGAGGCTGCTGGCTCACATGCCGGAAAAGCCAAGCAAGCTTACACACACACACACACACACACATAATAAAGAAAAATTGTATGAAGCATGTGTGTTTGGCTTGGCGCTAAATGCTCTCAACCCCCAAAGCAGACTGGGTGAGAAGGTTCTGTGAAGCTTCCTTGGACCCACAGCCCATGCAACAGGGTGATGGACACAGCTCATTACATCTCATTGGCTGTCTCACTTTCACTCTCTTGCAGACAGACCTGTGTCTTTCTGATGGGATTGTTTATTCAGGCATCTCTCATGATTGTCAGTGAAACTGGAGGGAGCTTGAGTTGAGACCTAGCAGTCAACTGTTTGTGAGAGGGAGGGGGAGGGGAGAGAGGGAGAAACAGACAGAGAGAGATAGAGAAAGATGGAGAGAGAAAGATAAAGAAAGACACAGAGAGAAAGAGAGAGAGAAAGTGAACATGAGAGAAAAAGACTGCAGGCCTTCATTCACGGGTCCCAATCTGACTGAGCAAGGAGTAACTGGTTTTCTGGAGTTAAGACTGACCGTAAGCAGGCTGGTTTCCTCTGGCCACCTCCCACATCAGTGATCCGCCTCCCACATCAGCATGCACACACGCGCACTCTTAAACACACACGTGCGCGCGTCCGCACACACGAGCATGCACATGCTGCCTCCTCCTTTCAGTGTGAATACTAAGTTATAACGTGGTTAGAGCCAGACATCTCATCTCAACAAATATTCACGTGAAGCAGTCAAAAGTACAATCGTAGAAAGGCATTTCCAAAACATCGCGGCTTCAGATGTTTCCCTATGGCATATGGCATAATGCTATGTAATGAGACTTTTGTTCTTCAGCAGGAAAGATATATTCGGGAAAATGGATTTCACAGCAGGAATCGAATGATATTATATATATATATATATATATATATATATATATATATATATATATATATATATATATATATATATGTAGAAATATAAATCTAGTCGAAAGCATAAGATTCTTATGATTTCATTTTCGGCGCAGAGCCCATATAATAGCACGAGAGGAACTACCGCTAAGATTATCCTTCGGTGTTTTGGCACTTTAAAAGGCTGTTGGATTTCCTTACGCTATTTTTGTCTGGAGCCCTGAGCCAGCCTGTCCCAAATGTTTACCGCTGCGCGAAAGAGTCAGAGCGTGACGTTGGCTGTACATCTCTCCCCCCAGTACCCCTTATACGTGTACCAAAGCCCGACATCCGCCACACACTATCTTAATTCGAATTACATATATACACAGAATCGCAAATCTGAGTTTATAAGTTATGCAATGAAGACCTTTTTTTCTGCGTAAAGCTAAGCGCTAAGAGTCTGAAAACCCTTTAACGACTGATCAGTATAGTCACAGACTATAATTTTATACAGACTGGAGATATGGAGGGCTCACTATTAGCATGACCGCAAGCAGATTCCTTTGGATATTATTTTCTGGTAATGCTTCTGTTGGAAATTTACGAGAAGAGAAACCGCTCCACGATGGAGCAGAAACAAGCAGCTTTTAGCCACAGCTGCCCTCGTGTGTGCAGTGGTTTCATCTGAGGGGAAAAGAGCCTAAATGAAAGACAGAAGCAGTGTCTTCCACGGCCTTCCCGGAGTCTCCTCGGTGTCCTCCACGTTCCTGTATCCGCTTCGCTGTTCCGTGTTTGGTGCTGGATAAAGTCACGTAACTGTCTGCATTAGCCAAGACTAAAACTCATCATAACGTTGTACCCGGTTGACTTTATTAGAACGCCAAGACGAGAAAAATATGGCAGGATGACAGGCGTGCCAAAACCTAGCAAAACTCATCATTTTATTTATTTCGACATTGTAAATTTGGTTGCAACGCTGAAAACGCTTGAAAAGTCTGGTGGTGTAAGGCCGGCGTAAGGAAACCATATGTCTCCTTTCATCGTCGTTTCCAAAAATATGAGGGGAGCAGTAATATCTGTCATAAATATTCTAAGTGTAACATGCATGTTAACAGCTGGGTTTCTGAAACGGATGTCAAATATGGTATGAAAAAAAAATATACTGATGTCTGGAAATTTGAGTGGAAAAGTATGGAAATGGAAAATGTAGGAACCTTGTTCGTTGGTTCGTTCGTTCGTTTTTTCTCTCTGTTTGTCTGTCTTGTTCCTATATATGCTCCTTAGTTTGTAACACACAGTGGTTTGCAAAGTGGTGATTAATTGATTGATAAATTAATTGACTGGCTGGTGTGTTGGTGAAAACGCTTGAGGCGTCTTGCAAATGATCTTTTATATGGTTAAAAATCGACAAATATAATGCCAAAACTACCAGCTGGGATCGATTTTCATTTGATACGTTTTACGTTCCCAGCAATCACACGCAGAGGTCATATTCACCAATGCAGAGGAAAGGTTGTAATGAAGGAGTAACGGTTTGTTCTGAAGACCATGAACGTGTTCAAAAGTTTTTTTGGGGGGTTGCGGCACTCTACAAGAATGGAAGTGTTTTGGTTTGGTTGTTGACCTCAGTTTAATACAGCAGATCCCTGATAATGCATCTGTTCAAGAAAAGAGACAAACTCAGCTGATGTTTATTGCTTTTTCTTTGCTTTAATGACACTAATATCATTAAAATCTAAACCTCTACACCGCTGTCTCTCCCTCACCCCAGGAGGAAATGCTGTAAAGGATTCAGGTTGGTGATGGGACAGTGCATACCAGAAAGTAGGTAAAATCCTGCCTTTTGTGTTTGTTACTTCCAGTGAATCACTTTTCCTAGTCACTTCTCTATTTTAGTAAATTATTAACTTTCATTTATTTATTTATTAACACTTATTTTGTTTTAGTATATTTATTAATCTATTGATGTTTATAGTTTCCAGTCAGACTTTTCAATTGACAGTTCTAAAACTCTTGGGACATGCTGTATTGTTCTTTGTCGACACTAGAGGGTGCTGTGGGCCTTCACATATTTCGTGTGTTGATTATGTAATAAATCCAGTGTCTTGCTGGTGTGAGTCTAGGTGTAGATGTGTGTGCTGGCTCTCCCTGCGAACAGCAGTGTACAGATAACTTTGGCCGGGTGGTATGCACCTGTTACCATGGCTACCGCTTCGATCGGGAGAGACACCGCCAGCACCTGCACCCATATTGCTTAGGTAGGTGTGGTTTGTTTGTTCATTTATTTTTTGCTTTGTTTGTTTTTGTTGTTTGCTGGTTTGTTTGTTTGCTGCATTTGATTGTGTTCATTTAGTTCCATCTCACAGTACCATAGCGATAAATAAGTTACCTTACTAAATGTCTGTCTGTCTGGGACCATAAATTCTAAAATATAATAAATATTATTGTGATTACTAAAGAGTGGCTTGTGGGTTCTTTTACATTTTTCACACAAATTGGCAGCACTGGCAATATTGAATAATTTCTATTTAATATTTATCTATTTTTATAGTAACTGTAATTCATTTTTTTATTTAGTAACCCCTCTGTGTGTGTGTGTCTCTGTCTCAGATGTGGATGAATGTGAGGAGTCGAATGGCACGGTATGCGAGCATGCCTGTGAAAACACACCTGGCAGTTTCCGCTGCCTTTGCAGTACTGGATACACACTGACTCCAGACCAGCGCTCCTGTGTACCTGCACACAACCGTGAGTGTATATGTGTATGTATGTTTGTGTGTGTGTGTGTGTGTGTGTGTGTGTGTGTGTGAGCATGAAGGTGTGTGGATTAAAACTGTTTTTTTACATTTGTTTCATGTATTTTAAGTGTGATGGTGGGCCGTAAAACCGTACGTGTGTGTGTGTGTGTGTGGCTGCAGTCTCTCTCTCAGGCTCTGCAGGTCAGTCTGAAACTGCTGGTTCCTGCTCTCTCACCTGCCAGGACATCATGGACATGAGAACCAGCCTTCAACAGCTCAAACTCCGGCTCGGACTCGGCCACTCACCTGGACAGGTATAGAATATGTTAAACCACAAGCTGACCTGAACAGCATACAGGGCGCGCGCACACACACACACACACACACACACACACACACACACACACACACACACACACACACTGCCCTGGTCCTAGACTCTCTCTGTTTTGTTTTGTGTGTAGGTGCTGCCCCCTGGCTTGGACAACAGCAGTGAAAAACCACTTCCTGGTAGGGTGGGTAAAAGTTCCGATAGCCACAACCCCCTGGGTCCCCCAGGGGCACCTGGACCCCCAGGCCTGCCTGGTACAACACACGTTTCTCTCATTTTTGTCAGAGCTGACGTTTTTAAAAGGCACTCAGTTAACAGCCTGGATGTTGGTTGTCCTGACTAAGACTCTGATGCTGACAGGACATCCAGGGCCTTCAGGACAGAAGGGGGAGCCAGGAGCCAGGGGCCAGCCAGGCACCCAGGGCCCCCGCGGGAACATGGGCCCTATAGGCCCCCAGCCAGACCTGGAGCACATCAAGCGGGGACGCAGAGGCCCTGTGGTAAGCTCTGTATGCCCCCGGGCTTGGAATCGAGATTCCCCTTAAAGGACTCTCACTGCTGTGAGGGTTCACCTGGTCTACTCTTCCTTACCTGGAGTTCTGCACCTGCTTCCACAGGGACCACCGGGAGCACCTGGAAAAGATGGCTTTAAGGTGGGTGGGTGTGTGCGTGTGTGAGAGAGAGAGGATTAATATTCAGTGACTGAAGGCTGATGAAACAGTTAATTTTAAAAGCTCTGTATATAATGTAAAATCATTAGCTCACTGTTTTTTCCTTCACAGGGAGACAGAGGTCCTCCTGGACCCAGGGGCCCCCCAGTGAGTTCACCCTTTGGCTTCTAGGGATCAATATATTTAATAAAGACTGATCTAGGATCAGTTACCTCTCCTCATATTTGTGGGATGCCCTTTTATAATTTGGTTGTATAGACTATACATGTTACATTTAAAGAAATATAATTAAGGCTTAAAAAAAACAACTAAATGAGTAGTTTGCTTTGCCTTATAGTTGCTTGTTTGAATGGTCATGTCCACTGTTGGGAAGGAAATCAGTCCTATATATGTACTTCTGTAAAATTAGGCCTGCTCTATTTGTAAACTCGTAATGTCTTACTATTGTCAACATAGCTACAGGCTAAATGAAGACGTTATTGGCTACACGTTGAAATCAAAAACTTGTAACCTAGATCTTCTTTCCATACCAAACCGCACTTTAAGAACTGAACATAAAGGACTTGCCCTTTGAGACAGTGTAAGTGAAATTGTCATGAAAGGATATTTAATATTACGTTTGGGTATGAGCTGTTATTGATTGATTGAGGCTGACTGACTATAGACGATCACTGTCAAACCTGTTCTGCGTTGCGTTCGCTGTCACGTCTCTGCAGCCCTCATAAATGCAGCAGGCCTACTCACTGAGATTAGCAACATCGTTCCCTAAATACAATTAATTACACAAACAGTTTTGCAAATAATGTTGGGTCAGGCCTGTAACATCACTTAAAAAAAAAATCAAGAAAATTACTATTGAATGGGATGTCTGGGGATGGGTTTAGAAGACAAATACAAAACGTGATTCACAAGGTATTAAAGCAGACCTCATCAGTGGAACTGGACGAATTTAAATGTAACTAAATACAATGAAATGTAACAGACCCCGAGATAGAAGCTGGATTTCCTTAAAAATGTTTCATCTATTTTGGTGAGCGGTATCAATCTAGTTGCACAGGCACATTATGTAAGAGCAGCTCAGATTGGTTTCATCAAAACAGCTGGCCGCGTTTGTGATCTGTGTACGTTTCTACTGTAGGGACCCCCTGGTTCGTTTGACTTCCTGTTACTAATGATGGCGGACATCCGTCAGGACATCACCGAGCTGCAAGAGAAGGTTTTTGGTAAAAGGCAGGACCTGTCCCTGGACACACCCCCACACTCCTCAGAGGAGCCAGAGCGTGACGGCTGGGGCTCAGGACAAGTCGACATGTAATGTGTGACTACTCTGGAGGTGTGTCACATGACCTGTCAGTCAACAGCAAAGGGGGGGGCGCCCATCAACTATTGAGGTCCTGAAAACTGAACTTTGTCCTGATAAAAAGTTTGGACCTGATATGATAACGAAAATCTGGACTTGAAATCAAGCCATCGAAACATAAAAGGGAGGCAAGATCTGGTCTGTGGACGAACTGTAGATGGCGCTAGAGAGGATGACGGAGAGAAAGTAAGAAGGCAGAAAAATGACTGTTAATCTCAAACCACTGTAAACATTTCCTGTTCCTTTGTAACATATGTGTCACATGAACTGTGTGCATTCATGTATGTGCGTTATGTATATATGCGTTTTTAAAGTGACAGGAGAGTGACATGTTGGCTTTGGAGTAAAGAGGCTTCTCAGAGCTCACTTGGCAGGGTATGAGGCTACAACAGTATGCGTGTGTGTGTGTGTGTGTGTGTGTGTGTGTGTGTGTGTGTGTGTGTGCGCGTGTGCTTGCACTTTGTGTAGCATGGGCCATCCCATAGTAATTTGTCCATAATAAGTATGGCTGTTTTATTGTGAGTTCAGAACATCTGCTGAACCTTGCATAATGTTGACCTATCATGGTGCATCAAAAAGTTAGTGGCCATAAAAGATTCATCCTTAAACTACACCCATAGCAGCACTATCTTCCTCATTTGGTAGAGAAGGTTCTAGCAACACCAAAGTCATGGGTTGTTTAGTCTCAGTGGCACTGTATAGAGTAATATGAGCCAAGCTCATGTAGAAATACTGTTAAATCAGTGAACAGTAACAATGATCTTCACCTTTACATGTCTGTGTTTCATGTTTTCTGCTGTTCTGCAGTATAAGGGGTCGTGGTTAAACGCAGGAGGTCAGCAGTTAAGAACTGGGAATTTAACCATAAAAAATACACCGGGAATTAGAAAGCAATGACATTACATAACTGAGTATGAAACTCTTCTTTCAGCTGGTCCTGTTGGGGGTCGCCACAGTTGATCATTCGTCTCCATCTTGTCCTGTCCTGGACATCCTCCTCCGTCACCCCAACCACCTTCATGTCTTTTGGCACCCCATCCATAAATCTCCTCTCTTCCTCTCTGATCCTCCTCTCCTCTCCTTTGGGCACATCCCCAAACCATCTGTCTCGCCCCCCTTAACATTCCGCTTTGCTTTGTACACAGTTTGCACAAACTCAATCTAAACTCATCCACTTTCATCACCTCAGCTCTGTGCTTCTTATTTTTTCTGCGGCCTTCCCTCTCATTCGCTCAATCCTCACCTCTTTTCTCAACTTAGTCTTATCCAGCAGAGGGAGACAAAAAGACACTCATCATCTCTCAAAAGGGAAAAGAGGCGAGGCAATGCAAGAGACCGGCTCTTCAACAGGACCGAGCCTAGCTTGGGTCTGCCGGGCTTGATCTCATGTCTAATCTCTCTTTAGATATTCAGTGTTTTTAACAGAACTCTCTATTAGCACTGGGATAACAGGACCTCAGGACATTCAAGACCTTGCTTAAAGCCCAACCTCAGCCTTCTGTTGGCTGCACTCAGGTGTGTCTGAGTGGGTGTAACTCGTGCAGTTCTGCAGGGGGTTTTTAAGCCTTGTTCCAGGTATCACCAGATGAGGGTCTGTCTGAGTCACACTCACTCCAGCACAGCACATTCAGCCCGTCAGAAAAATCACCCACCACCGAGAATACAAAGGTCTGTGCACTGGCTGTTTAGGATGGCCTAATGACTTTCAGTGCAAAACTGATTGAGTTTGGTCATGGACAAATCATCATGCTTAGGAGGCAAGTCACATTTTTTAAAGTGGGTACCAATGCACTGTAATACAGCATGCACGCATGCACGTACACGGACATGTAATCTCAACATGCGTGCATTCGAAAAGTCCATCTCCTGTCAGGCACACCCTCTTTCATGCAGCGACAACTTGTGTTGTCATGTTGCCCGGCAACAGAGCATGGGAAAACATACATGCATCAGTCCTAGTACTATGTCAGACTATGAGAATGGGCGATGAGCTCATATCCTCACCTCTTAGCCACCTTCACCTACAACACTGCAATACAATCTGCTGCCAACAGGGGGTGGCAGGCAGAGGTTAAACAAGTTGACGGCTCACTTGAGAGCCGCTGTTGGTGACCTCACCTACAGTTTCGGGTGTTTGTGTAACTTGAGGTGAACTTCAAGGGGTGAAAGCGTCTTAGTGCTTTCCCCTGCGGTGATCCGATTATGGTCACATTTATAAGATGAATAGGGTATTGACAATGAGCCTCCAGGCCCGTGCAGGTAAAGTCACCAGCTTATAATTAAGTGCCACGCCGTCACGGCTGGTCCGCTGCCCATCATCTCATGTGTCGCATGCCGAAAAGCACGGCAGCTACTAACTGCTCCATTGTTGTCTGAGAGCTGATGTGTCACCGTTTTGTGTTCTTGTATCGTTCTTTGAAGACTGTAGTATAAACTGAGCATCGCGGTGGAAATCAACAGAAAGTTTCACCTCTGTTGGCATGTCAGATTACCCAGTTTCATTAAAGTGATCACCAGGTCATGGCCGACGTGCTGTCTCCAGGAGAAGCAGCAGTAGCTGCTGGTAGAGAATGACCAGGAGAAAGCTCCTTAAGGGGACCAGGGGTGTGGCACATGGGAACAAACAGCGAGAACAGGACATGTTCAATTTTTCACGTCCTCCCTTTAGGAATCAGGTGTGAAGGTGGAAAATCACTCACCACAAACGTGTGACTAAATGCCACTGTTGAGGAAAACACAGGCAATGCTTGACGGGGGTGGGCGTGCTGGGCTGGTGTGTTTTCTCCCCTCATGGCTGTGAGGAGCTGCAGAGTGAATCTCGCTGACTCCACGCTGCCAATTGTGAGCAGCAGCGTCTGCGGGCAGCTTGGGGCAGGGTGAGGAACCGAGCCAGTGCTGGACAACAGCCAACAGAGACAGAGAGAGTGCACGCGCGAGCGCATCTTCAGCTACAGAACACATTCCACTGACGATGATATGAGAGATCATGTTGCACAGTAACTAATACATACACACACACACACACATACACACACACCACTGAAACTTGTTGTGATTAGAAGAGTTATAGGATGTGTGTTTATGGTTACAGAATAATTGGGAAAGTCCCTTGTGGTTATGTTATTGTGTCAATCTTTTTGGGGGGGGCAGTGTTCACTAATCAAAACATGGCACCTGCAGACACGTATACTGATATGAAGGTCATATCAGTTCATCTTATTATGAACTGATGTAATACATGTTGTACTAAAGCTGGAATTTCATCTACAGATTTTAATCCTTGGTGTGTCCACATTACTCCTTTAGCTATGCAGGTTGATCCATGTATGGTAAAGCAGACTTTTCCTGCTCTATGCAAATGCTAGAAATCCTGATCTGAGCCCGGATCCAGAGATGGTGGCTGCATTCGGATCCTGCACCGTTCTGGAGTCAGAAACAGGTCCCGAAGGCACTCAGCATGCACGTCAGAGCAGCCCGCACAACCTGCGTCTGACATGCCATTTGACACACGGCTGTAGAGGCGCAGCTGCTCTGGACACGCAGCTGCTCTGGACATACAGCTGTAGAGGCGCGGCTGCTCTAGACACGCAGCTGCTCTGGACATACAGCTGTAGAGGCGCAGCTGCTCTGGACACGCGGCTGCTCTGGACATACGGCTGTAGAGGCGCGGCTGCTCTGGACACGCAGCTGCTCTGGACATACGGCTGTAGAGGCGCGGTTGCTCTGGACACACGGCTGTAGAGGCGCGGCTGCTCTGGACACACGGCTGCTCTACAGAGCTGTGGAGCACAGATGGGGAATCCCATCGGAAGTATCTGCAACTCCGGCTGCCTTCTGTTCAACAATGGTGTTCACATCTGAGGCAGGCCGGCTTTGAGATGTGTTCGGTTCCTTCTGGTTCAAACAATCAAATCCCAGAAATCCTGTAAATTATATTCACTGAAAACTTCTAACTTTTCGATGCAAGATGGATTTACCTGATTCCGTTTCAGCATGGGAACCTAATTATTTACCTGTATAATCTGGATCATTCTGAAGGACACTATTGCAGGGAATTTTTATCTAAAGCCCCTGACATAGCTAGCGAACTGTGCATTAAAACAAATGACATCCCGCTAAAAGCCTACTGCCAAGTTAGTATTTTCTGATTATTTATTCCTGTAAACAGATACAGGAATACAACATACCGAAACATTTTTTCGGTAGCTAAATTGTTTTTTCTTTGACTCATTACAACCATTCAGCTAATGGTTTTGCATAAGCCATGAAATCCTTTGAAATTCGCTAATATCTTTAGTAAGCCTTTTGGCTACTATATATCTAAGTGCATATACTTATATTCACTGGAGAACATTTGATCATCTTTCGTCTGCACGCAGCAAAACCCTTTTGAAAAGCTTCCCAATAACGAAACCTTAAATATTATGAATAGAGGAACACTCGAGGGTAAAGCCCCACTGCATGCCGAAAGGTGTCCGTTTAACGAACAGACTTACGTAAACTGGTATGATAAGGGAGGTCAGAGTGTGGGGTTTCCCTGTCCGACACACCTGATTCAAAGCAGCAATGCACTGTGAAGATGAATCGGGTGCCTTCGGGCTTGGGTTGTGCTAGCGCTGCTCTCGCGCTTTCGCCTTTTCCCCCCACGAGCGTGCCGCTTAATGACCTAATCAGCTGGTGGGATGAATCACTTGCGTGCGCTCTTGTGAAAGCGCCAACGTACTCCACGGGATATCGCACACTATTAAGAACAATATATGACTACCGCAGTGTGGTACTTAAGTATGCGTTTTTACATCAAACAAGAATTCAGTCGTGCAGGCGTTCAGTTTCTGCGTATTCAAAGCGCATTACAGGCTCCGTTACAGTGAACATTTCACACTTCAGAGATGTATTGCGTTCTGTTTTTAGGACACCTAAGAAAACATATCAGAGAGAGAATGACCATGTAAATATTTAGCTGTATCCAGGGCTGCATAGTCACTGAAGGCATGTGTTAAATCACAGGTGTCTGTCACAGCCAGGTATGCAGCTGCGTGTGGACCAAGAGGAGTGAGTACATGCAGCTAAGATATGCACTCTCTCTCTCTCTCTTACCCCATCGTCCGTCCGCACGAAACGCAGGCATGCCACGGAACACCTGACGAGTGCGGGCGTGGTGTGCGCGAGACACGCCATGTTCACTCGAGACACGCTATCTTCACACGCTAACTCATTCTTAAATCTGCTACGTGGCTTCGGGCAGGAAAAACCACAGTTCGTTCTCGTTCTCTCGCTCTCTCTCTCTCTCTCTCTCTCTCTCTCTCTCTCACACACACACACACACACACACACACACGGTACTGAAGACCAGAATTATGCAATTAGAGCAGCGGATAATACGGATAATTTTCTTCTGTTTTCCAGTAGTCATGAATGTTTTCAAAATAATACCTATCCCACAGCTGCGCGCGCGTATGTGTTAAATGTAGTTTAGAGCCAAGGTAAAATTCTCAAATATTTATCCAAGTATATCATTTACGAACCCACAAAACGTTTTGTCACCTTGCACTGTAAACATTTCCTGGAGAATATGCCATTTTCACATAAAGCTTGCGCTCTGAGGACACTGCACAGTTCGAAGGGGGTGGATGACTGCCGCGCCGCTGTGTAAACTACCTTAGCCCGGAGCGCTCGACTCTGCACCTCTACTTCCGCTCTCTTTTACAAGACGTTCGCATGCACATCCATCGGCAAGAATCGGCAAACCGGCCAGACAAGTCTGCAAGAAAAGGCCGAACTCACATTTTCTTTTTTCTTTCTTTCTCTCCCTCTTTTATTTATTTATTTATTTTTTTGTTAAGGGTGACTTGCCCGCAGGTCTGACGCTGCCTAGCTTGCGTGAGGAGGGCCGCTTTATCTCAGCGTCTGTAATGACCCTTCCACCTGGCCCTTTGACAGGCGGCATGTTTACGACCCGTTTCTGTCTCGCGCTTGAGGCGCCCTCGCAAGTTTTTGCAGGCAGCAGTTTCGAGGTCACCTCCGTGCTAGCCGAGGTGTGCAAACAATCCACCTGAACTAAATTTATATAAGTTAATTTAGTGATTTCCCTTTCTGGAGCTCACCAATTTGACTGCCGTTCAAAAGCGCAGAATTAAGCGTGCGCTTTCTTGATCCCGTGATGTAGAGTACCTAGCGTGTTAACTTATTAATGATTAGTATGCGTGTGTAAGTGTGCTCATCAGTGTCTGATGATCTTACTCAGGTCTGTGCCGGGATAAGATCTAGATTATTGCTTGTGCAAACACATACGCCACATGTTTCATAAGGGGATTGCCAGCTTAATGCTGGTTTGAAAAAACCGCGTGATGTTTATATAGAACGGAGAAAAGGGAAACATTTAATGACATATCATTTCACGACTCTGACAGACCTCACGGAAAGCACAAGCTGTGGCATGTAAATGTATTTCATCCCATTTCGCTACACTGCTACAAAACGGCTATTTAATTCGAGCAGTTTGCGCTCCAAAAACTGTCACGAAACGGCAAACCAGTTGATTAATTGGATCCCAGTTCTTGACTGACGTGAGAATAACAGGGTAACGTGATCAGACCCGAACGGTTGTATCGCTCGATAATGGGGACACTTGAGGTCAGATGATATGAGATCATTTTACAGAGAGGATACTGAAACAACACTCAGAGGACAATCCTTGAGCTGTTTATTCCATCAGCAATTCATGTTATTACAATACTGTGGTAGCCTGTCGAGCAGTAACTATAATAGTAAAGCATACCATTGCTGTAACTTTAATAGACAACATTAATATTAAACCAATATTAATAGTACACCACAACAGAATGTTAACCACAATAAATAATTTCCAGAATTTTTACATTTGAAATCATTAAGAGCCAAAAGTCTACATTATCCAGCAGAAGGATAAAAGACATTCACATTTGACAACCCTAACTTTGGGCTTAAATTATTTATCATAATGAGAAATCTTGTTTTCTGAAATACCTCCATAAGAGACCTTGGGTTTGGGAAAGGCTCCATGTAAACGGAACTTTTTATTCTGATTATTTTCAGCATGATGATGCATACGTGCAAATCTACAAATAATGCGCACACATCATTCCCATCAGATTAAGGTTGTGAAAACAACAACAAAAAGCATAAACAAGGTATTTGCTGGTAATTTGTTGTAACAACTTTGTCAAGTTTGCAAGCTGTCAACTGGATGAGGACATTCGCTTGGGATGCTCACCCAGTAAGAACGCTCTCGTGCATTAACAATGACGCTCTCGTGTCATTAACAAGAATGCTCTCGTGTCATTAACAAGAACGCTCTCGTGTCATTAACAAGAACGCTCTCATGCATTAACAATAACGCTCTCGTGCATTAACAATAACGCTCTCGTGTCATTAACAAGAACGCTCTCGTGTCATTAACAAGAACGCTCTCGTGCATTAACAAGAACGCTCTCGTGCATTAATAATAACGCTCTCGTGCATTAACAATAACGCTCTCGTGTCATTAACAAGAACGCTCTCGTGTCATTAACAAGAACGCTCTCGTGCATTAACAATAACGCTCTCGTGTCATTAACAAGAACGCTCTCATGTCATTAACAAGAATACTCTCGTGTCATTAACAAGAACGCTCTCGTGCATTAACAAGAACACTCATGTCATTAACAAGAACGCTCTCGTGCATTAACAAGAACGCTCTCGTGTCATTAACAAGAACGCTCTCGTGTCATTAACAAGAACGCTCTCGTGCATTAACAAGAACACTCATGTCATTAACAAGAACGCTCTCGTGCATTAACAAGAATGCTCTCGTGCATTAACAAAAACGCTCTCGTGCATTAACAAGAACACTCTCATGTCATTAACAAGAACGCTCTCGTGTCATTAACAAGAATGCTCTCGTGTTACATGAGCTGGCTACCAAGTGACTTCAAAGACCTACAAAACATCCACTGTGAGCCACCTGAAATGCAGCACTTCATTTTAAAATCAAGCTCCCAGTGGACATTTGGTTAACGGTCATGTGTTCGCGTTGAAAGATGTTTTCACTGCTGTGGCTTCAGTGCTGTTCAGGGTTGTCTCAAAACATGATGTTTTATTTCTCATTTCTGCTAACATGCTATGGCTTATGATATTTGTGCTGTGCCCCTTCCTTGGTATGTGGTCTTTTTCTGGTGTGCAATTGCTGTTTCCTACAATACTGTTAGTCACTTTATATTATATAGCAACTCAGTAGCATCGAGTTAAGTCTTATGGACTCTAATTAGGGCATAACGTCTTTTTTTACTGGCGCTCATGTAATACTGGTGCTCTGCCTTTGCGTGGCCTATCGGAGCCCTGGACTGCTCTTAGTATACAACATTAGGATCCACACCTACATGTTCAAATACAGCTGCAGTTCTCATTTGCCCCACCAGACATCAAATCTGTCCCACACGACACTCTGATAGTGTTTCTCTTACAAAGCCTGTGGCACTTTCATCTGTCACGTCCTGTGTGTGGCCCACCTCTTGCTCTGATAATGGTTTAACCCAAAACTGTGTACTGGGGCCTTTGTAAAGCCCCACCCTATCTAATCTGTCCATTATGTCTTGCACCTGATTGGACAAGCCTGTGGCCCATAGTTTTTTGCCAGCTCACGCATCTTAAAATTGAACGCTCTTACCAGGGATAACCTTCAGCAGGGAAACGTACAAGAGAAAACACATCAATGCCGAGATCATACCAACACCAAATGTTCATGTAGCTCACCTAGTATTTCAGGTAGAGCCAGGTGCTAGAAGGGTCATGGGTCTGATGTCCAGAGCTCACCTGCTGTCTTACTGAGACGAAGAAGAGTGTATGTCAAATGATGCAAATATAAATGCCTCAGCACTGCCACCTAGGTAAAAGGACTTGATGCTCAGTTTTATTAGTTTATTTTATTATTTACAGAATTAGTAGGTTCTAAGTAATTTGTGTACTGCTGAGTGAGCTCATAGCATAGCATGACTAACTTTTACTGCTGGAATTAAACCACTGACTTTACAGTGCAGTAAAGAATTATATGAGAGTTTGATGATCATTTAATCCCTGGGCACACTAATGAGAAACCTGTAAGACTAGAAAAAGAGTTAATTGTATATAGGCCTACACTGGGAAATATGGTTCCATTTTATGGACAGCTCCTGGATCCTGTGATGGGTTTTCTGCATGAGTCAGGTCACAGAGCTCGCATGTGATTTCCAGCAGGTGACAGTTCTAGTCTGTGGCCCTCCCTGTTGACGTGGAGGAGGTATCCTGAACACAGCGCAGCTGATCTTCCAGAACACAACATCTTCACCTCGTTCACACCCTGTAGGTCACATCCTGCACCATCTAATCCTCTTTGCAATTCTGGGCCTCGCGCACAGAATCCTAAATACTCCGTGGTCACAGTTACGCCATTAGAAGGGGAAAAAAGGCACACTTGATTCCAACATACCTGACGGAGAACAGCAAGCACAATGGTAGGGTTTATTTACTTGTAACTTGTCTTACTGACACCAGGCAAACTTGTGCACCAGTATGTAGGGAAGTCTCACCCAAACAGCCCGGGGGCTTGTGTTTTAAACGCCACACAGATGAAACGCACGCAGAGGAGCACAACGAAGGCTCTGGCGTGCCAAGAGTGGTACGAAAATTCCCCAGGTTGAGAAGCGCGTAAATCACAAGGCCTTTCAACTGTCAGTAAATCATTTTTATGCGCGCGTGCAAAGCTATCCTCCCCTGACCTTGTCCCGCAAAGCCTTCCTCCGAGCAAGCGAATGAATAAACGAACAAGTGCATCTCCGACCTGGAAGATCGCTGTTCCCTCGACAGGAAACCCAAGCACATTTCCGTTCCTTTTTTTCCTACAGGGATCAAACACTGAGTGTACTGTGATGCGAGGTGTTTTATGTGCAAGATCAAACCAAACGAACCTATATCTGATGTTTGGTTCCACCACATCCGTTTTTCCAATGCGTGGGGCCCCAGAGATAAAGGGGTCCCTGCTGGCCACAGCAGTTGGCTGAAAAAACAACAACAACCAAAAAAAAGCATTCATTCTTTCATTGTTTGACACCAGAGAGATACTGTAACACACCAGTTAGCTATTCAGAACCCTTGAACGTAACCATAAAACGCTCATAGCGGCATCCAAAAAAAGAAAGAAAAGAAAAATATTGTAATTTTGTAAATATTGTATTTTGCTGTAAAAAAAATTAAAATGTCTTTGATTAAAGGTCCCAGTCATAACTTTGCTTTGGGGTGCCAAAAATGCCAGATCTCCCGCTTGCCTATACGAGCAACGAATAACCTACAACAGAACCGAGTTCAAACTCGAAAAGTGGAAGCCATTTAATGAATTTCTAACACCCAGATGAGTTCATTCAAACCGGAAGTTCTTCCTCCAGGGTGTGTGATACTTAACAAATGCAGTTGGAACAAAATCCTGTGAAGTATTTTTCCTTTCCGAACCTGAACTATCTCTCCGTTTTCTGTCTTCTAACTATCCCATCTCTCCGTTTTCTTAGTTTGGCGAGGTGGGAAAGTGATTAGGGCTTGATAGCTTTTAATAGTGGTTTTAAGTCAGTTGGTGTTATATTTATTTTGGAGATTTCCTTAACTCGGATTGTACAGTCTCCGTGATGGAAGCGGCCTGTCAGTATCCGTGGTTTACTAAAAAAAAACAAACAAAAAAAAACCCCAAAAAACAAAAACGTATATAAAACAATGTGTGTGAGTCTTAGATTTATAAACGACGAAGGCTGAGCGTTGCGGTACCATTCATGACATGACAAACGTTTTACATTTGCTCTTAAAAATACTCAAACATGGGCTGTTTACAGCATCGTCGTTTGGAGAAGGAATACCCGACCGTCTCTGTCTAGTCCGACACAGTGACTGTACGGAATGCCACAGCTGAATCCCTGCCGGCTAGGACATGTCAGGACTGTTCCAGGGAGATATGTGACGGTTTGAGGGATGAAAACTACTGAGATGCACGTACTGACGTTTGAGTGAGAGGTTTAGTTTTTCTTTTTTTAAAACCGGGAACTGTTTTCGAAATATATAGACTAAAGTTGCCAAGGAAAAACAAACTTGGCTCAGCAACTCATGAAAGAGTAGTGTAAAGGCATAAGAGTAACAGTGAATGGGCACTGCAGCTCTGAACGGGGTTCATGCTTACCCGCTAATATAGGTTATATGCTACTGATATGGTTACGAAATTTAGGGTTGGCGCACTTGACGGACGTTTCGCGAGAATTTAATTGCATCCAGCTACACGCTCATAACCGCACAGGAGAGACAGGAGAGGATCAGCATTACAACTTATTAATGGCGCGTCAAAAACATGACACGTTAGGTTCTACACATGTGCAATCATCGCGTTGGTAGTACAGATTGGAGTGCATAGATAATTTACTTCTCTTTAGTTCTATAGTTATGTAAAGAATCTTAAGGAACGTTTATTATCTAATTATCTGAGACCACTTCTGCGCGAAGGCATCACTGCATTTTTTTCAACTTTGTGCAAAACTGATTCAAGAAATCTGCTGACAGCAAAGCCATTCATTAGGTAATTTAGGTGTGTTAAAGCGAGTACACCCTTACTTCAGGTCAACAAGTCTGCTCGAAATGATATTTTTAAATAGTTTATCCAGAGAAGTAGGCTGCGTGACCTCAGGCCCTGTCTGCGATTACAAGCACTGTAGTAGGCAGTCAAGGCATGTCAAACATGGCTCTTTATTTCTGCAGCAGTAATTTCATACTCTTCTGGGCTACATTTATCTTTTTAAAGTTATAAAAACCTCCCGTGCTTTCAGTGTGAAGTCCAGGCGAGCTTGCAGAGACAACGAGGCGTTGCAAATCAGAATCCACTGGAACACACTCACACGTGAGAAGCGTTTTGGGTGTTGCGCGTAGAGCGACGCGGACCGAAAGCATGGTGTCGGAGGGCGTGCTCCGTGCTGTCCCCAGACCAGCTCCTGTTTTCCTAGCGCCACTGGTCGGGCTCAGGTCTGAATCAGTTAACGGGTTTGTAAACCTGGAGTATTTTCCCCTTGGTTTGGTTTGTTTTAACACATGGAAAAATCCAAGCCCACCAAAATGGTCACAGCAAACCATGTGAGAACATTCTCTCTGCTTATCGGTCAGACCTTTTTGGGGTGGGCACAAGACAGTAAGAAGGTGCTGTGTTCTGGATGCAGTTTAACATGGAGCAATGAGCATGGAGCACAGGCGGCATTTGTTCATAGCTGTAGTAATTATTTTGGAAATACACCTGGTTACAGGAGCCTTTCAGTTCAAACTTGCGGACTACACCGGACAGTTGGGTCGGATCAGGACCACCTCTCTTGGTGCAGTTGCTTTGGTCCTCATCCGAGTGCGATTAGTGCATTCAAACCTACCCAAACGAGTCACACCAGAGTGGAAATGAACCGGAGTCTGATTTAATCAGACTTAAAAGAGCAGGTATGAAAACACCTTAAGACCCTATGCGAATCAGTTTAGCTAACTGGCTTATTACAACCGCCAGATTTTATCATCTGTTCTCAGTAGTTTGTAATTATTGATCAGGCACATTATTGAACAGCTTATCTGGAGACCCAACTACTTTGACATTGATATATATCTAGCAGACCAAATAAATTGCATGATCACAAGCCTCATATATTGTGGACCTTGTCTGGGTAGAACATGTGACTTCAAGATGTAAAATTGTGCATGTCCACAGACACATGGTTACACACATAGTAAACATTGAGTTGCTTGTAAATGCGCAGTTTCTTAGTTTTCTCAATCAAATAAAGATATGGCCACTGAACTGGTGACCATTTTGACAAATTATCCTCTCAGTTTACTATTCTGTAGATATTTGGGATAATTCTCCTGTTGGTAGGGTGTTTGTTCATATAACTGATACGATCCTGATCGTTTAGTTGAATCAGACAAGGACGTGCAGTAGATTCTGTATTCATTTCAAGACCTTTATTTTGAAGGATATTGTTATTATATGCATCATCACTGTGTAGGCATAAAAGTGGAGTAATCATTTCACACACATACCTACAATATCGTGAAATATCATGTTTTATTAATTTAGCATTTAAGGCTTAAATCTCCATTGCCAACATGCATGCATAACGTTTTTGACGTTACTCCTGAAACCATCTTAATTTTTAAATATCATGTATAAATTTGCCCATATTGATGCACAGCGGACGGAGAAAGGCAGTGAGAGAGAGAGTCTGTGCGTGAGGGGCGGGAGAGGCTAATAAAGAATGATTGCATGTGTGTGAGAGAGATGACTATCACTACTTTTGTCATTCATAGTAAAGAGCCATCGTCTGCTGGATTGTTGCCTGTGCAGAGGGAGTGTCTGTGTAGTTTAGTCTGTCTTTGAAGTGCCTGCGAATGTCACGACACCCAGTCCTTTACCTGGCCAGAACACCCGGCGCACAAGAGCAAAGTACACACGCACCGAGAGCAACCAAAGAGCACACGCTGTCTTCTCCTCTAAGCCACGCCTTTCTTCATTACTTAATATTCCAGTGACTCAGAGCTCTGCTGAAACTAAGGCCAGTGTTGTATGACCCAGTTATCTGGTATACCTGCTTATCCACACCATTTTAAATAATGTGGTCTGTTACTGGTCCAAAGGACTGTAAAAGCTACATAGTGCAGTTTTCAAAAGCTAATGAGTCATTTGTGCATGTTTATCATAAATATGAATATATTCTTGAAGGTTATATTCTTGTTTATTATAAATAAAATCAGTGTTTGCTCTTTTTTTTTTCTTTTTGTCACAAGTAATTTGAGAGTACCCTTTAAAAGGCTAGCCTACTGAACAAACTGAATTTTAGTTTTTACATCTTTGGGGGGGGGTAAAAATGAATTCACTGTCATAAGCAAACTGGCCTGAGTGGTCCTGAAGAATTAACTTTGGGTTCTGAAGCCATGAATTGTGACCTTAAAGGCCTGTTCTTGGATCAGTGTCTCCACTCTTCTCAGTTCAGCAACATTGTTCGTAGCTATGCATTATGCACTAAGTAATCTTGATCTCTGGCCTTACTATATCAGTGAAAATTATGTAGACTCTCTGTGTGTGTGTGTGGGGGGGGGGGGTTCTGTGTATGTTTATGTGTGTTTGTTTGTGTGTCTTTGTGTGTTTGTGTGTTATCTACAAATTATACATTCACACATGGTGTGCGTGTGCAGCGCACTGTTTCCTGAAGCACAGAGCAGGTTCCACTAATTGTTTCACACCAAATACCAAACACATGAATAAGCTTTCATTCTGTGGCCTGAGTGTGGTTCCTTCTGCCATGGCTTATACCACTGCTGTTCAAACAGTGGGTTGTTATTGTCACCAAACCACTTTACATGTGTTTAAGTCTTATATGCACTGCAGGCATTAAGTCCTGTGTGACACACCTGCCAATTTACTAAACCCTCTTTCTGTAAGTGAAACAGAAAGGAGCCAATCAGAGAGCGATGCTTCACACTAGAAATGCTAAGGGTGTTTGCAAGGCCTGAAATCTAGTAGGGCCAGTTAACACAAGCCATTTGCACAAGCCTCAATTAGTTTTCTTTCAGTACTGGACACATTAGCCTTTGTCTCTTTTAATACAAACTACAATCTCTTCTACCAACTTTTTGACTGTTGAGATCTAATATATTTTGGTGCTGACATATATTGACATACGTAGCTGTTCACTCTGCCAGGATGCTCTTGGTAGAGTTGTTTCATTTACATTTATGGCATTTAGCTGACACTTTTATCCAAAGACACTTATAATTATGACTGAACCCAACTTGAATAATTGAGGGTTAAGGGTCTTGCTCAGGGGTCCAACAGTGGGAACCTGGCAGCAGTGGGGCTTGAACCAGGAACCTGATTACTAGTCCAGTCCCTTCACCACTGAGCCACTGCCCCTGTCGCACAGCTTAGGCACTGATGTCACCTTCAGCGAAGTCGAAACTCAGCCCGGGACTCAGCAGTGGCCCAGGACTAATCACAGCAGTTTGCATGTGTCTTATCATTGCTGTGGGTTCTTATTGGCCACAGCAGGCTGCTCCTTCTCTCAATGCCATCCTATCAGAACTGGCAGTGAACAGCCGACACGTGCGATAAAATGGAGCCGGTGTCAGAGATCTTTCACACGTGGCAGTGGTTAAGCACATGGGGAAAAAACACACTGAACGACATCAAAACACTTAGACATCCACGTCTGAACTGGTGTGTGTGAGAGCACTCCCTCCTGTAAGATGTGGTTTGTCTAATGTTTCAGTCTGGCTGGCATCAGTCTAGACGGTAGCGGTGTATTAGGAAGCTTTTTGTCGGCCGACATCCTGAGGCGGACACGCGAGGTGTTTAAAATGATGGGCCTGTGGGGTTACTGTGAGTCAAAGTCAGCTGGGGGTGGCAAAGTAGGGGGTGGCAAAGTGGGGAAAAGTGTGTGAGAGACAGACAGTGAGTGCGTGAGGGAGTGAGTGAGTGAGTGAGTGAGTGAGTGAGTGAGTGAGTGAGTGAGTGAATGAGTGAGTGTGAGTGAGTGAATGAGTGAGTGAGTGAGTGAGTGAGTGAGTGAGAGTGAGTGAGTGAATGAGTGAGTGAGAGTGAAAGAGTACATTCTGAGAGCTTTCATCTGCTCATCAATCATCTGCTCTTCATCAATCATCTGCTCTTCATCTTCATCTGTCTTTCTCTTCCTTTCTTCTGCTCTCTCCATGCATCTATCAGCTGCCCTTTTCTGTCTTTTCTCTGCCAGTTTAATGTCTTAATTCATTTGGTTTCATTTATATTGCACCTTTCTCATATCAAAGGTCGTGTTACAGAGACATCTTTGAACAATATCCTCAAACGTGCTTTATCACATCAGGGTATACCTGACACCTGCCTCTGTCCAATCAAAACACTGGACAGATCACATAGATGTCTACATTGGACAGATCAGATAGATAGCCTTTACACTGGACAGATCAGATAGATGTCCATTACACTGCACAGATCAGACAGATGCGCATTACGTCAGACAGATCAGATAGATGCCTATCACACTGGACAGATCAGATAGATGCCCATTACACTGGACAGATCAGATAGATGCCCATCACACTGGACAGATCAGATAGATGCCCATTACACTGGACAGATCAGATAAATGTCCATTACACTGGACACTGGACAGATCAGATAGATGCCCAATACAATGGACAGATCAGATAGACGCCCATTACATTGGACAGATCAGATAGCTGTCCATACACTAGACAGATCAAATAGATATAAATTACATTAGACAGATCAGACAGATGTCCATTACACTGCACAAATCAGATAGATGTCCATTACACTGGACAGATCAAATAGATGTGCATTACACTGGACAGATCAGATAGATGTCCATTACACTGGACAGATCAAATAGATGTGCATTACACTGGACAGATCAGATAGATGTCCATTACACTGGACAGATCAGATAGATGTCCATTACACTGGACAGATCAGATAGATGTGCATTACACTGGACAGATCAGATAGATGTCCATTACACTGGACAGATCAGATAGATGTCCATTACACTGGACACTCAGCAGACTCACCCCTCTTTCCTGCACACCAGGAAAATATTCCACTCTTCAAAGAAAGAAATTTAGAAAGAAAGAAACGGGGACAGCTAGAACACTTTGTCTAGACAGCAAAGCCCTCTGAGAAAACTCTGCAGACAGAATACCTTTTAGGTGCAAATAAACCTTTGTCAGTTCGAAACTGAGCACAGGGAGCACTTCTAGAGGACAGACAATGCTTTGTGTGTCAAACACCATTGTACCAATAAGTATCTGAACCCTGAAATGATCTGGATCTTAGTATGAATGGCTTTGAAAATTAACATGATATCATTTGCTTCTGTTCTAATTCTACACACACACACACACACACACACACACACACACACACACACTATTATATACTGTTATAACAGAGGACAATATAACAGAGTTATAACAGAGGGTAAGTCAGTTTGGGGGAGGATTTGTTTGACTTATAAATCAACCAACAAATATACAAACAATAAATGTTTGCTTGCTCTTTAGAGCAGAATTTTGTTCAGTACAAATGATAAGAAAAGTTACACATAAAAGTAAACGTTGTTGCACCATTCCAAACTTAGACAAACTTTCATTCATACTGGTCGAGAATAAATCTGTGCATATTTTTGACTTTCAGACAAATCAGGAGGGAAAATGAATTTTTCACTGACTTTCATAGAAACGTAGAAATTTATACTCATAATCTTTATACCACGAGAGAGTTGCGGCTAGTCACATAAAGCATTTGCGAATGTGACATTTAGTCGCTGTAATCTGAATAGCTCGTTTTTAAAACACTTGGTCTTTTTTGATGTGGTTTCTCGTTTAAACCGGCAATTTCTAGGGAAAAGGATAACTTTTCATAGTCACTGCCAACTTTGGTATTTACTCAACAGTAGCGTGCCTGCAAAAAAAATCGCCTGTGATTGTTTTGATAAAAAAAAAAAAAGGGCGAACGGAGAGGCTGTCCAGTTCCCCCCACGCGCCCTTACTCCACCCCCTCCCCTCTCTACACAACCTCGCGACCCTTGGCACGGACCGAGCAAACACTGTCTGCACGCGATGCCGGCCCCGTGGCACAATGATTAACCCATAGATACGCTCTCGTTCCCAGTTGGAAGTCTAAAAGAGAAGGCACGGGGGAAAGGTGGAGAGGGCCTATTGTGTTTAATTGTGTTGAATTGTTTCGCATGTCAAATACATATCCTCTTTCCAAAACCCTTCTCTGGGTCCCTCGTTTGGTCTTTGTGCAACCCCGTCCCGCTTTGTGCCCCTTTCTATGCCTTAGTCCGTGGACAACTCCTTGGTGTCCGAGAGGCGCGAGGTGACCAAAAGATGGAAGACCCGCACGCAACTGTCTCTGAAGAATCGAAAGGACAGGTTACTTTTAGAACATTTGGCGTGCTCGTGTCATGAAAAGCAAGGTGTGACAACGGATTCCTTTCCCCGGGTTTATTTGGGAACAGAGCCTACAACAGGAACAGAGATCGAAAGCCTTCACTTGTGTGCTTAAAGAGCCAAGAAGCTCAACAACCGCTCTACAAATCTTGACTGCTGACCTCATTTACCCACTTAAAGCCCGCGCTCTCTTTCTGGACTCTTCTGGTTAATAATTTCAGTGGCATTGGCGCACACGGACGGGCGCATACTCCTTTTGGCACCAACGTTTTTTTTTCCTCGCTGTTACGCATCACTTTCAGTTTGTGGATGACTGATCCTAATAAGCGTAGCACTTACCTAATTTAAGCTGTGTGGAGCATAGCACTGTGTTTTAGACGCATGGCCTGAATTCCAGCGGCTGAGAAGAGTCTAGTTCCCTGGCTGTGTGTAGAACAGAATGAAAGGAGGACTGATTTTGTGCTGTTGTACGTTATATGTGTGGAATAAATCAAGAGTTATTTGTTTTCATGCTTAAACGACATGTTGGCCATAGTATGTCGAAAACCGTGTTAAAACAGTGATACTCTTGTTTTGGCCAGTGGCTTTAGTGCCTTTTAGCTGTATGTTGACTGATACTCTCAGTACATTTACATAAGGGTTTCTCAACTATCTCAATCACACACACACACACACCCCCCTGTGTAATTTCAGATGAGCATTAAGACACAACTTCTTCCTGTTGCAGATGTTGGTACATCCCAGTCCACGCGGGCTTGTTGAGCAGCCCAAGGGACCCCCTATAGACCAGGAACTGACACTGCACGCACACATGCCCAGTCGCAAACACGCATACAGAAATGGATAGCGCAAATGTGCGCGTGCATGCCAATACATCATGTCTGAGCCACCCAAATACGTATACAGTCGAATGAGCACGTTCACGTACCTACAGACCGACGTACGGTCGTGCAACCTCAACATTCTATCACTATCGTTATGTATGCACCTGCAGGTATGTATGCACGTGCATTCTCTCACTCTCTCTTTCACACACACACACACACACACACACACACACACACACACACACACACACACACACACACACACACATACGCCTGAAGTATAGGGTCAGTGCGTCGGGTGCTCCAGTGTGGCGTGCTGAGAGTGCATGTGCTATCACATGTGTTTGATTTACATCTTGAACCTCCCAGGAAGGTTCCTCCAGAGACGTGAACTGAGAGTAAACCAGGCACAGTGGATGTTTGGGCCAGCTCTACGTATGGAGTGCACACACACACACACACACACACACACACACACACACACACACATAAAGATTATGACGCATGCGTACTGACCTAAAGTAACCCACCTATTTAATTAGTGCTACAACACCATATACGTGAAGCACTTTAGTAAACTATGGTTAGGGCATGCCTTCATTACAGGCTATAGAAAATCTTACAGCGGCACGTCGTCGCGTGGTGCACTTACATCACTGGTGTCAGACCGTTTTGGCTTTTAGGCTTGTACGTGTAGCACTCTCAGATTTTCATATATCAGAATTACAGTTTTTTGAAAGGATTATAGTGGATTATAGAGGATTATAGTGGTTGATCTGGCTGATGCCACCATTATCTTGCTTTCTTGGTTTCGTGATTAATTTGAAATCCTTAATCCAAAATATCGCCCACTTCCAGTTCGCACGCAAAGTTTCCCGCGTGAGACGGTGGCTATTGCTGTAACGTGGATTTACGTGATTGACTTCGGCAGCCGCTTGCATGACTGACTGATCGCATAATACCGAAACTCGGGATCTTCGCTGAGACACCAGATGCAGCGCGCAAATATTGGCACCTCCGAGACCAACTGGAGAGGACAAGATTTATCACTTCGCGCTGGCGTTGTTCTTAAAGTTTAAGGCCTTCGTGTCTCTGCAGCGGCTACCTTCGCGTGACTGTCCGTCCCAATCCCCTGAACGAAAACTCCGCTTTCTCACGCGAACACCAGCACCGCAGTGATGCAGTGCAGTTCGATGCGCTGGAGGCGTATAGACTTACAGGGTGGAAACGTGTACCATATAACTGCACTGATTTCAAGGAGTCCAGGAAAACCTTTATGTGTCAGCTGAAGTGTGATTTCGCGAAAGGTTGACTCCGAGCTAAATGATGAGGCATTTTAAGAGTAACTTAAAAAACACGTAAATCTGCAATCACTAGAGCAATTTCTTCATAAGTAGGTCAAGGCCATGGAAACACCTCTGTGTTCTGCAGTTTTGATCAAATTTATTAAATTTATGATTTAGTACAGCCTACCGAAACTCTTTAGGAGGTTAGCAAAATGTATTTATTAGTAGGCAGTTTGATTAGGGCACACAACCAACCGAAAGTCATCTATCGTAGCAAAAGCTTTTGCTGTTTTGACAGATTTGTTTTTTAGCTCCGTGATTAAAAAATAGGAGGAGCAAAAGTTAGCCAAAAAAAACAAAACAAAACAAAAAAAAACCCAGTTGGTTTTATCATCACGAATGTCTGAAATGTGTTCTATATTACGCAAAGAGCAGCTTACTATACTCCTTAGGTAACGTAGCCTAACCAGGGCTTTATTGCAACCGAAGACAAGGATTGCTATTTCCATTTGAAATGTCCCAGCAGTAAGTAATGAGTGAATTGTGAACTCCGTGCACCCCCTCCCATCCCCGTTCAGCCAGAGCGTTTCCCCTCCCAGCATCCTCAGGCGCGCGCTGGGACGCGGAGTGCTTTGGTCCCAGCGCTCTCACGCAACCTGGCCAATCTTTAACCTGCGCGCAGGTGCACGCACGCGATCGTATTGGGCCAGTTTATTGCGAGTCTTTCAAAGCGTGACGCATTTCTAAAACGATGAATCTCTTCGCAAGAGGGAAAGAGGGGTTACCTTACATCAAATTATTAATATGTAATTTAAGGGCATCACCTTAAAAATAAAACCAAAAAAAAAAAAAAAACAGTAAAACAAAAACACTAAAAGTAGTGGTTTTGGAGGAAAATAAATGTAAAGGTTTTCCCGTTTGCCGTGAGTGAGATCTATCAAACTGTCAGGGAAACTCCTCAGAATGCACTCCGGGGGCCTGAAGCTCCCCCACCCGAAACAGACGCCTTTGCACGCGATCTCAACCTGTTGCTTAATAAAGGAGTTCTTGCCAGGAGGAACATGACTTTACAAACCAATGCAAAACACGCCGGTTTTATTCATTGTCAAATATTTATGCAATATTTATTAGGTCAAACAAATGAAGCACTCTAAACATTGTGGGTAGTGTAGTTAAAACGTAAATTCAATGTGCCCGAAATGCTACAGGAGTTTTAGACACCACGTATTCTTGCTGTTTCCATATCGTTTGTTTTTTACCATTTTTTTCTTATCTTTTCTTTCCCCCTACTATTATTGCCTTTAATAAACACATTTTAAACAAGTGATTTTTATATTTTTAAAAATGCCTTATGTCATATGATTTGGCCCAGAATCCACAAATGCAACATATTATAATTTATTATGTTGCAAAATATTTAGTGGCTTGTATGTTTATTTATTTATTTAATTGTTTGTTTATTATTAAATTACATATACTATTTTGTAAGCCGTCGTAGCAATTATTTTCTTTAAAGAAGAATGTCGTTTACACTATGCCGTTTCGAACCATAGACTGTATGTGTATAGATATATGTTTCAAACTCGATATTTTAATATTTTATTTTACAGAAATATGAATTTTAGAGTTCACAAGTTTTTGCAACAACCTGGTTCTGTACTAGGGCTATTTATGCGATTTTTCTCTTTAGGCAATGAAATAACTGATCTCAAATATTTCCTCGCCGATATATGCCATTCACAATGTATCGCCGTTTATCTTAAAAGCTCCGCCGCGCTTTCGTCACCCAGAGAGCAGCCAATAGCACGGGGGGCATCCTTATAAAAGTTTTATCCGTTCACGTATTGCAGCACTTGACAGAACTCACTGGCATCATACTATCCGCTGAGCATATACATTCATCACAAATTAGACGTTCTTGTCTCGCCTTTTAAGGTAAGTTTGTGACACTTTCCTCTGCAGCAAATTTCTTCGGAGTTAGATGGACAGCCAAAGCTTTTTGCACATGCTTTTCCAAAAAGTGTTTAATTTCCTTATTGTCCCTTTAAGCGATTTACTACATGGAATGTATCCAAGGGTTGCGTGCGCTCTGCGCCGCCGGTCAGACACCAGAGACGACAATAAGCTTTGATGACTCCGCTAGTTGGGTGCACTGCTCACTTTACAAAGAATGCGCGCCGCATTATTCTATCACTGATTAACGCCCTCCAGAACAATCAACGATGCAACCGCAATAAATCAATAAATTGCTGTTAGGTCAAACCACAAATTTGAAACCCAAACAAGTCAGGGTTTTGTTGTTGTTGTTGTTGTTGGATTTTTTTTTGGGGAGGGGAGGGTTGTTTGTTTGGTTTTTTGGTTTTTTTGCACAACATTACCTCACTAATCAAGTAGTTGTCTGAATAAATGTTTAAAATGCTTTCCCTCTCACTCTTTTTCACTTTCTCTCTGATGCCAATACCTGTTTGCTGGCATGTCTTTCACAGGTGATTTCTGTCTGCTAACTGCTAAGGGCACTGCAGAAAGCATCTCCAATATGCCACAGGCAGTTCTACCACTCTTGGGCCCCATCTCTGTCTCAGAGAGCCTGGTGGCCGTGGTAACTATATGTGCCGTGTACCTTCTTCTGCGGCTGATGCGTGTTAGAATCCCTGAGGGTCTGCAGCCCCTGCCAGGCCCCAAGCCCCTCCCCCTCATTGGCAATGTGCTGGAACTCGGCCACAACCCGCACCTGAGTCTAACGTCCATGAGCGCCAGCTACGGCCCCGTCTTCCAGATCCAGATTGGCATGCGGCCTGTGGTCGTGCTTGGCAGCGGCGAGGTGGCGCGGCAGGCGCTCATCCGTCAGGGCGAGGAGTTCTCCGGGCGGCCCGACCTGTACAGCTTCCGCTTCATCAACGACGGCAAGAGCCTGGCGTTCAGCACGGACCAGGCGGGCGTGTGGCGCACCCGCCGCAAGCTGGCGCACAGCGCGCTACGCTCGTTCGCCACGCTGCGCAGCCCGAGCGGCCTGTACACCTGCGCCCTGGAGGAGCACATCTCCAACGAGGCCACCTACCTGGTGGAGCAGCTGCAGGTCGTCACGGCGACCAGCAGCGGCTTCGACCCCTTCCGCCACATCGTCGTGTCCGTGGCCAACGTCATCTGCGGTATGTGCTTCGGCCGACGCTATGGTCACGATGACACGGAGCTGCTGAGCATCGTGAACCTGAGCAACGACTTCAACCAGGTCGCCGGCAGTGGCAACCCGGCCGACTTCATACCCTTCCTTCGCTTCCTTCCCAGCAAGAGCATGAAGAAGTTCGTCCACATCAATGACCGCTTTAATGTGTTCATGCAGAGAATCGTCCGAGAGCACTACAACACCTACGACAAGGTCGGTGGTCTCAGTGTGTGTGTGGGTGGGTGGCTTGGTCAAAGGTGGTGCTTGGCACGATATGTGTCCATTGATTTAGGTATGTTTATGTTGTATCTTCCCTCACCATTTCAGAATAATATTCGCGATATCACAGACTCCCTCATTGACCACTGTGAAGACAGGAAGCTGGACGAGAACTCTAATATGCAGGTGTCTGACGAGAAGATTGTGGGAATAGTGAATGATCTTTTTGGGGCCGGTGAGTACGTAGACAAGTGTTTCCAGTAAAAATATTACTTTCAGGTTTGGTGGTAATGATATTGCAAAGAAAATATGCCATAGCACAGGATACAATTATATTACTGAACTTAAGTACCATTTTTTCAAATATACAGTTGTTTAGTTAAAAACGCTTGGTTAAAAACACTCTGCAAGATACTGGGGTGCACTTTCCAAAATCTTCATAATGCTAAGAACTTCGTTAACTTGATCTTGAAGAATGTTTGTTAATTAATGATTTTTTTTAGTTAAGCATATTAAATTTTAGGGCAGAAAAGTAATCACAAGTATACTCACCTTCAAATATCGCATTTATCTTCAATGTGGTACATATATGCTTTACTTTTAATTATGCTTTTACTTACGATACTAAGGTCATTTTTAAATCTTATTATATAGGTTATTTCTACTTGTACTCATACTTGTAGGTGAAGAATTTGTGTATTCTTCATGTGAATCTGATGACTCATTGGCTTTTTCTCAGTAATAATAATAATAATAGGTTTAATTCATGTAGCTCCTTTCTTATACTCAAGGTTGCCTTTCATAACCCATATATTAAACAAATGACACAAGACAGTCAACAAATCAAAAACAGTATAGGATCAAACAGAGACATAATCAGAAAATCACTGAAAAATTAAGCCCTTTGGAAATATCCATATGCTCATGTATCTCTGCACTCCCACCTCTCCAGGATTTGACACAATCAGCACTGCTCTGTCCTGGTCTGTGGTGTATTTGGTGGCCTACCCTGAGATTCAGGAGAGACTTCACCAAGAGCTGAGTAAGCAGTCCACGTTATCTCTGACTGGCAGAACAGAAAAGATTCACCTCAGTTCCACGTACAAGCCTCCATCTTCAAATGCATCCTCTGTTGAATGAATGAATGAATGAATGAATGAATGAATGAATGAATGAATGATTTAATTAATTAATTAATCAGTGACCCAATGAAACAAAGCCGTGTGTCCGTGAATGAGTCAGCAAAAGTTCCGCTTTCACTTCTGCAGAAGAGAAGGTCGGGATGGTCCGCACACCCCGCCTGGCGGACAAAAACGACCTTCCATACCTCGAGGCTTTTATTATGGAGATTTTCCGTCACTCTTCCTTCCTGCCCTTTACCATCCCGCACTGGTGCGTCACTCGCATATTTACACACTTTTCCACTAATACACTCCATGGTTTAGCAGTAGCCAATAACACATACTTTCTTCTACAGCACCACGAAAGACACATCACTCAACGGATACTTCATCCCAAAAGACACGTGTGTGTTCATCAACCAGTGGCAGATTAACCATGATCCGTAAGTTGGCCATTGTTTTATCATTCCTTCATGAGATGGCTCAGTATATAAGCAGCGTGGAGATGTTCCTGATATTATGCCAGTAGTAATGTGCAGGCTAAAACAGACTAACAGGCTAAAACAAAATGTGTTTGTTTTTTTTATTTTAATTAATGTCACTGTGTCACTGTGCACTTGAGTAGGACATGCAGCAGTACCCAGGGATAGGAACATCTCCTCTGCTTAGAGTTACAAACAGCCTACAGACAAATGCTGACTTCCATGTGGCTAGCTCAGATAGCAGCGTCCTGCGTGTAGAGGGAGCTGGTGAACTAAGAGAGTTGCTGGCCTCTGTTTTTCATTTTCTGATCGAGCCCAATAGCAAATTTATCAAGCCTCTTCGTGTCTGCAGAGAGACGTGGAAGGAGCCCTCCTTGTTTAACCCAGACCGCTTCCTCAGCACTGACGGCACCAAACTCAACAAGCTGGAGACCGAGAAGGTCATAACCTTTGGCCTGGGCAAGCGACGCTGTGTGGGCGAGACCATCGGCCGCTCCGAGGTCTTCCTCTTCCTCGCCATCCTCATCCAGAGACTGAAGTTTAGTAGCCCGGCTGGTCAGATCCTAGACATGACCCCAGAGTATGGCCTCACCATGAAGCATAAGCGCTGCCTTTTGCAGTCCGCGCCGAGAGACGTGCTCGATGCCAAGGCGGCGGTGTAAGGACCCCTGCCAGCTGCCCTCCAGACTGTCCACCTTCCCTTTACACATGAGTCAGGGGTGGCAAAAATGTGCCCGACCAGTTACACTCGTCATTTAATCAGCTAAATCCAGGACCAGATCTAGATTTAAGGCCGAAATTTGAATCCCACTGGTATAGACACTGTTGTTTTAGGAGATTTAACATTTAAACGTCTCCTGAGTGTGGCAATAGTTGTAACATAGTGCTGTCGGTGATAGCTGACAGTTTATTGACTGATGTAATGTTTGAAAACAGATCCAGATTTAGAATGTTGGCAAATGTCTGATAGAAGAGGAGAAGTCTGTAATCTTGTAAAGTTCACATTAAGTTGGTAATTACACTATGTCAGTAGTGAGTATTTTAGAGACGTTTATAACACGTGCGGTTGGGGCTCATGGTTATTTTTATTAGCTGTTTGTGGTTGTACTTCAGGTTTTGCTGCAGTGGCTATAAAATGATTTATACAGCTTGTTCCATAATGTACAAATATAATTTTCTTACTAAGTCTAAGTTAGATCAAATGAAACAAACTTGTCAACGTCCTTTCAAAAAGTAGAGAAATGTGCTGATTATTATGTGATATTTCTAATGTTTTTGTACTGTTAGAACAGTCTTGGCAGTCCTCCTGCTATAGTCAAAAAAATGTCAAGATAATATTTTATGTCTTGCATTTTCGTTACATGATGTACACAATCAGTTATTTGAAAAACGCTGAAGTTATTTTGCAATAATTAAGCTTTGTCCCAAAATGTGATCCATATGCTGGCATTACTGACAGACTGTTTCAGCCTGTATTGAAGTTTTGTATCAAGACTTTCTTTACTTATCAATACTCTTTGATAAATAGCATTAGGTATTGATAGATCTGCTACACTGCATTTTAACATCCTTGTTTCTTTGCTCTCATTTCGTTTTATCACTTTTTATGAAGGAAGCAAATTTAAATTTAGGTATAACATTTGAAGTAAAGAAATAAGCTATTATTAAAAATATAGTAATAATTGTAGTGTTTGTACTGTTTATATTGTTTTTAATATCTCTAACCAATGACAAAATAAAACTGAGAGAAACAAATAGTTCATTCCCTCTATTTTGGTGTCTGGAGTGTTTATGAATGGCCAGTTTATGATGTGTAATCATCAGTCACTTTGTTATTAGAAGCATCTAGGCCTGCCTTGTACTTAACGACATGTAAGTGTGTGGCTGCCCAATCCAGAAGAGCTCCACTGCAGTGATGGGTGTTTGAAGTGCAGTGATGGGTGTTTGAACTGCAGTGGTGGGTGTTTGAACTGCAGTGATGGGTGTTTGAACTGCAGTGATGGGTGTTTGAAGTGCAGTGATGGGTGTTTGAACTGCAATGGTGGGTGTTTGAACTGCAGTGATGGGTGTTTGAAGTGCAGTGATGGGTGTTTGAACTGCAGTGGTGGGTGTTTGAACTGCAGTGATGGGTGTTTGAAGTGCAGTGATGGGTGCTCCTTCCCCTGCCCTCTTTCATTAGATCATTGCATTTTTATTTTAATTCAAAACTACACACTTTTGAAAACAACTGCATCACATTTAACTTGCACCCTTAGCTACATTGTTAGCCTATGTTAAGGGACTTATTTTTAAGTAAAACAGTTACTATGTTATACATTCAAAGAAGTTATCAATTTTCCATGACCATGTTACTGATTATTAAATAAAATATTTAGATTTATCAATAGCAAGAGCTATTAGCAAGAGAAAGTGAGACAGGTAGCTCAGAAAGTGAGATAGGTAGCTCAGAAAGTGAGACAGGTAGCTCAGAAAGTAAACCAGAAAGGAAGCCAATTGCAAATGACCTCAGTTATGTTTATGTTCACAGTGCAGGAGAACTTTAAAGAGGGCCATGTTTTCTTTCTGGCCACCTTTAGCACTGATGAGATCTCACACCACGTGCTGTTCACTTTTTCATAAAAGCTTGAAATTACATACACTTGTACATCATATTATACTATATAATATATATTATATTATATTATGTACATTCTATCATATTATATAAGATACATCATATTATGTAATGCCCCTCATAATATAATATGTAATGTACATCATATATTATGTAATGTACATCATATCTCCTGACCCAAACATGATAACATTGAAAAGATGATGTCTACCCCTGTGTTTTGATGGTCAAGAATTACAATTACAGATTATACATTATAAATCGCTCAATAGTTCATGGTAACATAGTGACAAGGAAACCACAATATCTAAGAACCTATAGGCTAAACCTCATTATATCATGTCTGTCTCATGCATGCCATGTAGAGTTTTAAAAGCTTAATCCTTCTGTTTGTTAATGTCACATTCTTAGGCTACATTTTCTGACACTGTCTGACTTCTGACCATACCTGTCATGACTGGTAATGTTTTGATCGTAGTAGGCTAATTCCCTCAGTCTTCCTATCTCATCCCCTTTTGTAATGGTTCTAACTGAGTGAATGGCTCCCGTGACTGTTATACAACTGCAGAAGTGTCAACGTGTCATGTAGCTTGTGTTTGTTTACAGAGCGAAAAGGTGCACCATGCGCTCTGTTCTCTCCTGGGGGGTATTTGGGGCTTTTACTTCATTCCCTTGGATTTTGAGCCTGGAAACAAAAGTTGTCACGGGACGCGCCCCCCTCCCGTCAGGTGGTGCATGGGGGTTCACCCTATTTGTAGCCACGCCCTCCGTGATAGGACGCACCTGCACGGGGTTTAACGTCTTGGGTTTTGTGTCTATTTAAACCTCTGCTAGTGGGGTTGGTCGTGTTGGTTATTGTTTGTTCGCTGATGTATGTAAAATGTGTGTGCGGTCATTGTTAAATAGTACTTTAGCGTGTGAGTAGTTAAACGTATAAGTCATATACTTCGTTAATGTTGTGTATGAGCGCCACTGTTGCGCCTCCACGCTCATCGGCACTCGGGCCAGCGGCAACGGTACAGTGTACATTTGTGAGATCTTTCTTGTGCGATTCATGTCTAAGTAATTATCTTGATTGGCTTTTTTTTTTTTAATGTGTTCAGTTGACAATAAATTGCGGATTAGGTGATCAAACAGCCAGTCATGTTTCTCATGTTATGTCCCCCAATCACGTGGTCAGCTGCTTTTAAAAAAAAAAAACTTCTGACACTCCATCTTCTGTTTCCTGGAATACCTCTATTTTGTGTCAAAGTTTACAAATCAAGTTTTGGACATGGGAGATTCCCAGTCTCTGTGTTGGAGAACCCAGATAACCCAGACTTGACTTGCTCATAGATGAAAGCAAGTGCCATTTTTTTTTTAAGGTAAATCCTCACTGAACTTTGAGCAGAAAATAAAACTGCAAACACTGTTGATGTTCAGGGGTTGTTTACAGCCCACCTTGATCGCTCCAAACTGGCAGAAAATTGCACTGAGACTGATGATGCAGTCAGTCAACATACCACATGCCACATGTTCTCACCAAGGAAGAAACTTATTGAGATGCCAATACACAAATAATGCCAGAGGAGACCATCATTAAACCAGCCTCAGGAACATGGGTAGTGCCAGTAGTCATCAGGCAGCCCAGGTCTTGTGTCAATTTGAAGGGCCTTAACTTCACTGCTGTGAAGAATTTCTCTCCACTGCTTGGAGTTAATGAAATGTTAAAACATCCTAGCATTTAGAGAATTCGTTTCCACCGTTGACTTAGCCTGAGGATATTTGCAGGTAAGTCTGGAAAAGAGTGAAAGTTCGAAAACTGCTTCTGCGTCCCATGGTGGGTGATTCCAATTTGAAGTCGTGCTCTTTTGGAGATGTGATGCACCTGCCACAGTTCAAAGGGTCATGAATGCTGACTTGGCATACCATGTGTACAAACGCTGTGCTGCCTGTCTTGATGTTGTGGTGATTGTCTCTCCAACATTTTATGGGAGGTTTTACTGAGGCTTCTGACTGCTGCTCTTTCCCGGAAATTGGGGAAGCTCTTTCCTCGGGGCATCCTTCCTGATTTGCACAAGGAAAAAAGGTATATCAGCATTCCCAGAGCCAGCAGGGTTGGCTGTTTTGGCTGACCGATCAAGTCAGAGGAATAGTGCCACTGCATGCCAGCAAACCACAGGAAGCGACTGGTGTTGCCCTGTGTGCCGGCTGGAAATGCATACATCGGTGTTAGTTGACTATCGCAGCAAATAGACGGAGGTGAGTGCAGTTAGAGTGACCACAGGACACTACAAGTAAGTTTCAATGCCATGTGTTTGCCCATCAGAATGCTCTCAAGGACCTGATATCAGACTGTGGCACCCCATTTATGAGCGAGGTCTTCAACCAACTGGTGGAAACCTTGGGATCAGGACGTTGTTTCGCTTCTTCCTGAAGTGAAACCGCCGATTGTATTTGTTCATAGTGGTCCCTACAGAGTTGTACAGAAGGTTTCTGAGAACAGCTATAGACTGATACAGGTGTGATGGAAATCTCCAGTTCTCTAATAATGACAAGCCAAACATGGTGGGTAATGCAAAAGCAAATCTAATTTCTTGTTTGTCTCAGCCTGAGGGCATCACAGTTACATACACAAACGAGGTGTCTGTAAGGGAGAAGCAGCTTCCCTTTTTCCCTCTGCGCTTCTTAATATTACAAAAAAACACCGCAAGAGGGTTGCAGTTGTTTTGCTCCCTGCTAGCTAATCTGCCCGGCAACAGAATGTTTCTTCTCAGAAGCCAAATTAGCAGATTATACTAGGTATGGTTGTTGTGATGTTCCAGCAACGTGCACAGAGTTTGGAGAAGAGACTGAATGCTCCACGTTCTTGTGACACAAATGCAATGTGATTTTCCATTACACCAGCATGGGAGCAGAGCGTGTGGTCAGGATAGTAGGTGCCTGCATCCCAGCACTCCCAGGTCATGATGTGATGCATGGTATAGGTGCCGATGCGGACCATGCAGGTGATGAATGCTACATAGAGACCTAATAGTGTGCACTGTGCAAACGCTTTTACGCAGACTGCATTATCTGATAGAAGAAGTAAATATTGTGTGTATTGTTAATAATGCATTTCATTACTTATGGAGCACTAGCATTGATGGAGCTTGTCTTGAGTTGGTCACAAAGAAAGGAAAATGAATACAGCAACTCTCCCCCCAATTAAGCATGCACTGGTGCAACACTTCAGAAGAGAAGTGTACCAAGGAGGGCACTTTTGGAGATACGAATCTAAGGTGGAACCACCTGCAAACAATCTGAGGCTGGATGGACCACTGTGCTCAAAGAGTGTGAAGGAGACAGTGAAGTATATGTTCAACAACTACAACAAAACAATCACACACAAAAAAACAAGTTTCTCAAAGAAATGTCCTGAAGCAAACCTTTGTGTTTGGCAAATTCTGTTTAAGTTGTTATGGTCATACAGAATCTACTCTTTTGGATGAAAGTAGCTGTGATGCACTGTTAAACTGTTAATGCGCACTGTCAGTTCAGCTGGTGAACCTATTTTCTAACTATATATTGGCAATTTGCAATACATATTTCACTTTTCTGAGACTTCTTAACAAGCTGGAACAGATGCAATGCATTGGAAAAAACGTTTGAAAGCTTATGAAAAACCATGAGAAAAATGATGTTTGTATTCAACAGGTATAGAACCACAAGGAAAACTCCTAACTAAACAAATACAATGACACTAACTACTTCTGTCTTTGCATTTATTTTTGCTTTTATATATGTTGCTTACAGGCTCTCTTTTTAATGAAACATGCTGTTTTTAAGTAGTCTACACACCAGAATTGGAGCATGATCAGAAAGTGTTTTGTGAAAATTTATTGTGATAATGACAACATATCATCCTAACAGCCAGCCTTAGGGTTTTAAAATCATTAAAGAATTCATATTTTAATTTAATGTTTTTACCTACTGGCAGATGGGTTGGTGTTCCTGCATGCCCTCAGATGTATGACATTTAGGTGGAGTTCCAGCTAAATAAGTGGTTTTGCTTTTCATTTTTTGTTTGCGTTTGCAAATTATTGTTTGCAAATTATCGTGGTAGCTTTACATACGTTGTTCACATACATATTGCACAAGTCACAGTAAAACATTAAAAATGATGCATTTCCTTTTATTGATTGCATTCCCAACAGTCCCCACGTTAAGTCAAGGGTCAAACGCTGGGTTGGCACTCTGCTGTCATTAGATCACATGCACCCATGCAAATGAGTTAGAACTGTTGCGTTTCATCTTCTGCACACCGAAGGTGTTTATTAGTCAACGGAAGTGAATTTCACAGGCGCCGTCGTTCAGGCCCTCACATGTGAAAGCCCACAAGCCCAAATCATAATGCCAGGACAAGTAATCACAGTGGGAATCAGAGCGCAACTGTGTCATGGTTTGGCTCTGCTGCCTGCATATATCAACATGATTTCATGCCATTCATTAGTGAGGGAGATGCTGTTGATCCAACACACTTTAAACTCAGACACCGAAGGCCTTATGGGAAGTTGAAAGAAGCACAGATTTGCGGCGTAATCTTTATATTCAAACAACCGCTGTGCGCTTTCAGTGTCTTGTGTTTACATAACATAATTGCTGTGTACTCAGCTTGCTTTGGCACACACACACACAAACACACACACACAGACACACAAACACGCGCGCACACACAGCCTCTCTCACGATCACGGCATTACGAACTGGAGGACTCTTTGTTTAACTTTTCTGTGTGTGACATGAAAGACAGAAATGTGAAACCACATAGATTACTGTCAGCAGTGAGCCCTGTCTTGATCCCTGGATCTTGCAGTTTTGTCAGCAGGTAAGTGAGTGAGGTTTAGGGTGGTAAGGGTGGTACAATATATCAGCCTATTAAAAATATCATGATACAAAGCTTGTATATCATTGCTGTCTGATAGGAAGAAAAAAATCTATTTTTTCAGGAACACTATAAAACTGTACTGCTCTGAAAGTAACCGTGGAAACTAATCCCAAACAATGTAATTTGTTGTTAATGTAATTAGAAATGTTTCTGCATAAAAATGAAAATGACGTCTAAAGTGTACGAGCTCATGTTTATAATAGATTTATATCTAACATGCAACATAATGTTACTCACATGAACTGATTTGGCTTGCTAGTGCTAGCAGGTAATGCTAGCCAGCTAGCCTCTATATAACCTGAAAGTTAAACTGTTCATATGTAAAACATGCAGACACTCCACTGAAATAACTAATGAAACAGAAAAACAGAAAGTCAAATATTACTTTGCAAAATAAAACTATACAGCTAGGTTTTAAATCTCACTTTGATCGTTTGTATGAACCCAGTGCAACAAACATGGTTCACTTGCAGTGTGTGTTTTACATACATTCTCAAGCAGCAGCAGATATTCCTTTTTAATAGACATTTCTGGCAGATTCTAGACATACAAGTTAAACTAAAAGTGTGTTTTTTGTTACATACAGTGATGTGTACCTCAGACACAATTATGTGTACCTCAGACACAGTGATGAGTACATCAGACGCAATGATGTGTACATCAGACATAGTGATATGTAACTCAGAGGTTTTTTATTGGGCATGTTGAAGTGAGATTACAATATGGAAAAAATGGTTAGAAATGCAATTACCTTTGCATTTTGTTTTGTAATTAATTTTATTGTCATTTTTTCTGTTATTTTTGTGATTTTTGTTATTTTGGACTGTGTGTGTGTGTGTGTGTGTGTTTGTGTGTTTGTGTGTTTGTGTGTATGTGTGTTTGTGTTTTTGTGTATGTGTATGTGTGTGGGTGAATATGTGTTAGGGAACTGTATTGTATTTCCAGTACTCTAGAGGAGAACTCTACACGTTTAACTGTGTTAATTAGTAGGTTAGTAGAAATGACCAGAAGGTGCCAGTTTTTAAATAGAGGAGTGTGGAGGTCCATGTCAAGGTCATCGGTGTCCCATGTGCAGACACACATATACACACACGCATACACACACACACACACACACACACACACACACACATATACACACATACACCCACACACACACACACACATACACACATACACACACACACACACGCATATACACCCACACACACACACACACACAGGGCTATCTTCAGCTGGTATTGGTATTTCCTCACAAATGCTGATAGGAGGACTAAGGCGGTCCTGCTGCCCTGAGATTCCCATAGCGTGCTAACGGCCTGTACCCTAGTTCCTCTTTATAATGTGTGAGTGTGTGTGTATGTGTGACTAAGATCAATAAACATTCCTACTCGTGCTGCGTCTGTTTCTAAAGGTTATGCAAGAGCTGTGTTACGTGCTTTTGTGTCCCTCCATGTTTCCTCTCTGTTTCCCCCCCTCTGTCTCTCCAGCTTTTACATTCTTTTTCCTCATCCCCCTCTCTATCTTTATCTCCCATGACTTTCTCTTTCTTCCCCTTCTTTTACAGTTTCATTCTTTCTGCCACTTTCTCTCTCTCTCTCTCTCTCTCTCTCTCTCTCTCTCTCTCTCTCTCTCTCTCTCTCTCTCTCCCTCGCTCCACAGGAAATTGTCCATCCTCCTGCACAGGAAGTGTGGGGAGTCCTAGCAAGCTGAAGTGTACAGGACATATTGACTCTGGGAGATGTGTTTACTTTTACCTTCTTTTAAATTCTAATCTGTTGGCAGTAGGTCAAGGGTCAGTGCTCTACCCACGCGCTGGGCAGATCGAGTGCCAGGGGCTGGGCAAGCCTTTAACACGCAACCCACCCGCTGGCACAAAATGTTTGTATGTGTGTGTGTGTGTGTGTGTGTGTGTATGTTTTCAGGTATGTGTGTGTGTGTGTGTGTGTGTGTGTGTGTGTGTGTGTGTGTGTGTGAGTCTATGTGTGTGTATGTTTTCAGGTATGTGTATGTGTGTGTGTGTGTGTGTATGTGTGTGTGTGTGCATGCATGTTTGCATGTATGTATATTTGCAAGTGTGCATGTGTGTGTGTTCGCAGGTGAGAGTGCCTGTGTGTGTTCGCAAGTGTGTGTGTGTGTGTGTGTGTGTGTGCATGCAGGTGTGTGTGTGTGTAGGCATGCATGTGTGTGCATGTGTGCAATCAAGGAACATGTTTAGGGTCTGATGAGTGCACTTGTCTTCAGCACTTATCTCACATTCATCTTTGCGTGAGAGTTGACGACAGAGGGTTTTTGGACTTACTAAAGTATTTTGATGGTTTTATTAGAAGAAATTATTCCAACCACAGATGGGTAGTTAAAATGTTGTCTGTTTCTCTTTCTTCCAGTGCCAAAAAGTTCCTTAAATGTACCTCCCACTTTCCAACCTGGGAAGTTTACATAAGGTACTGCATGGATTTGGATGCCCCTTGCTTCATTAATCCATGTGCTTCCTGTAAAGGACTGCTATGCATCAGGGAGGTGTCAGGACTGACTGACAGATTTTTCCTTTCTTGTCAGTCCCGTCTGAGTGTGTGTGTGTGTGTGTGTGTGTGTGTGTGTGTGTATGGACTATGAGAACATTTCCCCTGTAGACCAATGAGCTGTCACTCTAACTCCTGACCAGTTTGTTTTGGAATTACTCTGTGTGTGTGTGTGTGTGTGTGTGTGTGTGTGTGTGTGTGCATGTGTGCGTGTGTATATGCAATTGTATGCATGCGTGTAAACTCGGTACACTGCTATCTTAAGCTTAATCTCTGTGTGAAAAACCAACCCATAGCTGTGCACAGTGAACAGTACTGGCATTGTAAAGGCTGGTCGTCGAGACTATGCAAGCAACCCAGAGCCATAAAGTCACAGTGTGTGCACCCGTCTGTTGGCAGCCCAGGGAGATGTGTGGTGACAGCTCCTCTATGACTGTCTGGGCTTGGTTGTCATGACTACCTGGGCCTGTTCATCATGACATTTGCTATGTGACTACGGAACTGGTCCTGACCTCACGGAGATCCTGAGATGCCAGTAGAACATCACCACCAGCTGAGAGAGCTTGCCGGTCTGAGCCGGAAGCCGAGCGCCCCACAGCCAACCAGGCGTGGGGTAAATGACAGCACAGACAGCCCAGCTCTGGGGTGGGATGCAGAGAACAGTTTTAGAATGGGGCCATTGGGTCTCCCCTGCAAGGGCATTCTTTTGCCCCAGGGCGACCATTACATGACGGCCAGCTTTATGTGTCTAGGAGAAAGTGCCAGGGACGTGCCATCCCTGTGCGGCACAACAGGTGGGCAATATTCGAATATACAGCTATTATCCCAATCAGTTGCACATGCATTGCACAAGGCTCTTTTCGGAGCATGTCGCAGGTAAATGTTTTTCTTCCACGCTGAGCTTGTTCCAACTTGTTAGCAAACCTCAGTAAAACAAAATATATAACACAGTATGACATGGAAAGGTCTGCAGTCCGCCAGGCCCGAGAAGAATTTCTGTTGTCCCCGAATGGGCCCGAGACCATAGACGGGTGTGTGTGTGTGCAGTTGGAGGAAGCGGTGAGCGGAGCGTGCGGCTGCCGTACGTGCATTGCGTGGCGGTGTCTGGAGTCGCGTGCGAGCTCTGCAGGGCCAGCTGAGGCTGGGGCGCTCGCGTGCGACTGCTCCGTTCTCACTGGCTTGGCGCTAGCGTGAGAGCCCGGCACGGTCGTGCTTGCACACCAGGTTTTTCTGGATTTTTCAGTTCTCCGTGCCGCTTCTTCCTCCGTGTTGTTGTGCTTTGAGTGCCCATTCTTGTGCGCGAGGCTGCCGGCACGCAACTACCGGGTTTGGGTGGTGGTGGGGGGGGGGGGGGGGGGGGGGCGGTGGTGGGGGTCTAGCCTTGCACACGGAGCCATGAGATCCCCTCCCAGCCGTTGTTATACGATACAGCCGATAGCACACAGCACATTTCACACTGTGCACGTGCGTTAGGTGTTTGTGAAGACTAGGAAGAGCTCACTCCAGAACCTCGACCAAACACAATCCACTCTGTACTGAAAGGCAGAGCTTTATCATCTTTGCTAGCGTGCAAGTTTGCTGTTTTTCTGATTTCACCCCACAGGATATCTTCCTGTTCCTGGAAGTTCCCTTCTGAGTGCAAGTCTAAGGTTTTTCCCATCTTCAGATAATACATTTATTATCTTCATTTGTAAACTAAAAATAACTGAAATTTACTTTCTTGGCAGATGCTTGGTGACTTCTTGTAAAACAAGCACGCACACAATTTATTCCCCCTATGGCAGTCGTAGCCAGAGCTCAGCGCTGTAGGTATCAGCTTACGCCTGTGTACTTACCCATTCTGCTTGCCAAATTTGGTTCTCCGCAACCAAGGAGACACCTGGCATGGCTGGCACATGGCGTAAGTGCGGCTGGAGGTGCCATGGTTGGTGAGAAGGCATGGACCCTCGGGAGGGTTTTGTCAGGAGGGTTGTGTTGGCAGTCACCTGCTTCCTTGGGAGGGCCGTTCTTCTTTCCCTGGAGGACCTGATGATAGTGTAACCTTACTGTAGGTCACTGTAGTCCAACAGTTAACTTTATGTAATGGTATGGGTTACGGTAGGTCACTGTAGTCCAACAGCTAGATCTATATAATGGTGTGGGTTACTATAGGTGACTGTAGTCCAACAAATGGCCCTATATGATGGTGTGGGATACTGTAGGTCACTGTAGTCCAACAGATGGCCCGATATGATGGTGTAGGTTACTGTAGTCCAACAGCTAGCTCTATATAATGGTGTGGGTTACTGTAGGTCACTATAGTCCAACAGATGGCCTTATATGATGGTGTAGGTTACTGTAGGTCACTGTAGTCCAACAAATGGCCCTATATGATGGTGTGGGATACTCTAGGTCACTGTAGTCCAACAGATGGCTCGATATGATGGTGTAGGTTACTGTAGTCCAACAGCTAGCTCTATATAATGGTGTGGGTTACTGTAGGTCACTATAGTCCAACAGATGGCCCTATATGATGGTGTGGGTTACTGTAGGTCACTGTAGTCCAACAAATGGCCCTATATGATGGTGTAGGTTACTGTCGGTCACTGTAGTCCAACAGATAGCCCTGTATGATGGTGTGGGTTACTGCAGCTCACTGTAGTCCAACAGCTGGCCCTATATGATGGTGTAGGTTACTATAGGTCACTGTAGTCCCTATGTTGACACCAGTGGACCCTGCATTTCAGTCAAAAGGATTTGAAGGGTTTTTTTGTTTGTTTTTCTTTCCTCCTGGTGAGTGTTTTTGTGGTATTGGCTTACGCATATACAAGAACTCAACTGCAGCGACAGATGTGGGCAAAGGAAGATCGAAGAGCAACCAGTAGTGACTAGACTAGAAGAGAAGGAGTGAAAGAGACGCGTGTGTGAAGTGTTTAGGGACTCTCTCTCTCTCTCTCTCTCTCTCTCTCTCTTTCTCTCTCTCTCTGGCTTTCCTGTGCCTCTGTTTTTCATTTCTGACTTTTAACCGACAGGCAGAATACTAGGCATTCTTCTTTCCACTTAACCTTTCACCTTTCACCTTTCTGTCTCTTTCTCTATCTCACCACATTTAGCCTGCTCCAGTGCTGAGGAAGACCAGGAGCGACAGCCTCGTGGGGGTGGGAGGGAGACTGGGACTCTGAGGGGAGTCTCCACGAGACCTCCAGCCAGAAGAAAAAGGAGCAGGAGGTTAGCTGGAAACTGTGGATCAGCACTGAAATACTGCACTGGTAAGAGGCATCTCTCACTCTCTCTCTCTCTCTCTCTCTCTCTCTCTCTTTCTCTCTTTCTTGCTGCCTCTCTCTGTCTCTGTGTGTCTCTCACTCTCTCTCTCTCTTTCTCTCTCTCTCTCGCTCTCACTCACTCTCTCTTTCTCTGTCTCTCTGTCTCTCTTTCTGTCTCTCTCTCTCACTCTCTCTCTCTGTGTCTCTCTCTTTCTCTGTCTCTCTCTCTCTCTCTCTTTCTCTGTCTCTCTCATTCTCTCTCTCCCTTTTTCTATCTCTCTCCATCCTTTCTCTGTCTATTTTGGTCATGGTGGCATGTGAGCTAACATGGTCGCAAACTAAACATGGCTCTTATTTTGTCCTTTTCCCAACCACTGATGCAGAACTGGCTGGGCTGCTAGCACACGTAGCCGTGCGTGTGATGCTATCGCCTGGAGCATCCGCCCACTGCCCACCCCCACCCCACCCCCTCCATTTCCACCCAGAGCTCCAGAACTGGCAGGGAACACTGTGACCGGTGGCTAAATATAGTCGCAGGAGAAACACACCAATCTCGGCAGAAAGCACGTGCTGTTGGGGAGCGACCAGACTCGGCTGTGCAGATGAGCCGATAGCGGCACACGCTGGGACTCCATGCAGAGCGAGGCAAAATGCCTCCCACAAGGACGCCACACCCAAGATGGCCGCCCTGGTCTCTGGCAACCCTGGAGTTTCCGCACTCAGGCCAAAAATAGATCAGCAAGCCTCAACAATAGATCAACAAGCCACCCTCGTGTCTTTTCTTAGGCTGCATCCACCCTAAAACACACACACAGACACATCCACCAAGTCGCAAGTATTGGGCCATTGTTTGTTATTATTTCTCATTCCTCTTATGGCGGTGTCTGCCAAACATCACCCACATTCTTTGAAAGGACATACCTCGGCCCCCTCATGCTGAGAAAGGACACACCTTGGCCCCTCGTGCTGAGAAAGGACACACCTCGGCCCCCTCATGCTGAGAAAGAACACACCTTGGCCCCTCGTGCTGAGAAAGGACACATCTCGGCCCCCTCGTGCTGAGAAAGGACACACCTCGGCCCCCTCGTGCTGAGAAAGAACACATCAAAATGTCCTTTTTGCTTTCATTTACACCACGCAGGACTGTATTCTGGGTAACAGAAGGACACCTTGCCCGAGAGAGAGTGAAAAGGAGCTGGCCTGTGGTATCAAAAAAGAGTGCATGTTGTGGGTGCACGTATCTGATCACTCTCTTCTCAAAGACAAAAGCTACTCTAGCTGCAAAATTAGGCTTGATCATTTAGCTGCTTATAAATGGAGAAGTGGGAATTTAGTGACAAAAGTGTTCAGAAAATTGTTCCTAATGGATACCAGCATACGCAGTTTTAGTTACCTGGGATTTGTGGGATTATTGGGACACCCGGGCAAGCGTAGTTATAATTGGAACTGAATTTTTCCTGCATCAGTGCTTCCTAGAGGTCTGCTAGCTCACCAGCTGTTCCACAACTCTATTGCACTGCTGGTTGACAAAATTAATGTTTGTTTTTCCGAAAAAAATATTTGTTAGCAGTGAAGAAATAAATATCATCAGGCATAATGACAAAACACGATGGGCCTTTTATAGCTACCTTAAAGCTAAGTATATCTCAGGGTCTGTGTGCAATACTTCTTGTCATAGGAATGATAATATTAATTGACACTGTATGCCAGAAAGACTCTAATCTAATAAACGTTAGAGACTATAATATAATCTTTAATGCTAACGTTAGAGACTATAATCATTGCTGCATGTAGCATTTGGTAGCTGGAAAAAACCTTTCGCTAACATTAGTTAACATTAAAGAGAATAATAATTTTAATAATAAATAATCAATTCAACTTGTTCAAATTCAAATTGTTTACATTTATGCCACTAACTGACGCTTTTATCCAAAGCGACTTACAATTCTGACTGAACACAAGTTGAGCAATTGAGGGTTAAGGGTCTTGCTCAGGAGCCCAACAGTGGGAACCTGGTATTGGTGGGACTTGAACTGACAACCTCCTGAATACAAGTACCTTAACCACTCAGCTACCACTGAAAATAATAATTCCAGGTGTAATCTGTAATTACTGCTTGCATTACATTACATTCAGTGACAACTGGGAGATGAATAACTGCTATGTTCCAGTGCTATTGTCTTAAAGGGCCTCAGATTCCAGTAGGTAACTCACGACACACAGTTCCAGCACTGTGAGTGATTTCCCCCGAGTTCTTCCTGGTAGATTCGCTTCAGGTTGCTCATAGAGAGAGAGTGAGAAAGCCGTGCAGAGTGATGGAATGAGTGCCATCTTCACACTTCAAGATGGGCCTGGTGAAGTCAAAGTCTTCATAGGTTTGTGAAGAGAGCTCTCCCTCTATGATTTGTTATGTGCAAGTGAGTGCCTGCAGGCGTGTGTGTGCGTGTGTGTGTGTGTGTGTGTCTGTGCGCGTGTGTGTGCAGGTGCATATATGTTGGTGTGTGTGGGGGGGGGGTTGCATACACATATATGCTGATGTGTGTGTGTGTGTGTGTGTGTGTGTGTGTGTGTGTGCATGTGTGTGCAGGTGCATATATGTTGGTGTGTGTGGGGGGGGTGCATACGCATATATGCTGGTGTGTGTGTGTGTGTGTGTGTGTGTGTGTGTGAGTGTGTGCAGATACATATATACTGATGTTTGTGCATGCGTGTGTGTGTGTGTGTGTGTGTGTGTGTGTGTGCAGGTACATATATACTGGTGTGTGTGTTTGTGTGTGTGTGCGTGAGTGTGTGCAGGTACATATATATTGGTGTGTGTGTTTGTGTGTGTGTGTGTGTGCAGGTACATATATACTGGTGTGTGTGTGTGTATGAGTGTGTGCAGATACATATATACTGGTGTTTGTGCATGCGTGTGTGTGTGTGTGTGTGTGTGTGTGTGTGTGTGTGTGTGTGTGTGTGTGCAGATACATATATACTGTTGTGTGTGTGTGTGTGCGTGTGTGCAGGTACATATTTACTGGTGTGTGTGTGTGTGTGTGTGTGTGTGTGTGTGTGTCTGAGCGTGTGTGAGTGGGGGGGTGCGTGTGTGCGTGTACGTGTGTGAGTGTGTGCAGATATACACATATACAGGTTTTTGTTTTCTGTACTGTAAGCTAAAGGGGCCCCGCCTACCACCCACACAAATGCTCAGTTTACATCTGACACTCCTCTCCTCTCTTCTCTCTTTCTCACTCCCCCTCTCACTCATTCACACTTTCACATTCACTCTCTCTTTCTCTCACTATCTCTCTTCGGCTGTGTAACTGTATAACAGTTTGCTGTGAACTGTACCATACAGTTCATATAACACGTGTGGCTGAGATTTTGCCCATGTTACTGTTTTGCACATGTAGTCTGTTCTGTCCTGAACACACCTTCCTCAAAGGTTCCGATTGTGTCACGTGTTGTTACTTATACAGTAGTAGTGTGATCTCTACGCCTGTGTGTTCTTCTCTGCCAGTTTGGCTCCTTGACACCGCTACGGCACCTTGGGGTTGTTATGACACTGCTGCTCACAGTTCAGGGGGGTGACGTTTGAGAGGTGGACGACTTGTGAATGACGATCTAACAGCAATACTGTGTGGCAAAGGTGTAACATTGAGAAATACTCTGTGATGTAACTACCATGTGGCATAGTACATGTTTGGGAGTGGAGAGGAGTGTGTGTATGTGGGTATGTACAGTGTGTGTGTGTGTGTGTGTGTGTGTATGTATGTGTGTGTGTGTGTGGGTGTGTGTGTGTGTGGGTGTGTGTGTGTGTGTGTGTGTGTGTGTGTGTGTGTGTGTGTGTGTGTGCAGTGCATTGTGTGTGTGTAGTTTGTAGCTTGCCAATATTGCTCACTGCCAGCACAAATTCACATCCTGTCCCACTCTGTAATTATCAGCTACACACTACTCCAGGCTCTGTGTAAACATCAGGATGCTCTCTCTTTCTCACACGCACACACACACACACACACACTCAGGTTGCACACTTGCAGGTTGAAACCTTTGCTCACTTGCAAGAACAATTTCAACTCACGTACATAACACAATCACGTCCGCACGTACACGTAAATACACACTTGTATGCTCAGTGACCCCTGCACAAACACAACAGAGTCCACATACACAGAAGTGCAGAAGTGCTGTATTAAAAGGCATCACCTCATATACATGAACACACACACTTACACACGTATCCCCACACGCACAAATGCACACACACATACACACAGTAGGCTTTTATAAACAGCTTTTCTTCTAACAGGAAATCTCCAAAATGCTGACATGATTCTTCTGTGGTGCCGTGAGAGAGCCATTGCTGAAGGCTCATGGGAACAATTACCACTGGGTCACTGCCAGCAAGACGTGCCAGAGCCATGTCCCCGCCCTTCTGCGTCCCTGGCCCCTGTGTCTCTCCCCTGCTGTGTCTCCTCCCTCACCTATATCGACCCCCTTGTGGCTCCGCCTTCACGTAGCCCCGCCCTCCTGTGTCCCCGCCCATCAGTGTTTCCACACCCCTGTGTTTCCACCTTCGCGTGTCTCCGCCCTCCCGTGTCTCCGCCTTCCCGTGTCTCCACCTTCCCGTGTCTCCGCCTTCCCGTGTCTCCGCCTTCCCGTGTCTCCGCCTCTCCCCTGCCCTGCGGAGCCACATCAGCCCCCGGACCGTGCCCCAGCGGTGTATGAGTCACTCTGGCCTCTTCATTGTCAGAGTCTGAGCTGTCTCCTTCGCTTCAGTGATTCCAGACTGCAGACTCATTCACTTTGCTGTATTGCATCCTTTCCAGAGCACGTAGCTTCACCGTGTCAGGGTCGGCCGGTGAGAGTGCACTCCTATTCATCACGCGTGTTACCACACACCTTTTACATTAGTGTCAGTGTAGCTACAGAAAAGGTCAGTAGTTACTGAACAGTTCACTGTAGTTGCTGAATAATTCATAGTAGTTACTACATAAGTCACAGTAGGTATGGCATAATTTACAGCAGTTATTGCCTAATTCAGAATAAGTCATAGTAATTACTGCATTTAGTAATGCTGAATAAGTCATAGTAATTACTGCATTTCACAGTAATGTATAATTCGAAGTAGTTAATGAATAATATACTGTCAAAACAATAACTAAATAATAACATTTAACAGGTTAAATGATTAAAGGTGCTGTAATCATAATGTCAACAAAGAGACAAAGGACTGAGCAGCTCTTTGACACTTTGTTCCAGCTCTCTGATGCTTTGTTCCAGCTCTCTGACACTTTGTTCCAGCTCTCTGACACTTTGTTCCAGCTCTCTGACACTTTGTTCCAGCTCGAGGCTGTTCTCCGCCTGCACCGACCAGCTTTAGGGGACAGACCTGAGTCTGGACAGTGTGAAGATTTAGCTTTTTTTAATTTTATTTTGTTAATGTAATTTAATATATATTATATCATAAGCTTTGTTGCCAGTGTGTACCGTCAAAGTGAGGCCAGAGTGCTCGGGGCATTGATAAATCCTAACCCATACGTGCGTGTTGTTTTGGACTGATTTGGGGGATGTGTGCACAGTTCTCCTGACGCTCGTAGGTGTTTGTAATGCCAGCAGATCACAGGACCAGGGTGTTCAGAGACAGTCCTGCTTTCAGCTCCTGTTCACCTTCTAAAAGAGTCAGTGCGGTTGCTAACACATGTCTGTAAAATATTAGTACGTTTTGTCTGAATGTGGAGTATGGTTTGGGCATTTGTTGAATGCTGTGTTTGTTATTTACAGAATTCGTCTTGCAAAATTAGGTGTTTATTTATTCCATTACTGATTTTTAAAAAATATTCCCAAATTTAATTTCACTGATCTTTTCTTCTTCCTTTTTTTCCTGTGTGTCTTCACAACTAAGGTGAAACATCCTGTGGAGCTGATGGATGCTGATAACCTTGTCTTTCATAGATGGCTGGTGTAACGACTGAACACACACAAGGAAGAGGATCCAATTGCAAGAGGTTTTATTACTGAAATCAAACAAATCCGTGGGGGTCAGGCAGGTATTCGCGGTTCTGAGGTCGGTAACACAGGGCAGAGTTCAGGGGTGTCCAGGGGTCAGGCGGGAAACAGGCAGAAGTCAAAAGAAGAAACAGGCAGAAGTCAAAAACCAGGAAGACAAACGAGATTCTAGAAAGCTCGGTATGCACCGCGGAGCAGCGATACTTTACGACGTGAACGCAGGGGACGGAAGCTGATAAAGGGGCCAGTAATGAGGAGATTGAGGAGCAGGTATGTGCTAGAGCTCTGGAGAATCAGACTGGGGGTGTGTGTGAGTAGACGTGGCAGTGCGGGGCTGAGTGTGGTTCCTGGGGTTGATAACAGGTGGAGGTTGCTGTGAACTTGTGGAGGTAGGGGAGAGAGGGACTGGGCTCCTTCTCCCAGACTCCCTCCACCTCTCCCTGCTCAGGCTGGAGAATTTCTCTCTCTCTGTCCTCTGCGTAAGCCTGTGCGTGTGCACGTGCACGTGCGTGTGAGCGTCTGTGGGAGCAGTGCGTTTGATCAGCATGCACGCGCTGCTCTGAATTTGGCTTATCGTGAGCAGAAGTCCGTTTCGATGTAGCGCAGGGTGTGCGCGCACACGCCTTCTGAAGGCTGTACGTGAACATTATGTCCATGTCCTACCTGTTTGTTGTCCTCTGTTGTTGTCAGTTTGCAGGTTTTCTCTGTTTTCCTTCCTTTGGCACACAGGCACACACAGACACTCCCTCCTCACGCCCATCCAGCTACTATCTACTCGTATCCTCCCACTTGCTCATCTTCTCTCAGTTCTCTTGTCTCTGGGCCTCACTGAGCATGACTTCTTGTCATGCTTGGAGGAGTTCTCTCCAGCACAGTTTATCTTACTGAATGCTACCCTGCCAAGCAGGTTCAGCATAGCGTGTGTGTCCACATGAGTTTGTGGAGTGGGTGTGGGTGTTTGTGTGTGGGTGGGTGTGTATGCGTGTGTGCATGTGTGCGTGTGTGCGTGCATTGAAGCATGTGTGTGCACAAGCAGTTACAGACGTATTTGTCTGTGCAGGAGTTTAGGGGCAATAACACCAACTTGGATGGATTGTGGGGGGGGGGGGGGGGGGGCGTGAGATATCATGTCTGATAATCTTGGTTAATCATTGCTTGTGTGCCTGTGAACGCAGTGTGTGCTAACGAGAGCCGAGTCGATGCACTCAATCTGCCACTCAGTCTGAGCAGGACTCTACATTCTGCCCTGCCCGGCCCATGACTGCAGGCTTGCATGACAGCAGGCAGTTCAGTGTGGCTAGCTTATCACCTTGCAAGTGTGTGTGTGTGTGTGTGTGTGTGTGTGTGTGTGTGTGTGTGTGTGTGTGTGTCATATGCCAGCCTCTCCCACACATTGTGATATATTGCCTTCCTTTGTGCTGTGACGATAAAAGGCCAGGGTGGAGATACGGAGAAGTGTGATAAGACATCTCTTCTAAGCACGACATCCATCCCTCTCTGGGCTTCTGTCTCTCTCTCTCTCTCTCTCTCTCTCTCTCTCTCTCTCTCTCTCTCTCTCTGTCTTGCTATCTGTCCATCTCTCTGCTTCCTTCCATACTTCTCTGACTGTCTGGCTCTTTGTGTCCGGGTCTTCCCACATTCCTTTCCTCCTGCTGGGTTTGTGTTGATTTGCGGTTTCTTATATCTATAACGGTTCCAGGGGCTCCGGTCTGGCTGTGCTGACTCTAGCCCCCCCCTCCACTCCCTCCTGCCCTTGTCCTTATGAAGGGGGCTCGGGTTTCCAAGCAGATGACCACCCATCCTCTTACCAAGCAGGTGCAGATTGTCTCGGGCGCCACATTTCTTGCTACACCAGAGTGCAATGGGAGAGAGGCGTCGCAGGGCTGTTTAAGGGGTGACACCTCGAGTCTGAGATTACGTATTAAATATGCGACGCATAAAAGCTCCATGTGCAGATATGAAATGCATTCCTGACATATCACATAACAGATGGGTGCAGAGTTTAAGGTTTTTTTTTTTCCTTATTTTAAGTTGTGACACCGGTATAACTTGTATTAAAAAGCTAATAAAATAACTTGTATTAAAAAAACTTTGTGTGCAAAAGTCTGTGCAGATGTCATCTCAGGCTTAAATGCCATGACCTAGGACGCCAGGCATCTGGATACAACAGCATTGTTACATCATTGGGTTGGATAATTGTTTGATTACATAATAAAACTGTAATTTAGGAAAAAGCTATTTTTAGATGTTTTTTTTTGTAATTTGCAATTACAATTAATCATCATTAACAACACTTGAAGGTTGTTAACGAGGTTCTTCTACTTGACAGTATTATTTTGTGGATCTCTACATGTGTTAAACGAGCCTGTCGTGACAGTTCTTAAGTAGTGGTGTTTACATTAAACATGCAGCATCTCGTCCACTGAGGCGGGAGACGGGCGAGGTGAGAGACGCGTGAGGTGGGAGACGCGTGAGGAGAGAGACGCGTGAGGTGGGAGACGGGTGAGGTGGGAGACGCGTGAGGTGGGAGACGGGTGAGGTGAGAGACGCGTGAGGTGGGAGACGCGTGAGGAGAGAGACGCGTGAGGTGGGAGACGCGTGAGGTGGGAGGCGCGTGAGGTGGGAGAGGCGTGAGGTGGGAGACGGGTGAGGTGGGAGACGGGTGAGGTGGGAGGCGGGTGAGGTGAGAGACGCGTGAGGTGGGAGACGCGTGAGGTGGGAGACGCGTGAGGTGGGAGGCGCGTGAGGTGGGAGAGGCGTGAGGTGGGAGAGGCGTGAGGTGGGAGACGCGTGAGGTGGGAGGCGGGTGAGGTGGGAGAGGCGTGAGGTGAGAGAGGCGTGAGGTGGGAGAGGCGTGAGGTGGGAGAGGCGTGAGGTGAGAGAGGCGTGAGGTGGGAGAGGCGTGAGGTGAGAGAGGCGTGAGGTGGGAGAGGCGTGAGGTGGGAGAGGCGTGAGGTGGGAGACGGGTGAGGTGGGAGACGCGTGAGGTGGGAGAGGCGTGAGGTGAGAGAGGCGTGAGGTGGGAGAGGCGTGAGGTGGGAGAGGCGTGAGGTGAGAGAGGCGTGAGGTGGGAGAGGCGTGAGGTGGGAGAGGCGTGAGGTGGGAGAGGCGTGAGGTGGGAGACGGGTGAGGTGGGAGAGGCGTGAGGTGGGAGACGGGTGAGGTGGGAGACGCGTGAGGTGGGAGACGGGTGAGGTGGGAGACGCGTGAGGTGGGAGGCGCGTGAGGTGGGAGAGGCGTGAGGTGGGAGAGGCGTGAGGTGGGAGACGGGTGAGGTGGGAGACGCGTGAGGTGGGAGGCGGGTGAGGTGGGAGACGCGTGAGGTGGGAGACGCGTGAGGTGGGAGAGGCGTGAGGTGGGAGACGGGTGAGGTGGGAGGCGGGTGAGGTGGGAGACGCGTGAGGTGGGAGGCGCGTGAGGTGGGAGGCGCGTGAGGTGAGAGACGCGTGAGGTGGGAGGCGGGTGAGGTGGGAGACGCGTGAGGTGGGAGACGGGTGAGGTGGGAGACGCGTGAGGTGAGAGAGGCGTGAGGTGGGAGACGCGTGAGGTGAGAGACGCGTGAGGTGGGAGACGCGTGAGGTGGGAGACGGGTGAGGTGGGAGACGGGTGAGGTGGGAGACGGGTGCTTTAGACTCCACAGCTCGAAGCGGTGGGAGGGAATTTTATCCCTGAGACCTGAAAGTGTTTTATCATCTGAGACCTGAAAAGAAGTACTGCACTTAGTTTGCTTGTTGCTGAATGTGACATGTATGCAAAGCATGTCTGGAAGTGTGTGTGTGTGTGTGTGTGTGTGTGTGTGTGTGTGTGTGTGTGTGTGCATGATCGTATCTGCATTTCCCCTTCCCGGGGAGATACAGATCTTCTGACTGTTACTTATCCTGATTAGGAAAGCAGCACCCTGGTGCGATTCAGGTTGCCCAACTTTAAATTCTGACCTGCACTGTAACTGAGCCATTTTGAGAATCATATTTTTGCTTTTTCTCACGGAAATGCTGTCACCCAGGCAGTCTTGAGGACCAAAGACAGGTCAATGTAGATTTCACATGTTTTGGGGCCAACAATCTTGAGTGTAATGTTAGAATTATTAAGGGTGCTTTCAACAAAATGATTGAGAACACTAGCCTGACTGGGTTTCTGTTATCTGTAGGCTGGAACTGAGCTGTGTGTATGTGTGTGCGGGCATGCGTACGTGCATGTGTGTGTGAGCAAATGAGACACATATAGATAATCACAGGCTGGCATTGAGCCATGTCTATGTAAGCTGTGTGACAGTGACAAGAATTGTGCCTATATTTTTCAGACATAGTGAACTGCTACGGTTATGCAGGCTGAGGGCATGCCTGTGTGTGTGCATGTGTTTGCTCACGCATCCATATGTATTTGTGCACGTGTGCATCTGTGTGTGTGTGTGTGTGTGTGTGTGTGTTTACAAAAGTAGGATGCAGAGGGCAACAGCTGTGTTCATCACTAGATCAGACACAGTGAACTGCTATGGTTATGCAGGCTGAGGGCATGCCTGTGTGTGTGCATGTGTTTGCTCACGCGTCCATATGTATTTGTGCACGTGTGCATCTGTGTGTGTGTGTGTGTGTGTGTGTGTGTGTGTGTGTGTGTATGTATGTGTGCGAGAGTAGGATGCAGAGGGCAACAGCTGTGTTCATCACTAGATCAGCCACATGGTGAAGCTCTTACTGTTCCTGCTCACCATCGCTAAGATGCAGCGGTCCATCACTAGGGAGCTGTCACTCCTCAGAAACAACAACAGCACACAGGTACCCTTTTACTGTTTCAAATTTATGGATTCAAATGGATGCATGTGGAACACTCAGTTGCTTGTGTTCTGTTTGCTGTCTAACCCTAGTGCTGAGGTTTAGGTTCTAACCCAAATGAAAGTGAAACATGTTGCACCTGTTCAACACTCAGGCATCTAAACTAAAATATTGATCGTGAGGCTGCCTCTTACTGACTCAGCAGTGCACTCTCGCCCTCTGCTGGCTCATATGTGCATAACATGCAAACCTGCTGGCGACTCTGGCAGATCTGGCCGTCAGCAGCTTCTGGAGCTACGTAAAATTCCTTCTTGTAGGAGCAGACCTTGTACGGGGCCACCGCCGCCTGGGCCCCCACAGCTGAAGCCCCGGACCCGGGAGTGCCAGTGATCACTGTGGATAGCTCCGCTCCGAGAGGGGCGGGTCTACCTGTCCGATGTGGGTGTGTTCTTAGGTTTTATTGGTCCGAGCTCAAAGAGAAAGTTCTCCCCCTATTCTCATTTGTCTTTACAATTTGTGAAATTGATTGTTATTTTTTAAAAGTTTATATTCCCAGATATTCGAAACTCTTCTTGAAGTGATTGATAAAAGTATTTTGGGTGCTCTGTATCTTTTAACGCTAACAAAAAGAAAAAAGAAGGAGCAGTAGAGAGAAGTGTGTTTGATGTCTGTAGCAGCGTGATGACTCCAAAAGCACACAGGATACGTGTTGTACAAGCATTTTGTATTCCTTGTGATTGAGTCTAGCGCGACCTTTTGTGTATTTGGCCATTGTGTGTGTTCAGCTCAATTTAATACAAACTACTGTCAGATCTGTTTGTCTACAGTAGTGCACCCGTTCTACTCACCTGAATGGTCACAGACCTGTAGACTCTGACTCTTTTGATTCCAACTTAATTGTTGTTTTTACCTTACAGATTATAAAGCACAATTGTTTTCCTGTTGCAGTTGTCAGTTTTTTCCTCATTTATTTTAGAGGTTAAATGTAATCATTTGGGTTCGGGGACAGGTTCAGTCATTTGGCATCTCAGTGTAAAGAAGCCCCACCACTAACCTTGATAAAACAATGATGGAACAGAATATACATGATAGTGTGTTTTTCTCACGAGATCAGGTTGATGACGAAAAATAGCGTGGACTGATAAAGGGTCACGTGCGTTGAGTCATTTCGGTCTCGTGGGGGCCTTCGCGACTTAATCTTCAGTTTGTGAAACATTTCCACGGTGCCCAGCAGGTGGCGCGATTAACCAGTGCCGAACAACATCGAGAGGGTGTTTCATTCTTTCTACATGTAACAAGGACAAGGGTGATCCGTGTTGAATTTGCACTGTGGCAATGCACCGTTTATTAAATAATAATAATAATAATAATAATAATAAATAACAAATGAATGACAAAGGTTTCTGAAGAACATCCCCACTGACACCGTGGTGTGGCATGAGTATGCGCATGCGTGGTGAGAGCCTGGGCGAAGCGGAGACCATTTCCTTTCCCCCGGGCCTGGGCGAGTGTGCGACCGCGGCGTCACACTGGATGTTAACAGAATCTAGAAACTGGATACACAGTCTTGGACGCAGACACGTTTAACAACCACGGAGAGGTGAGTTCCGACGGCCAGCCGTGCAGCGTGCAAGTCTCGCGCCGCCGCGCGCGCTCTCACGCGACCGTGTCTGCAGCGCTGTCGCTCACAGCCGAAAGACTACAGTTTGGGGCTCAGGAGAAGGCAGAGCGTGTTCTCCGCGTCTTTAGCGTCCCGGCTAGTCACCGCGGTTCAGTCCAACGGCCCGTTTTCCTGAGGCGTCTTTCGGGGCTTATTATGGGCTTGGAGGTTTTTGTTCAGGGGGGAGGCTGAAGGCTCGGGGTGACGCTGTAGTTCGTTAGCTACGCTTGGACAGCCATGTGTCTGTGTGAAGTTCCCCTGCAGCATCAGCAGTACGATCGACCCTCAGGTCCTGCGAGCGGGATGTGGAGACCCGATGCTCGCAATGTCATGTAAATGGCGGGTTTCCCAGCTTCCCAGAGGAAGCGTGCATAACGTTAGCACTGGACGCAGTGTGTGCGTGGTCTGCGGAACCACCGCTGAAGTCCAGGCGGACGGGCTGGGCTGGGCTGGAGGTAACAGCTCTCTGCGTGCTACCGTCTGAACGGGCGTCTCGGAACCACCAGCTTTTGCTCTGTGTTTAGTTTAGTCTCCTTGGGCCATCATGTTAGCCGCGTTTGTTACCACGCCGTTATTCTGGTGGTCCGTCATTGCAGTGTGTGTAAAACGAGGTCACACTCTTCATCCCGGTAACGGGAGTGCGTTTGAACGAGCCTCAGCCGGTCACGTGTCTAATGGAGGCGTTTGGTTGCTGTTGCCTACCACGTCTTTCGCGTTTTGAAGGTACGCAGCAACGCTTGTTGCCAGACGTTGCCGTAAACGCAGCGACTCTGTTCTCTCTCTCTGCCTCTATATCCGGAGAATTGTCTTTAAATAATCGCAGGAGACGACCGCGCTTCCCCTCTCTTTTCCCTACGCGACGCGATTGCCGAGCGGAAGTACTTGCTCGGCCAAAAATTACTCGAGGTCTACCGGACCTTTTCCGCGCAAGCGGCTGGCTTAACCAAGGCATTGTGAATCGACGCGCTGGGTTATTGGCAGCGTGCAGAAAAAGACATGATCTGGTTTTTATGGCATGCTTGTATGTATTCCCCGAGGAGTCCAAAGGGCCAGACGGCAGCACGCGAAGGGTCCGTATGTTGCGTCTGCGTCCTCGTGCCAAGCCCCCAGGCTCCACCTGGTGCTTGCAGGCTAGTGTCTGCGAAGTGTCGGCTCGGCTGCTGCTCCTAATTCATCATGGTTTAATGTGGTGAGTTTTAAGCCAGCGAGGTGATGCATTAAGCTTGTGACAGTGCAAGGTCCAGATACCACCTCTGATATGTAGGCTGGCTTAGCGGAGTGGGGCAAGTATAACTTATGCTTACGTTTGTGACTGTTTTGGCCTTGTAGACGAAAACTCTTCGGTCTTCATCAGAAACCCTGAGTGTTGCATCTAGAGTTTGTTTTAAGTGCATCCACACACCAAAGGCAGATTTGACGTGGTCAGACTAAGGTTACGTGCTTGAGTGTGCCTGGCGGATTCCTGCTGTCTCAGTCGTGCCCTTGACCCTGGTGCTTGACCCTGGTGCTTGACCCTGGTTTGTCCCCTGGGCTCCAATGCTACAGCTTAAGCCCATTCTTTCACTTGAAGTAAAAATATTCCAACGCAACAGTGAAAACAATGTATAAGTGTTACACTCTTCTGCTGTGCTCAGTTCTCTTCTGTTTGTTATGCTTGTCTTTCGGGCTGGCTCTCCTCTGAAGTACCTCCGTGAAGTACCCCGCCCTTCGCTCGATGTTAGTCCGGCTGTATAATGCACTGTAGCAACGTAACGGCATCTGGAAGACAACATGCCAATGAATTATTCACCCAGATCTGCTGCACCCTGTCGATATACAGCCAGACTGAGTGATTTGTGATGGAGGCCTCTTGTTTTTTTGTTTTTTTTCCTCACTTTAGGGACGTCTGTACTGCTGATTTAATGTGGTTTGTTACTGGTCAGGGAAAGAAACGTGTCGGTGACGTACACACCTGTGGGCTTCGCGTTTCCGGTTGGACATTCGGTGGTCATGTCAGCCTCACCTGTCAGCCCTCTGCCGGCTTGTGGTATCCTCGGATTTAGAAGCGGATGTAAAAGACATCGGATGACCTCACCCAACGTCACCCTCCTGCACCCACACCCGTCCCCTCGCGTGTCTTTCTGCACATCCAGTTCGTTTGTGTACATGTGCCCGCCTGGCACTAGGTGTAAGACGAGCCATCATCTTGCAGGTGCCCTCGTTCTGGCTGTTCCACCCACACCTTGCCCGCGTGGCCACTGGTAAACCCAGTCATGCTTTTGGGAAGCTCTGCCAACAGCAGCAGTCCCTGGTTTTGTGGTCGCCTTCTGACTGTGACCTTTTGAGGTTTAAAACTCTTAGATATAAACATCTCAAGTGGAGAAAAAGCTCCGGAGTCTTTGTTGTGTTGAAACATGGCACTCAGAGTTAGAGACACCGAAGACGGACACGTAACTCGGCGCGTCTTTTCCAGGATATGAGATAATAAGTGAATGATCCATTACATTATTTCAGCGTTATTAATTACATCAGCGTCTGTAATACCCCTTACACATACTTTTGTTCAGTTTAGCCCAAAGCTTTGGTAAGCTCCACAGCTTCTAGCTGTTAGACAGTCTCCACCCACATCCACAAGTGCCCGATGTAAGTTTAAATGATCATTGTACCGAGACAAGAGCATTCAGCAGGCAGCCAGACATAACCTCTCTTCCTGTTCTTTCTCTCTGCAGCTGTGTGTGTGTGTGTGTGTGTGTGTGTATATGCATGCGTGTGTGCGCATGCATGATTGTGTACGCCTTTGTTTGTGTGGAGTGCCTACATGATCATGCATGTGTGCAATAGAATGGGGCTATTGTGAGATGCCGTCGGGGGCAAGACATCAGCGGTCTGCCTCCATCTGGCCATGGCCCATCCAGCCTTTGAGTGTTTGTGTGTTGAGTCGCACGTCCAGCCTTGCTGCAGTTTGAATGATTTCGTTCAGTTATCTGGTGGCACACGACGCGCGCGTGCACACGTACACACGGATCTGATCCGTCTGCCTCTGATTTTCAGACGACACAGACCGCTGCACTGTAGAAAAACTAAAGACACACGACCAAAGATGCTTGCCCATGGAAGACTGCACAAATTGATCTTTGTAACAAAACGGTGCATGTTTGTGTGTGCATGGCCTGTGTCCTGTGGTCAGGGAAACTTTATTCATGTTGTGTGTTGTTTTTTTAATGCTACTCCTGCAGAGATTACTAGAATCGCCCTCTTATTACAAGCTTTGGAACCTTCTGAAGTCATGAATTCTTGTGCCAAAACAAACATAGAGACAGAGGTCAACCCCCCCCCCCCGAAGGTTGACTCCCATCCTTCTTCCAAGGTATTTTAACATGGACTACAGAGTGACCTGTTTGTGACCGAGAGCGATATTCAAATCTCTGTCCTCATGTTCTTAGCGTCTAATTTGAATAATGAGTTTTAGATATTCTCCTGCACACCTGCCGAGGGGCGTTTCCTTCTCCGAGCCTTTGGGACGTTGAGGGCGGCACGCCATCACCATCACACCTGTTATCTCAGGTCTTTGGCTGGCGTGAGTTTGGCTAAGCTGCACTACCTGAGCGACTGGAAAAGAGAGAACCAAGCCGCTTACAGGCGTGTCTGCCGTCTGCGATCGGTTACTGTGATAACTACAAGTCTGCACTTTTTAAATGGATTCCTCTGTGGCAGATTTCTCTAGCCATCCTGTCTTTACTGGTGGGGTGGTGTTCATCTTGGTAGTTCTGTTGAAAACCAACACTGCTGATCCAAAATCTATAGTGCCTTTATACTCGAGAGATGCAGACACATTAGAGAGCTCAGTTAGTAAGAGAGTGGGTGGATGTTTCACTAGATATGTCAGTCACTGAGAGACAAGACGTCGGACACATACCAGAACATGAGAGAGACCAGTCACTTAGATGGGACCACGGGAGAGAGCAAGAGATGACACCGATCGATTATCGCGTATCAGAAGCAGGCTTATATTGGCAAAAATGCTGCATCAGAGATCTGAATACATTTTTAAGGAAACCGATTCGATAGCAACACCAATAGGACAGTAGCGTTTGTGGTAACAGCCAGGTTGGTTTTAGCAGGTCATATGAAGGCAGCTGGGCTACTTTGAGTTTATACAGTTTGTACACCCCTGTAGAGTTTAACTATAGCGTTTTCTTCCCATTAAAAACTAGTATGTTTAAACGCAAATTTCCATGCACTCACAAGTGTGGTTTCTATAGCTGTCATTTTAATAATTGAGTGTGAGGAACAGGCTACGTACCTTCTAGTGAGCATTTAAACAAGAAAAATAGCGTTTATATGTTCACTGCTATATCTGTGATCGACGGGGATTTGTTTGTTAAGCTTTTCTTTATAAAAAAAACAAACAAACAAAACAAACGAGGACGTTGCCAGTTTGACCGTGAAGTAGAATAGTGATTTACGCTTAAAATTCACACGAACAGTTATATGATTGTTAAGTTGATGTGGAATTACAGTTGCATTGAGTGAACTATACTATAACGCAGGTGAACTATAGTGTGCATTTGAGGAATGAGTGAGTGAGTGAGACAGCCAGAGTGTGCGAGTGCTGATGTGCACAGTAAAGCTGCCCGACACTCGGGTGATGGTTACTGCCTTCGTCATCGTCTTACTGAGAGAGACGCTGACACTAAGACAATGGAAGAAAACAAATGAGTCTTGTAAACAAAGATTTGTTTATTTGTTTTAGATTTATTTATTTTGCCCATCATATTCATGCATGACATGTAAAATAGCATATAATACATCTCACATAACACAGTTCCTCCAAACAACTATACTACAGTTCCACGGTGGTTTTTAATGAAAAAATATCAGATCCGTATCATGCAACATTCAAATGCAAGATGGCAGTATCAGATAAGTACCAGGAAAACCGATATTGTGCCATCTCTAGAGAGAGAGCAATTACTGAAACCGGAACATGAAAGAATCGCAGCTTATTTTCACCCAAGACATCTTTTTAAAGAAATTAAGATTTTGCTGTGGTTGGTTTGGGCCCTGGTAGGAGGTCCTTTGAGATCCAACACCCTGAGAAAAAAACAGACTAAAAGAACTCACACAACTCACACACACAAAAAATGGAAATAAGAATGCAAAGTGAATCTGCTCACTGTCCACATCCCTGCGTGCGAGAGCTGCTTGCGGCAAAGCCTTAAAGCAGTTAAAAACCTTTAGAGAATTCACACTGACGTGCCACAGGTCAGGAGAATTTTGCAGACAGGTTTGCCCCAGTTCTGAGTATGGAGCCTGTGGTCTCAACTGCACTTTTGTTGTGTCTGTATTGCAAAGGCAAGTATTATGATAACAATCAACAATATATCGTACAGCCCTCAAGCAGTCTCATGGTACATTTTTTTTTATTGTTGACCTTGGAAACGGGTTGGCTGATCTTCATTTATCCAGCCCATTGTGCAACTCGCTCTGTGCTTCTACTGACGGTGGCCCTTGGTTTAATAGAATTTTCTTTTAAGGGTAACACACAGCCCAACCTAAAGTGTATATAGCAGCTATCCTGCCTCCAGAACACGTAGTCAGGAAGTAATGAAGTTCTTCAGAGCAGGTTTAGAACGTGCATCAGAAGACTGCCCGTATTTGAGTTTTGGCTCTCAGGTGACATTTTCATAATTAGGCAGCGCACTGCCTCATCGGACCGATGTTCTGTAACGGCTCAAATGCGTAATAGCTCGAAAGATCCCGTGATGAGGAATGTGTGATGAAAACCATCAGTCTCTGTCTGGTGCGTGTCCACCCGCTGAGACCTGGGTCGTCTCTCGTCTGCTCGCCTGACACGTTTTCTCTTCCCTGTTTGTTTTCATTGCTTTGTTTTTGTGCAGAACCGCAGATGCTGATATTGCAGAGCTGCAAATAGCTTTTGCACCAGCATTGCCAAGAAGCACGCCTGTGTGTGAACAACACGTGCGCTCTCTCTCTCTCGCTCGCTCACTTTCTCAGATGAGTTCATAACAGTGACCTTAATTCAGGCTGATCCGTGAGACCTGTGTTAACAGCGTCAGGTGGATGTAGCTTTCTGACTTTTAAAATAAAATTTGACATGACTGGCGCATAAGAGCCGACACAGGCGCATACCCGACTTGAGCACCTCGGCAGCATCGGCGGTGAGCTAAAGATCAGGACGGCTTTGGGATTAGCACGTTGTGGTTTGCTCTTTGTACATGGGTCAAGATGAGGATAAAACCACCCAGACGTACATTTCAGTTTGGTGTGGCAATCTTGAAATGTTCTTCTAAAATTTGGAATGGAATTTTTGTAATTTATTTATAGGTACCTGTCGCTGCGTTCTACTTAACTGGTTTGTTCGTCAGACTGTGATCTTAAGATTTGCTCTATAGCATCTTATCATTAAAAACACTGTTGTAGTTGGTTGTTTTTTCTTTTAGGTGTCTACAGTAGGAAGGGGCTTCAGATGAAACTGAATGGGAAATGCATTGTATCTTGCCATAATGCACACTTTGTTATAATGACATTTACATTTACTAAAGACATGCATGTTTCTTGGTGAGGAGTGGAATTCCTTGTTACATGCTTTGAGGCCACAAGTTCCTTATCGCGTTAACATTTTGTGCTAAATTTAGCTGAACCAGTGTTTCCTGATTCTAGCCTGGGAAACGCAGTGCTCTGCACATATTTTGTGTGTCCCGCCTGCAGGCACACCTCACTCAACCCGTCTGCTAAAAGACAAAACGTCCGGGTAAAGCGCTGGCACTTACCGCTCAGGAGAAGACCACACCGCTCGTCCTGCTGCACAGATAATGGACTGAAGTTACGGAGGGTCCTGTCTGTTCAGTAGGTTGGACCTCCACTCTGCTTTAGGTTGCTGTTAAATGACTTGGCAGTATCCAGCGACCTGGTATCAGATTAGCCGCGCCGCGCGTCCGTCTGCTTTCCCTGGCCACGCCGTCTCGTCCATCACTGCTACACCTCTGACTTGTGCTGGACCCATCCGAGCGCTTTCTTTTTTTCTTTTTGTAGCATATAGCAAGACATTTGTCAATAAAAGTGTAAGGATTTCTTATGCCAGTGAGGCACCATTGAACTGAGTGTTAGAGAGATTAAAAACTGTAGTCAAGCACACAAGGTTTTTTGCTGTGCAATCAAAGTGCTTCTGAATTTTGCTTTTGAACGTTTCCCACGCATCTGATGAAGGACGTCTGTGGGAGACGTCCTGTCTCTCTGGAAACCTCGTGTACTTCAGGACAGTTTTGAACCTCCGCACATCTCTTGCTCCACATCCTAACTCTACTTACTCATCTAGAGTGTTCTCTGTTTCTCACTCAGTTTATTTACTTACTTAGCTGATGGTTTCCATGTATTTGTGACAATAATGAGTCTAAGTTCCCGGAGAACACACTCTTCAGTTTTGCCACCTCTGCCGTGTGTGTGTGCGCGCGCAAATGCTGGTGTGTGTGGGCAGTGGTAGCTCAGCAGTGAAGGTACTTACCTTGTAATTGGAAGGTTGCTGGTTTGTACTCCTTGCTGTTGGGCTCCTGAGCAAGGCCCTTAACCCTCATTTGCTGAAGTTGTACTCAGTCATAATTGTCGCTTTGGATAAAGGCGTCGGCTAAATTCCGTAAATGTAAATGAGTGCCGCTGGGTCCGAGACGCATCAGAGTTCAAAGGTGAACATAGATGGAGTAACGCACACTTTTCCCCGGGTGCCACTCAGCTGTGGGTTCTCGTCAAAGTCCTGGAGGCTCCCCCACCGCCTGCTCTCTCTCATTTAAATGCTTCCCGTGTTTAGTGACAGGTGTGTGTTAGAGGTTAGAGGCAGGACGCTCCCTTCACCGCAGGTACTGGCTGATGCTAGCAGAGATGCCAGACATTGTAAAGTGTGTGTGTGTGTGTGTGTGTGTGTGTGTGTGTGTGTGTGTGTCTGTGTGTGGGTGTGGCACTGCTGACAACTGACAGGTAGCGCCAGGCCCATCGCTGTACACAAATTATGTGGAAGTCACAGATTATGAGGAAGTCAGGGCTGTCATTGTTTTAAACCTATTTAAACTGTTTCAGCTTTCTCATATTCTTTTATATTCTGTCTTTGCTGTCTGCCTTTGTGTCTTTATGGCTAACACTCGCCCAGCATCACCTCTCACACTCTCACACTCTCTCCTCTCTCTCTCTCTCTCTCTCTCTCTCTCTCTCTCTCTCTCTCTCTCTCTCGTGCATGGCTATTCTTTCCCTCAAATCCCTTTACGCGGTTCAGTGCCTTCTTCTGGCATACATACTTGGTGAACTCCATCTCACGCTCTCCTGCTTGTCTGCTGTCGTCTCCGCGCCGTCTCCACCTTCCAGACTATCCTCCGCGCCCCCTAAAAATCTTACCTGCACATATGCACGCAGTGTCCCAGTAATGTAGGAACTCTGCACACACGCACCATCCCTAGTGCCTCAGCGTGTGGAGGCTATAAATACCCATGTCCCCCAGCCCGGGGTGGAGAAGCTTGGCTGAGGTAGGTGGTGCTCTGCTTTTGTGAAGCTATTCTGAGCTTGCAGGTATTGCGCCCTGTGCAGGTGTGACGTGAGGTGCGGCGTGTTTGTCCCAGGGGGTGGTTGGTCAGAGTGGTGTATAACTCCCAGCCGTTGTAGAGAACCACCCTGTCCTTCTGGGTTCTGGAGTCACACGCTACACTGCAGGGTGAAGAGGGTGTATTGGATACCAAAGGCGTCACAGCGCGGACAACGTTTTCACGCTAACGTTTACGTCAGGATGTTAACATGTAATTATACCGCTCCGCCCTTCACAGGGGTCATCAGGTAGACACCCGGGACGGCGTAATCCGGGCACGCGGGCCGACGTTCTCTGTTGTGACGCGTCCAACACCAAAGGCAGATGCTCAGAGTCGAGGCACAGTGCGACTAATGTGGAACGGTTGCTCCATACTGCTGGATAAGGCCAGCAGAGTGTGGTCTGATGAGATCACTGCCCTGAAGGCTTCCAGTGGCCCGTCCCCAGGTGCCAGGTTTAGGTGCTCAACCAGACAACTTCAACGTTTCTGTATGGTTTCCCAGAGGTAATATGCAGGTGACCGCTCCCCCCCCCCCCCCCCCGCACCTTTTTTTTCCGGTGGGGTAGACTCAGGTTTGTGGAACAGCAGATGGACCCAACCATTTTAGAGACATGGGGAGAAAACACAGTTTGGGGGGGGGGGGGTGAGTGTACGGATGAAGGGAGCAGGCATTGAAGCATACAGCAAGACTGGCGCGCTGTTGGGGGAGGAGGCGCACCGCCCGACACCACCCGGAGCTCCTCAGAGACGGCAACTCCTGTCCAGAGGTCAGCAAGGGAGACATGGATATGGACATGCCAGAGAGAGGCTCCAAACCACAACGTGACATCTCAGACACATGAGGAAATTGTCCTCTGTTTTCCTCAAGATGTCCAGCTGTGAGTGGAATAAAGGCATGTTTGTCTTGAGCTGAGTGGGTGATGGAGAGTGTGTGTGGATGAGAGAGAGAGAGAGGGAGAGAGAGAGAATTGGAAAGCCTCATCAGCGTCTGTGTCTCACTCCCTTTCTCCTGCCATCTGTCTCTTTTTCTCCTTTTGTCTCGCACTCTCTCCCTGAGCTGTGAGTGCGTTGGTCTTGAGAAGCTGTCCGTGCTGTATAAGTGTGTGCATGTGTGGTCATCTCTGCTGCGCTCAGCATTCAGACAGATGCACTCCCCATTCTTAGTCTGGTGTGTATTCTCAGGGGTGCTGAGGTTTGGCATGCGTGTAGTCAGATGTTGTGTCACGGTCTCTCCCATCTCCACAAAGGAGCTGGTTGTCAACCACAGGGACAAGTGGTTTCTTGGTTACCTGGCTAACCAGGGACCCTCGTCCCCCCGTTAGCTCACTTTACCTGGCTGGCCAGATCTAGGAGACTCTTGGTGGTTTCACGTTCTCGGCGATCTCACTCGGGGGGGGGGGGGGGGGGGGGAGTTCGGTGTCATTGTATTGTGTGTAAACTACGGAAAACAAACACGTGGAATCCATCTTAAGACAAGTCTGAAACATTCCAACATGAGGTAAATCTTAAAGGGCCTGGAAACGTTCCATATGCATGGTGGGTCGAACCACACCAAGGAAAAGGAGAGTTCTCTCAGCTCTTGTAGTCTGAGAACAAGTCTGGTTGCCAGTAACGGTAACCGGGCCAGAGCAGTGCAGGAGCCTTCAGGTGAAAGATTTGTGCTCACTTTAAGAATGGCACGTTTTACATCACACATGCTGCCTAATTACAACCAGATCACTGTGTGACCAAACAGTAGGTTTTTGTTCTAGTGAGGATTTCTTCCATGGAGATGACCCAACACTTTTTTGTATAGAGGCTCCGTAAGTGTAATGGTGCCAGGGGCGGCAAGATTTGGCCTGGCCGTTCCGTGTACACGCCCTCCAGCTGCAGGTTGACTCACACTAGCGCTGATGTAGTGAAACATGAAACTTTTGGTGTGCACGGACTTTAAAACACTGTCAGTGAAGTACTTATGAGGAGAAACACCAGGTTTGATTAATTTGGAATGGCAACGGTATCGTTTAAGGCCGTGGTTTTCACACAGAGGTTGTAACTTTTGGTCGCTGGGAGGTTGTGTGCATTGTACATAATCCTGTATTTCTAATGCTAACCGTAAGATGGTCACATAACATACAAACTCATATAAACAAAGACTAACCGAGAGAGACGCTGTGTGTGTGTCTGTGTCTCTGTTCCTGGGAGAGGTCAAAGGGCACGTGGTCCTCCTCCGGAAGCTTCTGGAGTTTCTACTCTAATTAGGAGCCTAATTAGAGGCTGTTTGTGCAGGCACTGAGACGGAGACGTCTGCACAGTCGCGCCGTCCACGATGGCCGTGGCTGTCACTTCTGGCAAAGTTTGAGTCACTTGCGGTCCTTATGGATTTGGTCGTGCTTTTTTTTTCTCCCCGACATACACCCATACTAGAACACGCGATACAGACGCGCCAATGGCCCCAGTCCCACTGAACTGTAGTCTGGTCAAAGTCCGACACGAACCAGTTGTTTTTGTTTTGTTTTGTTTTTAACTGTGTTTTGTAAACACGTTCGTTCGCAGTGGGGCGTTTCCGCCATATCGGTTGGTTTCTTCCTGACGTCGTTCTTGCCATTTTGATGAGCTGTTACCACTGCTTACAAAAGCGCGCACTCCCTGCGTTCTTTGCACCGGCGTGTCGGGTCTCAAGGTCAACTGCTAGTCGAGCCCTTTCAGGTACCTCATCTCGTCCCACCCAGGGGCCCAAGCCCCGCTCAGCACGGTGAGACATGGCCGCAGCGGCGTCAGAAAAGCGAGGAGGAGGCGGCTATAATGACTGTCGTTTAGAAGCATGGAACGTTTAGAGGCTCATGTTACCGGTTGCCACGGCAATGATGGAGTGCAGGGGGGGTGGTCAGCCCCCGTGGTACTGATGCTGTACAGAGGACGATGGCAGGCCTGAGAAGGTGCTGACGGCGTGGTGTTTCCAGACGAAGCCAGATGTTTCAACGAAAAGCCTTCGTAGGAGAATCAGCCGGATCCGTTCTGCTCTTCTGTATCTTCTCACCTGCTTATCCCGACCTGAGTACAACTTGCCGGGGGGGTGTTGAAGTAATTGTGTGTCTGTAGCACTCTGGAGGCAGGTGTGTCATCACCCTCGCTACAGTCACGTTTCTGTAAGTTCTGCACTTATTTTGGAGCGTTGCTTCTGCTGTAACTGCCACATTGAGGCTACTTTACCATCACACGCACACACTGGTGGGAGCTCAGCTCTATATTTGGTTTCTGTCTTTTGCAGTAATATGCAATTATAGCACTTCCTGTTTTTGCACCAGAAACACGAGGATGATCCCTCCTGCCTGTGTGTATTTGTGTGCATGCACACACGCGTGACATTTGGGCCACAGCAAACGTTTATTTCAGCAATCAGCCAATAGTATTTATTTGATTAACCAACCAGAAACCTGCCATGTCACAGCTCACCGAGTGAATTCAACCTGAAAAAGTCTGATAATTATCAGACTTTTTCACGTTTGTTTCATCTTTATTGCTCGTCATAGAAATGTACTAGTGTGTTGGTGTTTTTGTAAAACTAGGCTACAACTCATCAAATGATTCTCTCACAGCAACCCATCTGCTGTAATGGCTGCTACACAGCACTTGTATTTATTGAGTTCTTTTTGCTGTAGCCAGCAGTCATTCCTGGCGCTCACGCCATGTCCTCCGTAGAGGTTGAGTGATTTCTCTACTTTTTAGGCAATGAAACACATTACATTAGTGTTTCGCAGCTTAAACCTGCACTTTCAGAAACATATTAATCAATTCAGTGTTATACAGTCATAACTGTCCCACTGCAAATGATTCATAAGCATCAAACACACATTTTTTTAATTATTTATTTTTTTAAAAAGTCCATACTGATCCAACGGTGCTGAGGTATAATGTTCTACTCGAGCAGCAAAGCCTTGTGTGTGTCAGGACACTGTGCTGTGCGGAGCAAGTCTCTGCCCTGCTGTGCTGTGCTGTGCGGAGCGAGTCTCTGCCCTGCTGTGCGGAGCGAGTCTCTGCCCTGCTGTGCTGTGCTGTGCGGAGCGAGTCTCTGCCCTGCTGTGCTGTGCTGTGCGGAGCGAGTCTCTGCCCTGCTGTGCTGTGCTGTGCGGAGCGAGCCTCTGCCCTGCTGTGCTGAACAAGTACCAGCTGGGGCTGTGCATCTTTTATGCTGAGCTGTCTCTCAAATCCTCAGTCACTTCAGAGTTCTCTGGTTTCGACTTGTCTGCTCTGGCATCTTCTCTGTCTCCTGGAGTCTGGCCAGTCTATAGGAGTCCTCCACCTCTATTTCCATGTGTTTAACAGGTTTACTAAAAGATCAAACTTTATCATCAAATCAAAGGGAGAAAGTGGCTCTTATGTAATGCAAATAGTCTTATTGCTACTCCGTCTCTCTCTCACACACACGTCTGAAGGTTTCGTGACGGAAAGTCTGTGTCAGGCTCTTCTACCCCCTCTGGGGGTTCAGTTCATTCTGACTTTCACTTCCTGTTCTCAGTGGGAAAGGACCCCTGGCTCTGCCCCCTTGCTCCACCCCCAGGATGCACTGGGGCATGGGTGTTGTGGGAGGGGCTAAACTGGCCGTCCCAAGCCCTATGTTCACATTTCTCCTCCATTTCTGAGCGTGGCTTCTCATCATCTGGACTATTTCAGATATGCGTGTCCTTTTAATCATCCCTGTGTCCCTGTGTCTGTCTGTGGTGGTGAGTTAATCATTCTGCACTGTCTTGGTCTTTCTTTATATGACTCATGAATTAGGCTGGACTGTATTTTGGAAAAGTGGTGTAGGTGCCAGGTTTTAGTGTGTGTGTGTGTGTGTGTGTGTTTCTCCTCAGCTCTGATGATACCCGTTAATCTGTGACACCCACCTAAGAAGATTGCAGCCACGCCCCCTTCCCACACTCACAATGTCTGGTCTACAGGTAGGTACGCACGCACGCGCGCACACACTCACCCCTTACACTTCCTGAGGAAGGGCTGTTCACGCCTCACTGCTGAACGGCAGCACACACACTCCCTTCACATCCGTTGTTCTAAAGGAGGGCCGTGAGCCAGGGATCACCTGCTGTCTCCGTGATGGCTGGTGTTGCATGTCTAAGGGAGCGCTTTAACACTTGCGGGAGATTCTATATTTGTAATGGCCGCAGAATTCTGCCTCTTCACTGCCGCTCAGCCGGCGACGCCCAATTTACGAGGTCCGGCATTTTGTTTACGGCACATGGCGTACAGTTGCTTGGCTGGCGGGAGCATGAGTGAATGCTGAAATGGCCTACCATCTTCTGGCCCCGCCCACCAATAGCAGGGAATCTTGGCGGGTTAGAGGTGGGTCCAGACTAACGGATTGGCTCTGCCCCTCCTTCCTGCTGCAGACAGCATGGCCAGCAGGCACGGAGTGTGTGGCCAAGTATAACTTCCCAGGTGCTACAGAGCAGGACCTGCCCTTCTGCAAAGGAGATGTCCTCACCATCATCGGCGTCACCAAGGTAACGGGGGGGGGGGGTAAGCAGGGAAACACGGTACATACAGTTGAAGCCAAAGGTATAAATACACCCAAGCGAAGGACATTTCAGCTCCATTTTTACAAGTCCATTTTACAAGTTGGGTTCTAAACTTTAAGACTGTGTCCGTAAGACAAGTCAGATTTTCAGTGGGTCAAAAAATGTAGTTAATATTTGGTGGTATTGCCTTTTAATGACTGTGAGTCGTGTGTGTGTGTGTGTGTGTGTGTGTGTGTGTGTGTGTGTGTGTGTGTGTGTGTGTGTGTGTGTGTGTGTGTGTGTGTGTGTGTGTGTGTGTGTGTGTGTGTGTGTGTGTGTGTGTACCTCCTCTTTTGTCCATGCCTCCTGCCTGAACAGATGGACCTCGGTTTGGGTTCCTGGGCTTCCTTGCCCATTTAGTCCACACGTTTCCCAGTGCGGCCCATGCGTTTCCCAGTAGGATTCATGTACTTCAACTTCATCATCTTTAAGCCGTTTCGTCACGGCTTGGGAGAGACGCTCCGGACCGCTGTCCTGCCCTGCTGGGCGACTCCGCTTCCTGGCTGTTCCTTCAGTGTTTCCACATAATCCTCCTCCCTCGGGCTGTTCCAGCATGGCACTGGAGACATGACTCCTCCCACAAGCCTTTTCTCATTCCACTTAGTTCCTATAACTTTCAACAACAACATAAAACAACAGTATAGCAAAAAAGCCCCTGTTTAAGACAGCATGCATAAAACACATCCCTTATCTGTTCGGTCGTCTGATGGGATGAAGTGAATATTTGTACCCGTTTGTCGTCATTAAGGGCCTTCTGTAACATGCCGGATGGAAGAAAAGGAAAATCAGAGCACAGCCATTTTCTTTTGTCTCATGTCCAACCGGAGCCTCGTCCTCTGGGTTGAAAGCTTCATCTGCCGATCGTTATGACACGTGAGTTCTGTTTTTTCCCCACATCTGAGCAGAGAACAGGCCTCTAAAAGGCCAGCTCTTTGTCCTGATGAGGGTTCTTTCTCGCAGGGCAGTCCGTCAGGAACTGGAGGAGACACTTCCAGCTGGACATCACCGGCTCCTTTACGTCTGTCTCGGTGTCCAGCTGCGTGGGTGTTGGCGTCTGAGCCTTGTTCCTGAAGGAGCTGAGATTTTTAGATTTGCATGCGTTTGTTTGAGATGCTCACGGTACCTTCGGTTGTTTGGAAGCTGCTCCTGAAGAGGCTCTGGACTGGTGAGGGTCCACAGGGGTCTGCGCTTTTGGCCGAACTGCGTGGGTGTTCCCATGGTGACAGTGGCAAGATGCACCCAATACGACCGCAGGTGCAGCAACTCTGAATTTATCTGCTAACGTCTGACAGTGAGGAACTTCTAAACATCACCTCAGTCTCTGAAATCTTCCATGCTGTTTAATAAGCCAGTCAGGTTTGACACACTGAAAACGTGGAGATTTAAAGGGGAAAAATCAGATTGATTTGTTTTAAAACGACCTCTTTTGTAATCAAAGCAAGTGCCAAACGAAGTGTATGGACACATGAAACGTGTGTAATAAATTTTTTTTAAAAAGAACCCAGTTTGTCTTTAGTCTAGGCGTGTGTAAACTTTTGGCTTCAACTGCAGAACCAAACCTCCACTCTCATTCTGACTCTGAACTTGTGCACGTCTACGACACTTTGAGCACACAAGCAGCCTCATAAACAGTCAGCTTGCGTACTGTGGCTTCACGGCTGTTAGCAGCATCCAGTCCCAGCCTGGCTGACCCACACACGTGCACAGCCCACTTTAGCAGGACTGCCTCATAGCGCACATACGGGTCGTAGTGCACTGGACATTAGCTCACCATTTCTAAGTGGTCGGTGTGTTTGGCTACAGGGATGCTGTTGTCTGGATATGACAGGGTGTCATACCTCAGCGGTCAAACCAGCTGTTCTAACCCTGCAGTCAGAAACTGACCAATGATGTGTGGGGGCAGAAAGGAGCTACTGAACTCTGCCCCCGGGAACCGTGCAGGCTGTAACCGGGCAGTTGTCATACACGTGCGTTGGACCCAGCGCATGCTGTGTAATCACACCACACACTTGTTTTCAGGGCAGTGGCTGGTGAATGTACTCTGAAGCTCATCGACTCGTTCTAACCGCGGTCATGTTTGATTGGCTAGCCGATTTGAGGTGCTGTGTTTTGGTTTATTGTACATGCATGCTCCTGCAGGACCCAAACTGGTACAAAGCCAAGAACACGGCGGGCCAGGAGGGCACAATCCCGGCCAACTACGTCCAGAAGCGGCAGGGGGTGAAATCAGGGAGCAAGTTGAGCCTGATGCCGTAAGTGGAGCACACACACACACTCTTCTCACTCACTCGCCTCAGTTGAATACACATACACACAGGTCAGTCGAACATACTCATGCTCTCTCTGTCTCTCACTCAGTTTAGTTTCACGCACACTCGTGCTGCGCTCTCTCTCTCTCTCTCTCTTTCTGTCCTCTCTCTCTGTCCTCTCTCTCTCTCTCTGTCCTCTCTTGCTCTGATCTCCCGTTAGAGGGGATTAAACCTCTGCTTGTGTATAGACCACACGTCTTAACCAGGCCAGCCCACACGGGGAGGGGCCAAGGGCAAAACATAGCAGATCAGTTTTGTAGTGCAGGCCACACTTAGGCCAGCTTTTCTAGGTGGGCTGAAGATATGGATGTGACCACGCACCCAAAACAGGTGTGAACTCGGGCGTTCGGAGCTGTCTGAGGCGGAGGGAACTCGTGCACATGGGCTCCTGCCCCAAATGTGACTGGAGGCTGATCCAGGATCAGAGGGGTTCGGTTACCATCCAGGACAGCCAGGAGCGCTGGTCTTCTCTCGTCCTTGGTCAGCCTGAGCAGGCGCTGGGTGTGGCCTGGATTGGCTGGCTGTGTGCTGGAGGGGGTGGGTCAAGGGGGAGGGGCGGAGAGGGCCATGGCTGGTGATTGTGCAAATGGGCAGTCCCTTTGAGATATAGCTGTCTTGGCGCATGTGTGTGTGCTTTCGCGTGTCCCAGCATGCTCAGCTGCACTCCTCTGGTCTCGTCAGGTCTTTGTAAGCTCAGTCAGTCATGTTTTCTGAGGGGTCAACATGGACATCATCAGGAAGATTTGCTGGGGTCACCATGCAAGGAGTGGAGGGAGCGTGAATAAGGGAAGAGTTTATTCTGAGTATACCATGAAAAAACAGTGTATGAAACTAAACGTACTTTAACCTTTGGTATCCTTATCTCTCTCTCTCTCTCTCTCTCTCTCTCTCTCTCTCTCTCTCTCTCTCTCTCTCTCTCTCTCTCTCTCTCTCTCTCTCTCTCTCTCTCTCTCTCTCTCTCTCTCTCTCTCTCTCTCTCTCTCTGTGTGCGTTTGTGTAATATAGCACACTGCTGGCTCACAGATTAGCTGCGGCCTTACGAACTGCTGCCATACTAACCTAATCAAGTCCAGCCTGCAGTAAGCAGCTTTCCACAGAGCGTTCAGTGTCTGAGCAGCTCCTGCAGGACGTGCACACACACACACACGACCACAGAGCGACTCTCAAGCTTTAATTACCCAACAATGAGCGCCATTGTAACTAGACTAAGGGTCATTCCAGCAGTGATGTCATAATCAAAAGCTTCTGCCGTTTCCGTGGCATCCAAACATTCCGGCCGCCCTCCATGGAAACCTCGCATGGCTTCTTCGGCGACAGGCCCGAAGAAAGAACCGAGTGAGTGTGAGGAAGGCGTCCTGTGCATCACACGCGTGTGGCTGCACTGGCATTATTACGGAGAGTTTTGTCGTATGGTCCTCTGGAGATTTGAGAGAAGTAGCTGTTCACGCTGCTAAAACTGCCATCCTGTGTGTGTGTGTGTGTGTGACATTATGAAGAGCAGAACGTTTGTTTCGAGCCAGCTGCTTTCTGGCAGGCTGAGGCATCACCGCCCGGCCTGACAGGCTTAAAGATGCCCCAGGCCAGACGACCTGGTGGACACACACACTCACTCACGCACGCACACACTCACTCATCTGCCCTGCAGGAACACATACAGCTGACTCTGAGACCAACACGTCACGTTCCAGCTTCATAACCTTTCTGTCCTTCCCTGACCACGTCTCGGCCTCTCACTCCTCCACCTTTCTAGATGGTTCCACGGCAAGATCACGCGGGACCAGGCAGAGCGGCTGCTGTACCCACCCGAGACGGGCCTGTTCCTGGTGCGTGAGAGCACCAACTACCCTGGCGACTACACGCTGTGCATGAGCTGCGAGGGCAAGGTGGAGCACTACCGCATAATCTACCACAACGGCAAGCTCTCCATCGACGAGGAGGAGTACTTCGAGAACCTCATGCAGCTTGTGGAAGTGAGTAGGGGCGGGGCAGGGCTGGGTTAAAGGTCGGGGGCCGTGGAGATGCCGGTTCGACACGGTTGCCGTTAGGGAGGAGTGTGTGTGGAGTTGAGTGAGCTCCCCTTTGTCTGAGGGTCTGTGTGCGTACAAGGGCAGGTTGGAGCACAAGTTCACTTAGGCTGTTTAAGCCAGAACCTGCCGTGCCTAGAAAGGGCATGTGCGCATCTGCATGTGCGTGCGTGCGTGTTGTGCTTGACCTTGACCTGATCGGCCGATAGCAGAATTCCACGCATTCTTTGTTGAGTTTCTTCTCATCTCCACCACTGCTGTCTGTGACTGCCCCTCACACGCTTCTAATTACTGCCACAGTAAACTCTGTGCGCACGTGCATGCATGTGGTTTTTTGGAATCTTGTTGACGGCACCTTTTTATTTTCTAAGGTTTTTCACTCCTTAAAAAAACCTCATTTGTTTTTCTTTAGTTCATTTCCTTCCATTTCTTTCTCGCACACAAAGTCCCCAGTCACAAAGCACAGCTCCTGTTAATCCATGTGCAGCGCATTGCGTAAGGATAGCTTGAGTGGAATGTTGTATGTCTCAGTGTGGAGCGTGTGGAAGCCTGCATGTGGGCATGGCTCCGAGGACTGGTCCTGTACTGCCCCCTGTTGGCTGGTACTGAACAGTGGCAGCACCGCAGAGGAATGAAATCTCCTGCGCGTTTGCTGTTTCAGTTTGAGGGAAAGTGGATCCTGCGTTTCTAGTGCCCGTCTCCCCTGGGAGAACAAGGAGAACAGCATGTTAGCTGGCATGGGAGGCCAGTTTCATTTCCAGGGATAAATGTGTCTGGATAAGAGTGTGTGTGTGTGTGTGTGTGTGTGTGTGTGTGTGTGTGTGTGTGTGTGTGTGCGCGCGTGCGTTAGCATTACACCAAAGATGCCGACGGTCTGTGTACTCGCCTGATCAAGCCCAAACTGATGGAGGGAACCGTGGCAGCACAGGACGAGTTCTCTCGCAGTAAGTGACCACTTCCTTCCTTCCAATTACACGGCAGCGTGCTGAGCCCCCACTCCCCCCAACCCCCTTCACACAACAGAACCCAAATGCCCAAACCTCATACACCACACATGGCTTCACCACACACACACATCTGTCACCCCGCAGGTGGCTGGGCTCTGAACAGGAAGGACCTGAAACTCATTCAGACCATCGGTAAAGGAGAGTTTGGAGGTACGTTTGATTCTTGTGTGTGTGTGAGAGAGAGAGAGATCATCCTACATTTATTCTTGTTAGACCCAAATGCAATGCATATGTGTGTGGGTGTATGTTTATTCTCTCCCAGATGTAATGGTGGGAGACTACAGAGGGACCAAGGTAGCGGTGAAGTGCATCAAACACGACGCCACAGCACAGGCCTTCATTGCCGAGGCTTCCGTCATGACGTGAGACCCCTGACCTTAACCTCAGTCATTCGTCTGCCTCCTGTCTGACCCGACCTTAACCTGCCTTTACCTCAGATCTGAAAATCAGATCCCCCACCCATGAACTACCGCCTTTCTCTGTCTACACCGCATATCGCCACCCCCCCCCACCCTTACCGATCCCCTTATTAGTTACCTTTTTCCTACCCCAAAACTTACCACACGTTACCTGCCCCTACCCTGTGAGTGTGATGTGTGTTGTGCTCTGTGTAGGCAGCTCAGACACACTAACCTGGTGCAGTTGCTGGGTGTGATCGTGGAGGAACATGGAAGCCTCTTCATTGTCACGGAGTACATGGCCAAGGTGAGTATGTGTGTGTGTGTGTGTGTCCCAGTCTCTCTACCTCTCCCTTCCTTCTTGCATCTCTTTTTCTGACTGTCTTTTTCCACCTGTAATCAGAGTGCTGATCACATCCCAGGGATGCAGAGATATCAAATGAATACTCAGCCCTAACCAGACTTCCTGCGTGCGTGCGTGCGTGCATTCGTGCGTGGGTGTGGGTGTGTGTGTAACAGGGCAGTCTAGTGGACTATCTTCGTTCGCGGGGCCGCACCGTGCTGGGCGGGGAGTGCCTGCTCAAGTTCTCTCTGTGAGTCCTGCTCCTCATGACTGTCCTGTCTGTGGTCTCGAAGCCACGTGGCCGCGTCCTCACCCCTCTGTGTTGCCCTCTCTGCAGCGACGTTTGCGAGGCGATGGAGTACCTCGAGAACAACAACTTCGTGCACCGCGACCTGGCGGCGCGCAACGTGCTCGTCTCCGAGGACAACATCGCCAAGGTCAGCGACTTCGGCCTCACCAAGGAGGCCTCGTCCACACAGGACACGGCCAAGCTGCCTGTCAAATGGACATCCCCTGAGGCGCTTCGAGAGAAGGTGACTGGATCCCTGGGGGAGGGGGAGTGCCAACGCTAAACCGCTCTTCACCGTCTAAGTCAATTTAAAGGAAGAACATTTTGTGTAACCAGCACCGCTGAGCCAGCTACGCACATACATCCCCTGCAGGTCTGCGGAGCTACGTCGCTAAGACTGCTTGGCTTGTGCATTTGTTCACACAGAGGTTTTCCACCAAGTCCGATGTGTGGAGTTACGGCGTCCTGCTCTGGGAGATCTACTCCTTCGGCCGCGTGCCTTACCCCAGAATCGTAAGAGACCTTCTCTTTTAGCTAGATATCAGTTTGCCTTATTAAAATGTCCAAAAACACCATATTTTGTGTGGTGCTGTTTGGTATGGCCACTAGAGGGCAATCAATGAATTACGATTTCAAGTGCGCTGCCTTTTATTAAGTCTCATAAGTGTTAATGATTTAGGGTCAGTGTTTTGGTGGGTTTTCTTAAGATAAGGGAAAATAGCATTCAGGTAGTCCTTCTTTACTTGTTTGTTTATTTTTAAGTTAGACAATGTAAAAATTACCCCCTAGAGACTTCCACAGTGTATAATTTTTATATTTTTTAGAAACTGTAATATACCGTTAAATTAACGCCGTAACAGCACCGTACTGGAGAATAGGTGGCTTGTGTATAGTCTCGTTTACTTGCGATTACGCTACCGGCCCTCGGTTGAACGGCGTGGGCCGTGATGCGATCTGCTTGTCGATCGCTTCTCCGTCGCGCGTGCTCCGCGCCATAAATTCTCGTCGTGCGGTTTTGTTTGTCGTGCCAACCATCAGAGCTGCTGCGTCTGCATGTCGGCTAGCTAACGGAAGCTGCTCGCTACCGGCCGTGACGTAAATAACGACGTTTGCGTTGACATTTCTGGAGCACGAACGCCATCACAGCGCCGGTTTTCCGCCAGCGGTTATACACAGCCATTCCCCCACGGACGCGTGTGAGAGATCATTGCTTCGCGCTACAAACCTCTGACAGCGGAACACTGTAAAATCGTGTTGAGGTCGTTCGTTGAGTAAAATGTGGCCGCCGCCGTCTGTCTGCAGCCACTGAAGGAGGTGGTGCCGAGGGTGGAGCGGGGCTACAAGATGGACCCGCCGGACGGCTGCCCCGCCGTGGTCTACGACCTCATGAAGCAGTGCTGGGGCCTGGAGCCGGCCACGCGGCCCTCCTTCCGCACGCTGCGCGAGAAACTGCAGCATATCCGGGCCAAAGAACTCTACCTGTAAGCTCCACCCCCCGGGCGGGGCCACGCCACACGGTTATGCGTAGGAGGCGGGGGAGGAGGAGCTGAGAACAGACCTTGAACCAATGGGCTTCGGAGTTTCCCCTCCGTCTCTCTCTCATTGGATTTTTTTTTGGGGGGGGGGACTTTTCATCTGGACCCGCGCAGCAGCTTCCGTAAGGAGGACTTTAATAAACACGTGTGCATGTGCGCGCATGAACGCCTTTTTTTGTTTGTTTTTGTTTTGTTTTACCTTGCTTTTTCGGTTCTTTCTCCATAACAAAATGGCGATGGCTTTCTTGCTGTCTTCCTATCCCATTCTTTCTCTCTCTCTCTCTCTCGCTTGCTCGCTCGCTCTCTCTCCTGTCACTCTGTCCCTTTCAGCATGACATTAATGAGGGGAAGGCTGGCCTTCTCTCCAGTGTTTTGTCAGATGCTTCTCTCTCTCTCTCTCTCTCTCTCTCTCTCTCTCTCACTCACTCACCTTCAGACTTCTCTCTTCATCTGGTGTAATGTGGCACAGGTTCTGGCTTCATCCCTCCCCTCAGTAGTGTGTGTGCATGTGAAGTGTGCTTGGGTGTGGGTGGGTGTGTGTGTGTGTGTGTGTGTGTGTGTGTGTGTGTGTGTGTGTGTGTGTGTGTGTGAGAGAGAGAGAGAGAGAGGTGTTTGCTCTGTGCCAAAGTGCCTCCAGATGGCAGAATTGATGTGTCTCGTTTCCGCTGCCACACACTCGTTTAGCTTTTGTTTGATTTTTGTTGTTGTTGTTGTTGTTGTTTATTTGTTTGTGGGTGTGTTTTTTTGTTTTTTAAATGCCTTTTTTAAACCAGTTGTTCTTGTTGTCAATTTGTATGTTTGCTTGTATCATCTCCCTCCAGAATAGGTCTGTCTGTCAACGTCAGGAATAACAGCAAAGATCTGGAACACTGCACACACCAACACGCACACAGATGCACGTACACACACACACACACACACACACACACACACACTTTTACACGTGCAGTTCCCATCTGAGCTCAACCGCGCCAGCCAAAACAGGGCACACAATTCTCCCATGAACCCTTGGGGTGCGGGACAGGTCAGGACATGGACGAGTCTTTCTTTTATATTAAAATATATTTAAAGGACTGAAGGAAAAAGACGAAGAAAAACAAACTTACAATGGCAAGAAAACAAAGACAACTCATGACTACGAGACTGGAGTGTGCGTGCGCGATGTCTCACCTGAGTGGGAGAAGGGGGGGGGAGAGAGAGAGAGAGAAGCCTTGTATTATTGTCAGTTCTTTCAGTGTTTATTGTTTTATTATGCTACCATTATTACAAATAAACCATTCCATCTGAAATATGGAGTGTGTGTGTGCATGTAAATGTGCATTTTTACATTTTATTTTATTTTTTCTAAACATGCCCTTAAATGGAATTGGTGACCAATTCACATCTGTTTCCGTATATGTGTAGCAAAGACTGCAATCCAGTAACAGCCACAGGCAGCGGTAATAGCCACAGTCAAACTGGCATAACTTGCACAGTAGTATAGATGCTTGTATACACCAATATGACAGAATTTCCAATTAATCACCAGTAGTTTTCAAAAATAATCTTGTGTGTGTGTGTGTGTGTGTGTGTGTGTGTGTGTGTGTGTGCATGTTTGTGAGAGATGTAGGAGGTGGCTGAAAGCAGCGGACAGGAAACAAAAGGGGAAAAAATATTACTGGGTTAAAAAACCCGTCTCTCCACGCTGAGCCTGCGACCTCCTCCCCACACCCGCTGCCCTCTGTGCGCATCTTCACCTCCATCTACGTCACCACGGTTACAGGAGGGGAGGCTCTCTCCCTGCTTGCTCATCGTGAGACCCAAAATCACCAAAACTGGGCCACAGGGTTTTCGATCAGAAAAGTGTTCCTAATATAGCATTTATAACAGCCAATCAGGCTGCTGCCGTTCAGTACCGGGGGGAGTTCCTTCGGTGGGGATGAGCTTGGAGCTTCATGCAGATCCGGGCAGGTGGTGCTGGTAACCCCCCTCTCGACGCTCACGGGCTGTCGAAGGCGCAGAGATGCGTGTGCGCTCGCCAGGCAAGCCGGCGAGGGGAGGGGTGTTTGGCATGCAGAGGAAGCGTGCCTGTGGGAGCTTTATTTCGGTGGACTAGCTTGGAGCTGCTCGCCTGCCGTGTGCGAGGTGCGATGGAAACGCATCTCGAGATGCCAGTGCAGTGGAGGTGGTGGCAGCACCATGAGCCACAGTCGGCCAGTCCGGTAGCAATCGACAGAACGGACTGACCCTTTAATGTGTGTGTGTCTGCACGAATACCTTCTCTTCCAGGAGTGTCAATCGGTGTTGGATGTAACTATTTGCCCAGATGGGACTGTTTCCACGGAACGGGGACATGTCCATCTCCAGGGACATGCCTATGGCCCTGCGGAGACCAAAAGACCCAGTTTGACACTCTTGGCTTCAACTTAGGGATGATTTGAATTGGATATTAAACAGTCAGACACACGTTAGGTTATCAGGCATCGTCAGACACGTATTATCAGACATTAACAGACATGCACGAGGTTTAATGTGTATGGTTTTCCACCCCAGACTAGATAAGCTCCGTTTTGCGACCCCTCTGCTCTGACTCGGCTCAGCCTTGCGGTTGGAGAAATCACTGCAATATATGACTGTCCAGCAGGTGGCAGTATACTCTTAGCCTGGGTCCTTATCGAGCCTAGGAAGTTGCATGACCCCTACTTCCCCCTCTGGTTCGTATCGTCTGATCCAGAATGCCGTGTCTTATGGTGACCTCAGCGCCCCATCCAATGTTTCCTACGCCCCAAGGGCTCTTTACTCCTCTGCAAAACCCAGCAACGCGAGTGGCTGAAAGGTTCCCCATCCACCGACGCCCACTGCCCCGGGGAATCGCGCGTCGTGGGGGACGTGTAGTCCGAGGACAGGAAGCTTCCGAAGGGACATGGGAGTCAGGACTCCAGCATCCTTTATCTTTAGTCCATGCTTCTGGAAGTCGGCGCTGCTCTGCTGTGGGTGGAGCTTGTGGGGAAACTCGCTTCTCCAGTTCTTCTTAGGTTTATTTGTTTGTTTATTTATTTAAACTAGATTTGCGTAGAACTGTTAGAAGACGACATAATCCCCACAGCCTGCCAAATCTCCCCAAACCTAAGCAGCTTTGACCTCCTCTACGATCTGAGCCTGTATGTCATGTATCGGAGCAGACAAACTGATTTAGGATCAGTTTTCCCAACTACTACGTTTGCACTTATTAAGACGGGAGAGCTAATGCCTGATCCCAGCGTCTTCCATTCAAGTCGGAAGGCTTTTGTGAGGAAGACCTTTTGTTATCCAGGTATTGTTGGTGCTGCAACGTTCTGAATTTAAACGTAGTTTTAAAATGTATGATTTTCACGGACAGTGTGGCTGAGGTGCAGGCTCTGTTCTGGATCCTTTAGATTGCGATAGACCGTCCCTACTGAAGCCCTCCAGAACTGAGCAAACGCAGCCTGTCGCTTCTGTTTATCTATTTGGGGCATGGAAGCCAGGATCTGCTGGAGAGCTGACACTGTCGTCATCGTGTGTGTGTGTGTGTGTGTGTGTGTGTGTGTGTGTGTGTGTGTGTGTGGGAGCCCCAGGTGGACGACTCGTCTTTTGCAAATCTTTTTGCCCACAACACACAAACACATGCACACACACTTGCGCTCTCTCCTCCTCTTTCACACATACACACACATGCTCGCACACCTCACTTTTCTCACTTGTTTCTCAGACACACATGGAAGACCACCCCCCCCCCACACACACACACACACACACACATAGCCCAGCCTCACACTTCACTAAGTGGCCCTAAAAATAAGTCTCCATTTCAGCTGTAGCCTCAACAGTTGTCATGTGACCGTGGCCGAAGAGACTAGACAAATCTGCGTTTCCCACACAGGTGTCGGCTTTAAACGCATCACCGGTGCGCTTCCTGTTTTGGGGTTTTGAACAATTACTGCATTTGGTTTTCTATCTTTTTATTTAATTGCTAAAATCAGTGAATTAGGACTATGAGATCGACATCGTAAAAATGGAAGCGTTTGTGTTGTGCTTCTTCACGTGTTCTCTGTGGCCGTGTGTTGGTCAGTAGTGGTCTGGGGTGGCAGCTCGGAGCTCTGCTCCTGGAGCACTCCTGCCTGTGCTCATCAGGTGCAGCTCTGTCATGCCCTCTGGTTAAAGGCAAGGGCGTTCTTTATCTATCTCTCTTTCAGCTCACGCGCCTCTCTCTCTCTCTCTCTCTCTTATCTGCGATGGCATTACCCACACGTGACCTCTTCCCTCACTTTGTCCACGTGAGCGTTGCTGCCTTACACTCTCAGCTCTCACGTGCTCTGAATCTCATTCCTCCTCTTACTCACCCATTCAAAAAAAACAAACAAAAAAAAAACCAAACCTTTTTTTTGGTCAGCGTTCCGCAGCACGACCCCGTTCCCTGACACAACAACGGACGCGCAGTGTCACGCCACGTGCCAGCTCCGACCTTACCATCACCTACGCACGGGAAGAACGCTTTGCCTCGGCGCTGAGCAGAACTCTGGCCCTTCTCCTGACAGGCCGCGACTCTCCGCTCACACCTGCTGCCGTGTTATCCCTACAGGTCGTGTGTAAGTGAATGTCCTGATGATGAGGCGCTTCATTTGAGCCAAGTTAGCTGTTGGTCAGATGTGTCTGCCGGGTAGGAAGAGCCCTCCTGCTGACCTTCACATAATAGCCACGTAATTGCTGGTCAATGCACTGTACAGGCAATACATAATCGCATATTTATGTCTCATATTCTGGCGCATGTGTAATATGACCTGTGTGACCTGCCTATAGGGCAGCTGTAGTTAATTTTCACAACTATTCTTCTTCTTTCTTTGTTTTAAGCAAGAATTAGACTAGAAAGAGAAGGGTAATGGGTAAGAAAACTCTGTGTGTGTGGCTTTTGGCACTGTTTTGCTGTGCAATTGCAGATGGCCAATTGTCTGTTCACAGCGGTGGGCGCTCAGAGGTGTGCGAGCATGGTGGCAAGCCTACCTCCCAAGTCCGCTGGTCGATGTAACAGTGGAGCGCTCTGCTTCATTTGTGTGTGTGTGTGTGTGTGTGTGTGTGTGTGTGTCCAGGATTTGTTTATCCCCGACCTCTTTAAATAACCTAATCTTAGCTCCCCAGGGACTCTGTTTGCCACGTTCTGTTTGACTTTGTGAAATATCAAGGGTCCTGGAGTCGAGGGGACCGTGGTTTCTACACATCTTAGCAGTGCCAATTTGCAGTCTCACTGATGTTTCAGCCATCTACGCCCCGCCCCGTTATCTCCCACTCAGTGCGTGCTTTGGGTTCCACCCAGTGACTCCTCCCCCTGCTGGCTGAGCCCGCCTCTTCTGGGTGTCCACTACCCCCGGCTCCTCCCCTGCTCTCGGATCTTCCGCATTAAACCCAACTCCATAAGAGCCATCGTGGAGTCCTTTTTTCTCTGTGGGACCACCTCCACCATTCACCAGTTTGGCCCATCTGAAAAAACAGCGCACACGTCACAATGGTGCTGAGACTGAGAGGGCGCAGGAACGTCCCACCAGGAACAGCCTGGTGGGACTACAGGTCAATTTTGGCCGCCTGTATTTTAACGCAGATCCACGCAAAACAAATTATAGTCGTTGATTTACGTAAGTGCTTGTGCTCTGGAAAATCTACAAATAGAAATATAAAAGAGGTAGCTAGATATAAATAGATTAGTAACCTGTGTAATCTGAATAATCTGTGTAATCTGGATGCTCCTGATGAGTGATGAGTGCTGGTGGACAGTGCTGTGAACTCGGAGCTCTGGCAGGTAGACTTTAAATGATTTCAGGATCCAGGACTGCTGATCTTAAGGAACGCGTATGCAGTCGGATCAAACTCCACACAGCCAGCAGTTGTACGTGTAAATTCAACCCAACTCCTCACTAATCGTTTTTAGATGCAGAAGTATAGGCCTCCACCCACCCCCTCGCACACACATTCACAGTCATTAGAAAGAGGTGTCATGGCAACTCGACATCTACAGAGCACATACCCGAAGCACAGAATGACCTGTTCGAAGGCGGACATGCCATGTGTGGATAGAAGTGTTTTGCGATGCGTAAAAATGAGAACGTGATGAAAACATCATTATTTTCAGTTGCTGGAGCAAATCGATTGAAGCAGAAAGCTCTGTAGTGCTCGCGTTTTGCATTTAGGCCAAGAAGCGTTTGATTTTGGCACTTGGTCCAGTGAACACCACAGTTGGTCAGTGCTGTGGCAACAATTTGGGTCAGTTCAGGCAATTAAACCTCTTGCTTGTCAGTCCTGTGCTGAAGCCTTTGTAATTAACTCCACAACGTCAGCACACATAGCGCAACTTCCTTTTTTTTCCCAGAGTTCAGTAATTAGGACCTGAGATGGTATTTACACTCACCAGCTACTTTATTAGAAAGTGTAAGGTAGGTGTTGTTTGTGTGAGGTGGGGCGATGAGTGCTAATCGCATGCTCAGACAGGCTGGCCACTTGGGTGCTGCTGTGTGGGCACTGTGCATGTCTAAGGGAAAAGTTCTCTCTCTCTCTCTCTGTGTCTCTCTGTGTGCATGGGTGTGTGTGTGTGTGTGTGTCTCGCTTTCTCTCGCTCTCTCTGTGTGTGTGTGTGTGTGTGTGTGTGTGTCTCTCGCTCTCTCTGTGTGTGTCTCTCGCTCTCTCTGTGTGTCTCTCGCTCTCTCTGTGTGTGTCTCTCGCTCTCTCTGTGTGTGTGTGTGTGTGTCTCTCGCTCTCTCTGTGTGTGTGTGTCTCTCGCTCTCTCTCTGTGTGTGTCTCTCGCTCTCTCTCTGTGTGTGTCTCTCGCTCTCGCTCTCTCGCTCTCGCTCTCTCTGTGTGTGTGTGTTTGTGTCTCTCTGTGTGTGTGTGTCTCTCTCGCTCTGTGTGTGTGTGTGTCTCTCTCTCTGTGTGTGTCTCTCTCTCGCGCTCTCTCTCTGTGTGTGTGTGTCTCTCGCTCTCTCTCTCTGTGTGTGTGTCTCTCGCTCTCTCTCTCTCGCTCTCGCTCTCTCTGTGTGTGTGTGTGTGTGTCTCTCTCTCGCTCTCTCTGTGTGTGTGTGTGTGTGTGTCTGTCTGTCTCTCTCTCTCTCTGTCGGTTCTTGTGCCCTGTCTGATCTTGGTGTTGTTCGTCAGCCGCCGATAACCTCATTGTGGCTGAGCCCCTCTTTAGTCACGCACCCACCGGCTCTCAAAGAGGAACCGAAAGGAACATCGATTTTTTTATTTTTCCCCCTCTCTCTGTTTCTCTCGTCTCTTTTTTCCCTTTATCCTTCTCCCCTATCCGTGCGTGCGTGTGTGTAAACCGTGCACGAAGGTAGCACAGCGCCGTGCACATCTCTGCTAAAGAAAGCACTGTAGTGCTTGTGCGACAGACGAGCTCTCCCATCGATCGCGTGGTAGGACAGCGGCAGAAGCACACCAACGAGACGTGACGAGATCGCTCCCGAACGCTGCCACGTCCCCTCCGCGTCTGCATGGTGTTGGATTAGAACCTCGGGCAAGCCGCACACGTGCTGACAGCCAACCACTAAAGGCTACTGCCGCAGGCCCCGCCCCTCAGCGCACCCCCCCCCCTCATTTGCATGTTACCCCTAGCTGTACACGGATCTGTACATTACACCTCCCACTTTACCAACCCAGCCCCGCCTCCTGCCAGAACATGTGTGTTATAGACCACCATCGCTGGATAAGAACAGGCTGTGGGCAATGTTGGTGTCTTCAGGCTTGTTCAAGAAACACACACTCTCTGACACACACAGCACCATAGCACTTAATGCAAATTAATGACTAGTACAAATAAAAGTGTAATACATGAAAATAAAATATTAATGAAAATGTCTCAATATCAATAGCAGAAGGCCATGAAGTGTCCAGCACAGACCATGTAGTGCTAAACTCTACTGACAGTCAAACTCAGAATCCTGGACATGCGTCCCGCTAACCGTGAAAATCCTGGACATGCGTCCCACTAACCGTGCCCCAAAAACTGGAACACTGGCGTGGGACCACACCTCCCCCTGCACCCTGCTCCAACCCTGCAGCACGCGCCACCTGAGCTGGTTCGTCCCCCTGGACTGCTCGTCTCCTGCCCGCAGTGCTTGGCCTTGGCGGCCGGCCTGTCAGGTGTCCCCCGTCGGTGTGGGACCACGTCCCTGCTCGCTTCAGGATATTGGAAACTGTTTGACTATTTAAACAAATGCTTGTGATGTCTGTAAGTGTAAAGCAAAAGGTTAAGAAAAGCAGCCTAAGGCAATCTGTCACTTGATGAAAAAAGCATGAAAAGAAATATTTTGTGCCTAACCATTACAACTCAGGACTGAACTGCAGCTTTTAACCATGTTAAACTTATCTCTGTTCACCTCATAAATTGGCACTTCTTAAGGCCCTGAACAGTGAAGTTGCAGAGGACAGAGACGTCGCGTCTCCGAGGCACGCGGCGTTCGCAGGGATTCTCATTGCTCTCTGGAAATGGGAAACGATTAGAAGGTTTAACTCGGTGTGGGTTAGGACCCAAACGCTCTGATTGCGTCCATTAACTAGTGCTGTTAATCGTCCATTATTGCCTTCCGTAGTTCTGGAACCAAACCTGCCCCTACGATCCAGATTTATTCACGTGTAACGGACGGCGTTCCTATCTCCGCCTCTCCCGTTCAGCCTCCGTCGACTGATTGCAGGAAGTCGCTGTAAACGGAATGTTACGGCTTTCGCATCCCGTTTAAGCATGGCCAACACTAAACTACTGTGCGCGCTCCCTCTCCCGGAACAGAACCGAGAGAGACAGACAGACAGACAGGGGGGGAAAGGGGAGACGACGAGAGAGAGAGAGCGCGGAAGATGAAAGGAGAGAGAAAGAGGACTGAAGAGAGGCAGAGCGGTGAAGAAAACGGCAACACTAAGCGCGAGAGATGATGAGCTCACCGAGAGCCAGAACAGACCAGTCCTGGCTCCGTTGCGTAATCCCCCTTATGCCACTTTCATGGTGCGGAATGCGCTCGCAGGTAATTAATGTGCATCGCCATGGAGACGAGCGTGTCCTCCGGCAGGCGTTGGGGAAGGTGCGGGCTACTCCAGCACAGCGCTCCCTCTCTCTTTCTCTGTCGTAGTTTAAAACGTGCCAAGATAACAGCGCAAAAATAGCGCTGGGGACATTTCAAAGTCGCGCGATTTGTGATTCACCAAGCACCTCGCGGCCGACCTGTGACGCGGCGGGCGGAGGGTCTTACGGAGCGCGCAAGGAAAATACACATTGTGGGTTTTAAAACACTTCGTTGTTGTAAAAGAGGCGTTGGTACAGTTGTTGCACAAAAATATATATATAATAAGCCTGCAAGGTGGCTGCAATTCCTGGTTGAGGCTTAATTAAATAAGCGAAGTGTTGCGAGAATTTCCTTCTCAGCCCCTATTTGGAGTGCTGTTTTGAAGGCGTAGGACGAGTGCTGTCCTAGATCGTCCCAGGCGTGATCTCCTCACCAGCCTACCCGAGCAGACTCCGTGTGATGGTCACACTACGTAAAATGACTGACAGTCGGAGGCAGACTTGTTTGGAGCCATCAGCAGTGAGGAATGAGGACTCTCACAGACATTTTAGCCGCAACTACGCCATCCGTCTATACCAACCGTATTAAAGAAGCTCAAATGATGGGCTATGGACAGCTCGATACCAGCTGAGCTCCCTGGACCTCATCTCTAACTTAGTGTAGTCTTACAAGGGATTTCCTTAGATCTGTGCCCTCCCGCCGGTTGCCCTGAGAGCGCAGTAATAGGTCTGTCTGTCTGGTTGTGTTTCCTACTGAGAGTAAGAAGTGGTACTTCCACGGTGAGGGCGTCAGTCTTGTCACTGGCCCTATCATGCCTTCCTTATTAGAAAGGTTACATTTATTGTAAACCATTCCTGCACATAACAGATCGAGCTAAGTCCACCCGTTAAACAACTCTATTTACCAGAGACTACGGACACACGACGAAGTGTGTGAGGAGCGGTTAGGCATGAAATGGCAGAGTGGGGAGGTGATTACTGCCAATTAGGTCTCCATTGCTAGACACAATCTCCAAGTTCAAGAGGCGGAGACGTTTTTTTTGTTTTGTTTTTTTCCTTTCCGGCGCCTTGTGACAAATCAGTTCCATCACCACGTCTCTTGTCATTGCTAAATAGCTGTCTGTTCTGCTTAGCTTACGGTCCTCGCGTTCCAAAATGCCCGATGATAAGGACACACACACACACGTCCCTTATTCTTATTTAAATCTGCGTGTGGGCTGTTGATGGCGGCGCGATAATCGACAGAAGCGACTGTAGCGTTCCACCGGGTTTTGAAGATGGTAATTATTCGTTGTTAATAGCTGTTTTGGTTTAGGCTCTCCAGGTAAGAGAATGGTGCGTGACACCGTCACTAGAGGACTGTGTGTGTGTCTGCGCCCTGCTAACCTCATTTATCCAGAAAAAGACATACGGACAAACAACGGGAGACTCTCTCTCTCTCTCTCTCTCTCTCTCTCACACACACACACACTGGGCAATAGAAACAGCTGAGGCCACAGTCAGGTGCCCCTCCCCCCGCGCAGGTCTGTGTGTGAGAGCGAGAGCGAGCGAGTGAGCGAGAGTGTCTGGCTCCTGGGTCGTCAGCTGATGACCTCATAGTGGCTGACCCTACAGAGGGTGAGGAGGGCGCGTTCCCGCGCTGGCATTATATAAGAGATTGTAAGGATTTCGCATCCATTCTCCATCTGTGTATCAGGCTCGTGCCTCGTTGCGCATATTCTAACGTGACGACACCTAGCCACGTGAAGTAATATGATGCATTATGACCAGTTATGAACATGATGAGTGTCTTTAGCCAAAAACACAAGTTCGTGCATACATAGCATGGTAACCACACCTGGTGACAATCGTAAGCATCTTCCAATGGTGTGCTCCGTAAATTATAACTTATTTATTAACCCTTTGCTTCGGTTGCCATAGGGATTGGAGCTTGTGTTTGAAAATTAACAGCTGTAGCACAGTTTCAATGATGCCTGTGCGCATTTCCTAGTGGACCGCCGCGAGACTGAGATTAGGTTTTAAGCGAACATCTGCGTGACGACGGTGCAGACCGGTCACTTAGAAGAGCAAACTGGCGATAATTCTGCATTAAGGGACCACGGGAAAGAGACGAGGATCAACTGTCTTCACGTCGATCTCTTACGCCAAAGTCTCTACGGCCTGGGTTTCGAACGCTGAACAGCAAAGTTGGAGTTAAAGCCCCTTATGTGTAGGATGAGGGCTGATGGATGCGGTTAATGATTTGCACGTGCTTGTTTTTCTGTGACGTCTGAGGGTTGCTATTTTCTCTTAAAGACGCGCGCATCTCTGTCACGGTCACGTAGCCCCTCGGGCAGCTTGCAATTTCTCCGTATTGACACGTTGGTTTAGCTGGTAGATTCTAGCCATCTCGCCCATCTCACGCCTTCATTTCTACACTGCGTAGGCTAGTTGCAATTTAACCGTCAGCCCGACGTCGGAGGCACTCCCGCACTAAAAACAGCTGCGAGACACTTTCTGACACGTCACGTGCACCCGTCAGAGCCTGAGCCTGTACGTGAAACGCGCCGCTCTGAATCGGTGCACGAGCACTTAAAGGACGGCGAATCACGGAGCAGCGCGTTTGCCCATTGCCTCATACATGTGGCCGCGTAAACCAGCCATACATGGGATTGGATGAAGGGAGAACGTTGAGCAAGAACTGGATTGGGTGAAATGAACAGTCAAACTTGTTGACTCTGATACTCCGCTTTTCCGCTCTGACTCGCCTAATCTTCCCGCAGTAGAGGAGCTGTCCACTAGTGTCGGTGCTGAATTGGTCTCCGAGTCGCCTTTGTTGTATAACGACATTGTATGAAAATAGTATAAGCCATTGCTTACTTTTAACGAGTTGTGTTTTTCATGAGTTTACTGTAGTGCCGTTATTTGTTTTTTTTTTTCCCTCTGGACCACTTTGCGTTGAGTGCGTGCTTGAGTCTTTTTTTTACGTGCGTAAAGAGACATTTACATTTGGCGCGATGGCTTTCATGGTGAAGCACATGATCGGCGGTCAGCTGAAGGACCTCACCGGAGGCTTGACGGACGAAAAATCCGACGGCGAAAAAGGCGAGGCTTCAGCGAAAGGAATGACACAAGAGGAGCTGGAGCTGTACCAACAGCAGCTGGAAGAAGAGAAGTAAGTAAAGCACGTTGCTCGTCTTCTGGAAGAAGAGAAGTAAGTAAAGCACGTTGCTCGTCTTCTGAAAGGGTTATCCACCGTATTTAGTTTGCTTCAGTTTCTCAAAACAATGAGTAAAAGAATATATTTTGCTTTGAAAGTTGATCGGATCTTTTTTTTTTTTTTTTTTTTTGGTCGAACTTAATGACTCTGAATTAAGAGTTTAGACTGAACTAAAAGCGAAGTGACGCGCGCTTTTGCGCATAACTGGAATAGTGTTTGTGCAGCTGTCGTTCTCGCTTAGGGATGTCTCGCGGTGGCACCTTTATAAATGACTTCGAAAATGAACTCTTTAGCATGTTTTAATGTGCTGCTACACATTAATCGATGACTTTGTGTCAATGTTCTTGGTTCAGTTTTGTTATGTTTTTTTTAAAGAAAAATAAGTAAATGTTAAGTTCTACACTTTACCTCAAAATGGGTATCTAGAGTAAGGCACACACAAAAATGTGCCGTGCTGATGCTGTGGCCGTACGGCGGGGATGCAGGGACGACGACACACCGCGACTCAGATGAGTATGCGGCACGGAATGCGCCTCAAGAGAAGTGGGCTGTCGCTCCAGGCTACCTCACGGGAGTCTGTCCAAACAGTGGGCTCCGTAAATCCAGCGAGAGTTTTACTCGAGAGATTTTACGCACATCACGACTTTCCATCAAAATCCCTGCGGGAGACGCTGTTTCAGCTGCTGGAAATAGACTCTAAGTGTTGGTTTTCTCACCTTATTTCTGAAGCTTTTGTCAAGAGAAAAGCAGGTTTTAATCTCCATCCAGGCTGGCCACGGAGAAACCGAGGCGTACAAAGTAGTAAATCTAGTAGTTTCCATCCATATACAGACGTCCATGTTATGCCTTTAAATTTGGATTTCGGGTCTGTCCTAAATTTGTAGTTGATTATCCGTTGGGTCAGACACGGTCACCCTAGCCTCAGTTCAGATGTTGCTTTGTGAATAGGTCAGGCGGAATAGGCGATAGGACCGTCCATACACATCCATACACACTCCCCTCCATGTTCTCAGTAGAGAGAGCATGACACGTAGCTTGGTATTTTCACTTCAGTGACTGGCATTTATCAGTGGAGCGCTCGCGTTTCCAAAGACAGCCTTTCTCTTGTAGAGCCGAAACGGTACCATTTACGAGACGGGGGCAACATTCTACTTGAGTCTTTAAAAAAAGCGCATGGAACATGCAGGGATTTACAACCCCAAACGCAGAAGGGGATCTTAGACCCCAAGCACATGTTCATTCACCAGACACTTAACTTTCGTATCATTATATGTCAGATATGTCCCATATTTGTCCCATGTAGATATATTTAAAAAATAACAGCGGTGCTGTGGCGGGAGGGTGGCCGTGACTCTTTACCTTTTAATAGTTAGGCTTCATGTGGCCAGGGCCACATTACAAAATTCCCTTTTTTTGTTGAAACTTTTCTCTTGTTTCGTCAGCTCCATATCATCTTCTCATTCAAAATAAACTAATGGTTTTAGAGTATCGTATCGTTCCTTTGTCAAGATCAAGACATTAATTCTGTTCTGCATGTGTTCTTTATTAATCTTATTATTTAATTTGAGAAAATATGTGATGACCTGATCGTAAGTTCCAAGGGCAGAGGTTCCTTTTCTCGCTCACTGGCTCTACTCTGCCCTCTAGTGGTGTCATGGGAGCACGTCACCACCACCCTAGGCAGAAAAGATTACAACCAGCAATTCCATAGTTACGAACTGCCAGATCAGTGCAGACTAGCTTAAAGGGCACAAAAGGCGAGGATGGCAGATGCCACAGATCAGGTCATTGGCCCAGTTGAGCCTTAGTGAGTGTGCTGACCATGTTATCATCGTTGGGGTCGCTGTTAGGAAATCAGTCATGGCGTTCCCAGACGCTGCTGTATTTGTGTTAACAGGCGGGTCTGTTTCTGTCTGTAACAAACAGTATTCACTTTCCTGTCACCCTCGTCACAGAGTTGGGCTTTGGACTACAGTCTACTAACCCAAACAGTAGATTCAATGATTATTAAAATGATCAATTTGAATTTAATTTGGTTTATTTAGAAATTTGGTCATTTTTGAGTGTAGGAAGGAACCCTGCATATGAATGCATTGCGTGGGAATGAGATGGTACTATCTGCTTTGGGAACTAGTGTAAACAGCTGCGGTAAAAGAGTATATTTTTAGGCAATGTTCACAACCCAGTTATAGATTTTTAAAATTCTGTAACATGTGAATATTAAAATAGGCTTTGCACATGCAATGGTAGGACACAAAATGGTGAGTGTGTATGTTGCAGCAGGAACTGTGGCAGAGAATTTAAGATGGCAGCTGGCAGTGTGCTTGAACATCAAGCGTTTTCCCTGTCTCTCACTCACTCACTCTCTCTCTCTCGTTCTCTCTCACTCACTCACTCTCTTTCTCTTTCTCACTCACTCACTCTCTCTCTCGTTCTCTCTCTCACTCACTCTCTTTCTCTCTCTCACTCACTCTCTCTTTCTCTCACTCACTCACTCTCTCTTTCTCTCTCTCTCACTCTCTCTCTCTCTCTCTCTCTTTCTCACTCACTCACTCTCTCGTTCTCTCTCTCACTCACTCTCTCTCTCACTCACTCTCTCTCTTTCTCACTCACTCTCTCTCTCGTTCTCTCTCTCACTCACTCTCTCTCTCTCTCTCAGTGTACAGCCAGTTTTCCCTTTCTGCTCTCCGCTCCCTCCCAGAATCACTCACTGACCTGTGTGTGTGTGTGTATGTGTGTGTGTATGTGTGTGTGTATGTGTGTGTGTGTGTGTGTGTATATGTGTGAGTGTGTGTGTGTGTGTATATGTGTGAGTGTGTGTCTTTCTGTCTTCATTACACAACATCAATTTACTAGATTCATTTAGTGTTTCTTTTCTGAAGTCGTTGGTGAGATCAGGGTGACTCTTTTCATCACTTAGCACACAGAGTTATGACACTGTCTTGGTTTCTCTTCAAAAATAACGCTTATTAAATCCTACTAATTGTGTGGTGAGAAAACTCTCCATGTAGGTGGCAAATTGATGCAAAGAAGATTGTCCTCCTAATATGACTAAGTCTCAGACCAGGGATTAAGATTAAATTCTGACCAGGGATTAAGATAAAATTCTGTGTGTGTGTGTGTGTGTGTGTGTGTGTGTGAGTGAGTGTGTGTGAGTGAGTGTGTGTGAGTGAGTGTGTGTGAGTATGTGTGTGAGTATGTGTGTGAGTATGTGTGGGTGTGTGTGTGTGTGTGTGTGAGTATGTGTGTATGTGTGTGTGTGAGTGAGAGAGAGTGGGTGTGTGTGTGTGTCTGTGTGTGTGTGAGTGAGAGTGTGTGTGAGTATGTGTGGGTGTGTGTGTGGGTGTGTGTGGGGGGGTATGTGTGTGTGTGAGTGAGAGTGTGTGTGTGTGTGTGTGTGTGTGTGTGTGTGTGTGTGTGTGTGTGAGTGAGAGTGTGTGTGTGTGAGTATGTGTGAGTATGTGTGTGGGGGGGGTGTGAGTGAGTGTGTGTGAGTATGCGTGTGTGTGTGAGTATGTGTGGGTGTCTGTGTGTGTGGGTGTGTATATGTGTGTGTGTGAGAGAGTGTACGTGTGTGTGTGTGAGTATGTGTGGGTGTGTGTGTGTGTGTGTGTGAGTGAGAGAGTGTGTGTGTGTGTGTGTGTGTGTGTGTGTGTGAGTGAGAGTGTGTGTGTGTGTGGGTGTGGGTGTGAGTATGTGTGGGTGTGGGTGTATATGTGTGTGTGTGTGTGTGTGTGTGTTTTACTTAAACCTCTCACTCTTTCCTTGCAGGCGCGAGCGAGATGCCAGCTTTGCTCAGAGGAAGGCGGAGAGGGCCACAGTCAGATCTCACTTCAGAGAAAAGTACAGACTGCCTAAGGTGCAGCTGCGATCACACCCTCACCTCGCTGAAAAGAGTCTTAAAACGAGTATACAGATCGTATCTCGCAGAACAGCATAAGAAAAACCACAATCAGTACAGGCATCTCAGCGGAGCGAAACCCATGCATCTCTTTACGTATTTATGCATAAGTGTGTGTGTGTGTGCAGGCATGTCTGTAGCTATTTATATCAATTGCTCACAGGTTGGTGTGAAAATTAAACTATGGTTTTGGGAATATGAAAAAGGTTTTTTTCTATTAGCATGTTTTATCTGAAAAACTGAACTACCAGGGCTGATAGAGGCTGAAGATTTCATATGGGTTACTGATGTTAAGGTTAGGTTTGAGTGAAGGCACTACAAAGTAATACAAGTCCACAAATTAATACAAGAATGTGTGCGCATGCTTGTTTGTGTGTGTGTCTCTGTGTGTGTGTGTGTGTGTGTGTCTCTCTCTGTGTGTCTCTACGCATTTTCCTGTGTCAGAATGAGCTGGACGACACGCAGATCCAGGCAGCCACACAGGACGTGGAGCTGCCGACCGAGCTGGCCAAGATGATCGCCGAGGACAACAAGGATGAGCAGCACAAGCAGTCGGTGCTGGGTCAGCTGTCCAGCCTGCAGCATGTGGACATGGACCACCTGAAGGACAAAGCTCAGGCCACCCTGGAGGAGCTGAAGAACTCAGCCGAGAAGTGCACGCTCATGTGATAACACCCCCCCGTCTAATGTTCTCTCTTTATCTATCTCCCAATTTCTCTTTATTGTTCTGTCTCTCTCCCCTCTCTAATGCACACTCTCTCCGTCTTGCTCTCTCCTTCCTTCCCCCCATTCTTCCCTCTCGTCCTCTTTTTCTCCTCTCCCCTTCTTTTTTTTTGCCCTGCCGGTTATGGTGCGTCCTGGGCACGTGGACCTGTGCTCTGTGGAGCTTCAGAATGATGTACGTGTGGACTGACTCTCAGAAAGGGAAAAACCTTTAGCTGGGAAACACTTCTGAAATCCCCTCAGGTTCCATTCTGTATCATCACACGCCTTTTGATATCAGAGACGAGTGAAGGTGATAGACGCACTAATTTAAGAATCTTTAAGCATTAGTAGCGGTAATGTTATCATTCTGACAGTGCTAGTGTTAATCTGGGTCCAGAAAACAGTACGTTAAAGCAATATTGGTTTCCTACGCGAACACAAGAGACGTGCGTGGAGATGATCTGGCCTGGGGGTGTGGCACAAGTTGGCAGAACGTCACTTTTGGGTTTGGAGGAAGGGCTCGTGGGAAAGGCATGGCTGCTTTTTGGTAGGAACCCAAATCTTCATACCATTCAAATTCCCACTTTTTGCCCTCTGCCCTGACCCCAGGCATTTAACCCTCTCCTAACCCTTGACCCTTGACCCACATTACCTTTCAACATCCTTGCAGTGGTGCTGCGTCGTGCAGGTGATTGTGTTGTCTATCAGCTATAATGTGTACACATTATCTGACTGTTCCCATCTTAATATTCTATATTCAAAAGCATTACACTGTTGTATAAAACAGCTTGGGTCTTTGGATCGAGTTAATAATGTATAGTTGGAGTAGAACAGATGAAAATATTTCATTTTGTAAAAAAAAAATGAAACAAAACACATTGTTTTTTGTGAGGTTTGTTGGAGTCATGTGTTGTGACAGTTGGTTGAAACCTGAGTTTATGTCATTGCCATTTTTGGTTTTGTTTTGTTTTTTAACAGGAATCATAAGGCAAGTACCTCATGCCATATTTGCCAAGAGCAGATGTTGAAATGTGTGTCTTTCGGCTTGGTAATAAACAAAGACGCACTATAATTCTGTAATAAAAAGCAATATAAAGAGGAGAGTTGGTTGTAAATCTTTATTTATTTATTTACCCAATGGCCTATATACTTATTTATTACCTTGATGTGTAAGAGTGAGCTTTTCTGGAAAACCTGAGATTAAGCGTCTGCCTTTTGGTTGGATTTTCGTTCTTATGCATCTGTGTCCGTAGTGTTCTACGCTGTGTAATCTCCCATCCTATAACGTAACATCTGTACGGACCTCACTGGGCTAACTTTATGGTTTTGACTGTCGGAACTATAATAAACATATTTTTTATGAGTTTTGTGTTTCTTGGCTTGTAATTTCGCTCAATTCCGAGGTTTACAATACAACGGCAATACCACGTTTAACCAGCAGATAGCGGTATAGTGCCGCTATTACATGGTAGAGACCTTTGGCTTCAGCTTGATCCCATACACTAGGAAAACTGATTTCACACCTTATAAACATTTTTTTATGCGCGTCGTTCTGGGCGATATTATTTACAGTTACAAACATATCAAACACACTAGACTTTAACTCTGTATACACATAATTATCATGTTAGTATATGTTAAAAGCTATTTAATTATTATATTGCAATATATTATTCTTTTTTTTACTTGCATAGTGTGTTACATATTTAATGCTCCACCAAGTGGTCATCTTTACCACATGGTGGTATTTTTGTAAATGTGTTTATAGTTGTTTTTATGTGTCTGGGGCTTTTTTTCACGAAGCTAAACAAAACACAATCAGAATAGTTTCCATTACAATAGCAGAAAGGTTGGGGTGTATCGTTGGTTTTCGAGTGCGTTATGAAAGGACCGCGCCATAAAATATATTAATGCTAAAAACTTTCTCCATTGACGAGCTCCAGGGCATAAACAATCTTCGGTCTAGAAAGATACACGGTCACTGCACGGCCAAATTAACACAAAAGGCGTGAAACGGAGCAGAAAATGCTATTGTGCCTTTTATTTCCCGTCAATGCGAGATTAAAACACCCCCCAAAAGAAGCAGAGACCAGGACGGCCATTATTAAGGACTTTGTGCTCACAGTCCTGATAGCGTTGGTCTGAAAAGAGGTTTGTTCTTGGTTTAGCGTTAAAGAGAAACAGATTTGTTGTTCTGCGTTTTAAACCGAAGTGGTTTACAGATGTGAGCTCTCAAAAAGGAAAGTTTTACGTCCCGCTTATCGGGAGTTTGGTTGTAGGGCGCGATAAAAGGCATAGACCACACAGCTCGCGAGTTTCATCAAATTTCTAAACATTTGATTTATCCTGCATGTGAGGCACGGCTCGCCAAGGAATACGCGTGTTACTATGGGAATGAATCCGACGGCTGGCTCTGCGTTTGGCGGAGGCGGCGGCGCGGAGGGGCGGGGGAGCGCAGAGGAGGGGTGCGCGGGGAAGCGCCGCTGCAGGCGGGACAAAGACGCGCCGCGGGAGGGAGGGACGACTCATCCAAATAACGCGCAAAGCCTAAAAGGCGGACATGGACGTTTCGCTGCGACGGACGTGAGGATTGAAACATGTGGGAATATGTACGCGCGAAGGAACTGCACGGTGTGGGATGCGACCAAACTACGCGGATAACGTCTGAGCGCTTTTCCGCACCGATTACTGTGGCGAAACTTTTCTCGCGTTCCTGTGGTAGTCTCTGACTGTTACAAACATTGTCCTACAGGCGTCCCGCGCCGTCTATGCAAATTGGCTTTTTTTTCCCCTCGAAAACAACGTTATTTATTTATGATCAATGGTTGAGCAAACGTTTTGCTCAGGGAATAAACTGTCGTCTGTGTACAGCATGCGAAGTGCGCGCGGATTTACGACTCTCACGCTCTGGTTATTAAATGTAGACCAGAGCTGAGTTTGTGGAGTCGGCACGCATTCACGGACGTCGCGAGGCCCAGCATGGGACCCTGGTGCGGCCCCGTGCCGTTTCTCCTCTCGCTGCTGGTGGCTCTGAGCGCCCAGTCTGTGTGCTGGCAGGCGATCCTGCGGTGCCACGAGGAGCAGGAGTGTGAGCGCGCCTACGGCCAGTACGTCGCCGCGTGCGACAGCATTCTGCGGGGCGCCCGTCGCCACTGCCCGAGCCACTGCGTGAGCGCGCTGGTGCGTCTGAACCGCACGGTGGGCGGGGCCGAGCTGGAGTCCTGCGACTGCGGCCCGGACACCGAGTGCAGGCGGGCCAAACGGGTCATCGAGCCGTGCCTGCCCCGCATGCTGCCGCCCGGCGACGGTTGCACGGAGGCGCGAGGCCGCTGCGAGGCGGATCCCGTCTGTCGGGCGGCGCTGGGCTCTTACCTGGCACACTGCGGGCAGCTGTTCAACGGCAGGAAGTGCCCGAGCCGCTGCAGGGCCACCATCGGGCAGCTGCTGCTCCTGCCGGCCGGCGCGGCGCTGGACCGGTGCGCGTGCGACGGCGCCGAACGGCCCTTCTGCGAGGTGGTGAAGGAAAACATGGCACGGCTGTGCGACGCCGCCGCCGACGGCCACGACGGCCCCGACGACTTGTACGAGGACGAAGACTACGAGGCCAAGGGGGACGGCGAGGGGGACCCGGACGCCACGGTCCCCTCGTCCGCCGCCCCGCATCTCCCTAGCCACGGCACCCTCTTCTGGGGGGCTCTCGCGCTGGCTCTCCTCAGGGACTGACGTGCAGCGACTGCTCGCGTGTGGCCAGACGCCTCGGCCAGCCTTGAGTTGGAGTAAATGGATGGAGTTTAGTGTCGTTTGACCCACAAGCCTGCGCTGTAGGCTGGGGTCTTACAGTTCTCTGAAAAAAACGTGAGTTGCAAGAACAGATACATTGCTTACGGAGAGACCCGAGACTGCTTGGTCAGTAAAAAATGTTGTAAACTCCAGGATTGTGAAACAACTCATTAAGAGCCTTAGGACATAAATTATATATTCCCTCCCACACTCTTTGGTCTTCTCCCCCCCCCCCCTTGTGTTTTGCACCACTGCTGTCTAAAGTGTGCCTTTTTTCGGTATGACCTAAGACAAACAGTGAACTTGTGCAGCAAGTGTTTGCGGATGGCTCATTGTTCTGGCTGTTAGACTTCCAAGTCTTCGCGGTGGATGGTCGGAGACGAGAGCAGGGCTGCGGGGCAGAGTTGCTAACTGAAGTGGAGAGGGTGGGCGATCACAGGCTACTAAACAAACCCACACACGCTCCGCACTCTCTCGGCCGGCTCGTTGGGCTAAAGCATCCCCTGGCATGAGCCGTTTCCTTCACCCTTCCCAGCCTTAGAGCAAACACTTCATCTCTTCCTCCCTCGTTCCTTCTCTGGCTCCGTTGCTTGTTTTGGATCTCAAGTAATGAAGGTTATTTCCAGTGTGAAGCCAATCTGACCTGAAGGAAGCTGTTTTCTCTTTGGGATGTAATCTCCACCCTTTTAATCTCCACCCTCCCAGTGTCTGCTGGTGGTTGGTTTGGCTTGGAGAAATGTAAAGAATGGAAAAATGTGCTGTACATGCCTTTCTGTTGTCAAAGTGGGTCGTCCTGCCAGTTGTCTGTATTTCTTTAAATTTTGGATTTTCTCATTTATGCTTAAATCAGGAATCATTAACCACATTAGATGCGTCAGCATTACAGCATTTATAGTTGGTAAAAAGTTGAATTGTCACAAATTTTGTATGTACAGAAAGCAATATATTTATGTTCTGAAAAATATGAAGCAATAAAACTGAATGTGGAACATGCCTGAGGTTGGTTAGTTGGGTTAATGAGAATTAGATTGTTGGTCGAACTTGTCCTGTATTGCTTACACTTACTGTTATCTTTATGCACCAGTGGGGGGCAGTATTGTTTGTAACTGAACAAACCTGAGTTCCAACTTTAGCTCCAACATTTGTCCCTGTTTGTTACTGAACGTAGACACTATATTTTGTCTTTTTGGAATGTTATGTTAGTGTAGACATAACAGAACTCTAACTTAATTAGCATCATAAAACTTATAAAGTAGTAGTACTGCTGCTCTAACCATGATTTCTTAATTATAATCCTCCTGTAAACTAACTAATGATAAAATAATGCTTGTACCACCTGTTGGTAACGTTTTAAGGGCTGGAACTCTGTGCCACCCAGAAAGGCTCTGCTGTGAAAACAACTCCAGCAGAAGTGTGGGAGGCGGGGACCAGTCCCCAGTGCCCAACACCAGCACCCCCCCTTTTCAGCTTCTGGGAACAAAACCAAAACAAACAAAGGCAGCACAGCCAGCCAGTGGGTGGAAGGGGGTTGCAGCTCTGTAACTGTGACCAGGAGCTGGGCCTCGCTGTCTGCTTAAACTGGGAGTTGGGACAGACACATATTTCAGTCCCCCTACTACGCGCGCCCAACACACACACACACACACACACACACACACACACACACACACACACACACACACACACACACACACACACACACACACACACACTCACACACACAGGCACACACACACACACAAACTCTGAGGGTAGATGGCAGATTTTACCCCTAGCATTGTGTACCATGGATACAACGTTCTATTCATGACTGTGAAGTCAGTATAAGTTGAATACTGTGTGCATGTGTTGTGTTGGTGAGTTACTGGTTCCAAGGATTAAACCTCTCCACACCCACACAAAGCCAGTGCCAGTTTGAGCAGAGGATGGGGGAGAGTCAGAACAGGGCATTAGGGACCTCACCATAAAAAACCCTCCCAGTTACAACCACAGTGGTGCTTTGTGCGAGAAGGCATGTGGTAGAGATGGAGTGTGCGTGTGACTGAGAAAGATGCCGTTTGTCTGTGGGAGTGTGACCTTTCTCCCTGATGCTTTCTGAACCACGCTCATGCCAGACGCTTCTCCTCCGCCTGTTCACCGGAGGCCGATACACGCCAGGCTGAGGTGCTGACCCAGTACACCCGGAACCAGCAGCGCCCACCTCCCAGTCCGCCCAGTTTACCCATGACTCACGTTCACGTTTGGCCCAAGTACTTCAGAAAACAACATTAAAAGGACGATTTATGCCCAAATGCTAATTGCTAATGAGAAATAAAAGTGAATAGGGACTGGCCAGCATTTGTTGATCTGTGTTGGCATCTGGTTGGCATGTGTTGCTTGTGAAATGCTAACTGCTTCCTATACCTTTAACTACTAGCAATATTTGGATGAAGTTGGAGATACCAGTGCTGACTGGTATCTACTAGCTGATACTACCCATTTTGAAGGTATCATCAGGAGAACCTGTTTTGCAGTTATGAAGAGTATGGTACCCCTAGGAATTTGAGACCATGCAGGGTATAGCAGCCACGAGTCTGCCACCCACCCACCCACACACACACACACAAAACACCATCAGCTGCAGTAAGATTTAGTCTCTTTATTTCCTTTGTAGACTTTGTAACATTCAATAAATAAGAACCAAAAATATATATTTTATAAAAAAGCCTAAACAAACAGAAAGTCTTTTTTTTCCCCACACAGCAGTCTGGTGTTTAGTAGATCACAATGATAACCTTAACTCTTTAAATCCCAAGTCTCTACAGCACACGTAGTCAATGTACCATCACAACTAACCACCCCAACCATTGTTCTACATTTCTGTACTGGGACCACAGCTGGGATGCAGTAAAAAGCAGGAGTCCCACAGCACCGCAGCACCAGTGACACCAGTCTAAACTGTTAACTGGTGGCATGAGAGGCAAGCAGAAAGAACGTTCCAGCGCTTGATATGGGCGTGGCCTGAAAGTAAATTCGAGGGCAGGACAAACAGAGCAGAAGCCACACGGCCCGGGAACCCCCGTCATCAACACACGTTCTGCGTGCAAACTGCAGCGAGGGGTGTGTGTGTGTGTGTGTATGTGTGCGAGCGTGTGCTTGCGTGTGCATGCATGTACATGCATGTGCAAGGGCTCGCACAAAAGATGCATCAAAAGCAGAAAGCAAAGTGTGACTCTGCAAAAAGACACGATAAGAACCGCAGAACCGAATAAAGACACAGTAAGAACCGCAGAACTGAATAAAGACACAATAAGAACCGCAGAACTGAATAAAGACACAGTAAGAACCGCAGAACTGAATAAAGACACAGTAAGAACTGCGAGGTGTTCAACATGATTACAGGAATTCCTCCAATTTTCATGATCTTGTACAGCAAATGATTTTTCTACAATAAATGTTTTTTTTTTAAATATTGAGTGCTGTATAATATGCAAACTGACTGTGATGTGGAAAACGTTTCGAATATTGGGTGTGGTATGTGTATGATGCAAACTGACTGCTACTACTACTGTACGATGAAACACTGGCTGTTGTCTGTACCCACGTGGCTATGAAGGCTGTTGTCATGTGGGGACCAATCAGATTCCTGTTTGGTTTTTCTTTCTTTCAATACTAAAGTGCATGGGTCACCCTCCAGTCTGGTCACATGACCTTGCAGGACAAGTCCGACGGTTGCCGTGGTGAGTCAGCCATGGTTACTGTAGGCAACATGCTAAGATACAGAGAGAGAACAGCAGAGCATTATGGACTGTGACCTTATGTGCAGTGTCCACATTAAGTTTGTCTCAGTGCAGAGGCTTGAGAGAAGACACGTTCAGCCCCTCTGCACCAGCCGAAAAGCCTGGAAACCAGTGACGTTTACATCTCCTGACATTTCTCATACACACAGACGCTTCAGAGCTGTTGTTAGAGATCACAAACATTTGTCACAGCTCACTGTAAAGCTGCAGATAACTGGTTGGGACCCAAAGACCTACTGTTCACTCAGTCACGGGCACTGATGTTACAGGCAATGATGATGATTTTTTCCCCCCTCCAAAAAACATGGTGTTCCACACTTACATGTCCGCACAGATTCAGAGACAGGGTCTTTATCCAAGGAGACATCTTTCTGGGCTTCCCGCATCTACACACATACACACGCACACGCACACGCACACGCACACTGCAGATAAGGATAAATGGCTGGCATAACAGGTTGCATAAGTAAAATAGAAAAAAAGGGAAAAGTTTAAGATTAACCTTAGACTAAGTTAGATGGTCTATGGCCCTCTCCAGTGAGAAACCCTTACAGGCTAAAACCAGGCCCAATCTGGCTAAAACCAGGCTTAATCTGTCTAAAACCAGGCCCAATCTAGCTAAAACCAGGCCCAATCTGGATAAGACCAGGCCCAATCTGGATAAGACCAGGCCCAATCTGGATAAGACCAGGCCCAATCTGGATAAGAAGTGGTCCCATAGAGGACAGTGACTTTACCTTTATCTGTTCCTTAAGGTATTCAGCTCTACTCATCAAACTCTTAATCTGAAAAAGCAAATTAGACAAAGAAAGTAATCTGTGATAAAATGACACAAATTGTTAATAAAAGTACATCATGTCTTTGTTGGATCTGAATTATTGGTGAAGACAGAGTGGTCATCCCCACAACAACCCAGATCCAAGTTCTTCCAGTTATATGACACCAGGAAAAATTCAACTCCTCCCAAACCCTGACTCATCCATGACCTGACCCTAGTAAAGCCTCAGGAACCAGCCACCTGTCTCTCACAGGTCTGCACTACCCAAACACTACACGGTCTGAATGCAGGAGAGAGAGAGAGTGAACCTCCACAGGTCAGGAGCAGAGCTAAGCACCGCTAACCTCAGGGCAGGGTTTAATAAGATGGGTCTTAAATGACCAGTAATGAATGGAGATGTTTGTCATGAGCTAGAAACATAATGGAAGTGGAGGACATTTTAAGATCTTGCTGTTACGCAAGTTTATTGGACTTGTAACACTCTCAAGCACTTCTTTGTGAAATATTACATTGTGGTTTGTTTGTTTTTCCTTTTAAAGACGCATGTTTGATGCCTTAAAGCCAGCGATCAATTGAAAGGTGGTTTTGAACTCTCACCTATTTGTAAAAGCTAAGAATACTTTTCTGAATAAGAGCCTGTGCTGAATCCCACAGATGACAGTGTGGCTTTTTCACAGAGGAAAGCCAAAGCTGGGCAGAACAATAATCACATGTGGTTCACTCAGAAACCAGGTTTTGACAGCAACACGCACACGCGCACGCGCACACGCACACACACACGCGCGCACATGCAGCTTTTGGTTAACTCAGCCATATCTGAATTTATTTAAGGGCTCATAAAACTTCAAATGAGAAAACTGCTAAAACCACACTTTCATCTCTAGCCCTCCATTTCTCTCTGCCTGCTTAAGAAGCTTCTGGTGTGTTGTGATTCCGTGTCTTGACCCAGATGCACATCCCACTGTGAAGTTTGAAAGAATCCAGTCTCTCAACAGACAACAGTGAAGTGAGCATCAATGCTGGTGCTTGGATGAAAAAACAGTAAGATGTCAACATTTCAGTTTTTCTTACTGAGGCCATATGTGATGCATGAGGGTCCCATCACTGCATCTGGAATGCTCAGCATGTTGGAGTGTGCTGCATTGTGCAAGAGCACCATGGAGTGTGCAGGACTGTGCTGGATTGTGCTAGTGTGTGCAGGAGTGTACAGGTGTGTGCTGGAGAAGTGTGTGCTAATGTGCCTTGGGTCAGAGATGTACGGCGCTGCAGACTGGCACTAGAGCTATGTGAGCCCACTGTAACACTTCCCCTACGCACCTCACTGTGTAGCAGCTCTCTCCTACGGCCCTGAGACTCCGCTGCACACAGAGGAAGGGGGGGCGGGGGGGGGGGGGGGCAGACAGTAGCTCACATTAACAAACACATAGTAATGAGCATGAAAGAGGAGTAAAAATGTTGCCAATAGTACATACACAGAATATATATACACGTGTGTGTGTGTGTGATTATACACGAGAAAATGTATATATGAGAGGGGGAGAAAAAAATTTATATATACACACGCACACGCACACACGCACGCACACACACGCATGCGCACACGCACGCGCACACTGAGTGATGTCATTATTATTAGGTACTCCTCTATAGTTCCACCATATTATCTCCCATGCATGGTACAGACAGTGAGATGTAATGAACCACTGCTGGCTCTATGACTGATGTGATCAGTACAGTCCTGCTCCCTCTGTATGCTATGTCAGAGTTTCTCACTTAAGTGACCTGCTTTTCACCAAAGAGAAGGTGGAGGCGTTTAATGTGTTTTTATACTGCAAGCACCCTTGTAAATACTGTTAACGCAAACATTTGTTAATGCAGATGAAACCAACATATATGAATTTTATATAAATACACAAAATATTTACCACCACCTTTTTAAAAATAGGTTGGCAATGTTCGTACAAATGTTCTTTTAGATAGCAAACAAAGCCAATTTTTAAAAAATATTCCTTATCTGTTTTATTGTCATTTTACTGAAATTGCACTGGTCAGCGGTGAAAATGTAGTCTTCCCAGCTATCCCCATGGTTAGCGATGGCAATCTGGGGAGTTCCCGTCTTGGAGTGGCAATGCTAGGCATGCCTTCATTAGGAGCAGCGTGTCTGCGTGAAGCTCTCCTCTGCTAATGCAGTACTGCTGTGGGGGTGGGTGGTCCCTCCCCAGATCCCCTCGGTCCCCAAGGCCGCTGACGCGAGCATGGCCCACTTCAGGAGATAACAGTTCTCATTTGTTTCAAGTACTTAATAGCAGCAGGAGGGGAGGAGAGTGCGGCTGAATGGGCTCCAGATGACGGAGGAGGCGTACCACACACGCTGCCCTGGCACCGCCCGCCCGCCCACTCACAAGCACATCTGGATTCCCACTTTCTCTTTAACTCTCTCCTCCTCCTCCTCTCCCCTTGAAAACATTTTGCAGTTTTTTTCCCCCCCGTTTTGGCACTTTCTCTCCTCCACCATTCCTCCACCTGTTTGCATTCTCTCCTCCCCCCCCCTCTCTCCCCCCCCTCTCTCCCCCCCCCCTCTCTCTCCCCCCCCTCTCCCCCCCCCTCTCTCTCCCCCCCTCTCCCCCCCTCTCTCTCCCCCCCTCTCCCCCCCCTCTCTCCCCCCCTCTC
>NC_137502.1:26517055-26677055 GCF_041902795.1 Electrophorus electricus
CGGAAAATCACTCACTACTGAAACATTGCAAGCCACCTTCGATTTAGTTTAAAATGGACTCACTGGTCCAACATTCTCCAACAAACTACCTGTGGGTTTGCTGGGGGTTGCTGGACGCTAGGTCCTGGTGCCCCCGGCATTACATTGGCCATAAGAGGCGCGGTTTACCCCTCAATATGTCCCTTGATGACTTGGCATTCTCAAAGCTGATTTTGTTGTCCGAAGCCACCAGTGCTTTTAGTTCTTCAGCTCGAGACACGTACTGGTTGACCTGTGAGAGGTTTCAAATGCGCCGTTAGCGTTTAGCTGACCTGTGACCTTGTTTGCAACCTCCATTAACCAGAACCGAGCAAAAATGTTATTATATTTTAAAGAGGAACCCCCTCCACTTTCTTTTTTTTTCAGACATCTTAACTGACCAACCCAATAACAGTACAGAGATCTCGCTGATCTTGGTCACGTCCAGAGTGCCCTCATGTCCAAGCTACAGTACAACTGTACTCACCTTCTGTCTGAGAGCCTCTTTTCTCTGCCTGTCTGTTTCATCTGAGGAAAGAAAGATTAATCTCCATCAATTAAAAAGATCAGGCATATTAATCTACAACAATTAAAAAGATCAGACAGATTAATCTCCATCAAGTTAAAAAATCAGACAGATTAATCTCCATCAATTAAAAAGATCAGATAGATTAATCTCCAACAATTTAAAAAAATCACCCGGTCAGCCTTAATTAAAATACGTCTAAGATGCGTGAAGACAATTCAGATGGTTTACTGGAGCACAACAGCACTACGGTGTCTCAGATTTTAATGCTGCCTTGTCAGGGGAGAAAAACTGCACTTGCCCTATTAAATAAGATCCTTGTTAAAAGAAACTAAAGTGATGTTTGGAGTTGCAGAAGATGTGGGAGTGGGTGCTCGACTCCTCGTGGAGACCCACGGCAGCGCAGAGACTAGTGTACAGCAATTCACATTAAAGCGTCTCAGCTAAGTCAGGCGTTGCGGGGCATTACACAATGACACTGTGATCTGTCTGACCTTTCTCCAGCCTAGTGCTTTCTGGAGTAGTGTATGTAGCCCACACTGCTCACACATGCGTCCTGTGTCTCCATGAAATGGTACATTTTCATTAGGATATGGCACTTTCATTGGCTGGTGTGGATGTCAGGGCTCCTGCTGTTGTGTTCACCACTGTACTGGCATGTGGTTCTGTGCTGCTTTGCTTCATTTTGTCCCAGTCTCATGAGACATTGTCCCAGTTGAATGTCTTTAATGGCCTAAGATGACCCAGAGGTTCTCCCGACGATTTCTAAAGTCAGATCCATTAATGTGCCTGATTTAGGTGCTTCTATAGGGAACCTGTGGACATGTAGAAATGGGAACACATTACAGGCTTACAGTGGATGGCAGGGACAAAGTGCTCCAGAGCGCTGCAGTAGAGAGACAGGGCAGCAGTCCTCTCACCCTCCTGATCCTTCTGCACAGCCTGGAGCACCAGCTTCTTCTGAAGGGAGAGGAGAGAGAGAGAGAGCAGAAAGAGAGGGGGGGGAGAGAGAGAGAGAGAGAGAGAGAGAGAGAGAGAGAGAGAGAGAGAGAGAGAGAGCCGAAAGAGAGGGGGGAGAGAGAGAGAGAGAGAGGGGGGGGGGGGGGGAGAGCCGAAAGAGAAGGGGGAGAAGAGAGAGAGAGGGGGGGGGGGGGGAGAGCCGAAAGAGAGGGGGGAGAGAGAGAGAGAGAGAGAGGGGGGGGGAGAGGGGGGGAGAAAGAGAGAGCCGAAAGAGAGGAGGGGGAGAGAGAGAGAGAGAGAGAGAGAGAGAGAGAGAGAGAGAGAGGGGGGAGAGAGAGAGAGCCAAAAGAGAGGGGGAGAGAGAGAGAGAGAGCAGAAAGAGAGGGGGGAGAGAGAGAGAGAGAGAGAGAGAGAGAGAGCCGAAAGAGAGGGGGGAGAGAGAGAGAGAGGGGGGGGGGGGGGGAGAGAGAGCCGAAAGAGAGGGGGGAGAGAGAGAGAGAGAGAGAGAGAGGGGGGAGAGGGGGGGAGAAAGAGAGAGCCGAAAGAGAGGGGGGGGAGAGAGAGAGAGAGAGAGAGAGAGAGAGAGAGAGAGAGAGAGAGAGAGAGAGAGAGAGGGGGGAGAGAGAGAGAGCCAAAAGAGAGGGGGGGAGAGAGAGAGAGAGAGCAGAAAGAGAGGGGGGAGAGAGAGAGAGAGAGAGAGAGAGAGAGAGAGAGAGAGAGAGGGAGAGAGAGAGAGCCGAAAGAGAGGGGGGAGAGAGAGAGAGAGAGCAGAAAGAGAGGGGGGAGAGAGAGAGAGAGAGAGAGAGCAGAAATAGAGGGGGAGGGAGAGCAAGAGGGCAGAGAGAAAGAGGGAGAGAGCAGAAAGAGAGGGGGGAGAGAGAGAGAGAGAGAGAGAGAGAGAGAGAGAGAGAGAGAGAGAGAAAGGGAGGGAGGGAGGGAGGAAGAGGTAGATAAATCCTACAAGTCTTCAAATAGTAGTGTATGGGTGTAATTACAGGATGTGTGTTTAGGCTGAATTGTGAATGCATATGCAAACAAGACAAACAAGCGTTTGAAAACATCATTATCTTCTCAGCCAGAGTTTGACTCCTAGCAGGTCAACAGCTGTTTCACACATGGGCTGAGACATCAAACCCTCCAGATTATACCAATGACTTACAACAAACAAGACGGTCTGGAGGATTTACATGCATGCACACACGCACACACACTCACCGCATTGCCTAGGCTCTCAGCACAGGGCATGTGCTCCAGGTCAACGAAAGGATGCAGGAAGAACTCATCGAAGGAAATACGGGAGTCCGGATCTCTGTCCAACAGCCGGAGTAACAGATCCCGGCAGTCCCGGGATACTCTGGCACCAGGAGGCAGCTAAACACCACATGCACACGTGCACGCGCGCGCACGCACACACGCACGCGCACACACACACACACACACACACACACACACACACACACACACACACACACACACACACACACACAGATTTTAGTAGCTACCTTCCAAACTAAAACTGCCAAGATCTACGTTGTGCCAACATCATATTACAATATGTTTTTTAAACCTAGATGTGCAAATTGTCACTAATGGGAGTCACCTAACAACCCCACCCTGTGATTCCAGATGCATGGGCCACAGTGGAATCACAGCCCCTAAGTTCCTCCGTCTTTCCCAGCACCACAGGTGCTTCCGTCCTGAGCCTGCTGTTCTGATGAATAACCGCAGCATAAGTGGCATCAGACAGTCCCTGAAGCAGCTCGAGCAAGCCCGCTCAGGGGGCGGAGCTAGACTGCTTGGGGGCGGAGCTGACATGGGCAGGGGGACTAACCTCAATGGCTCTGTCACTGCGGATCTTCTCCTCCAGCTCAGTGTAGGAGCGCGAGGCAAACGGGGCACGGCCAAACAACGCCTCTGACACACACACACACACACACACACACACACACACACATGAGAAGCGTGGGTCACTTCTGACATCAGCATAAACACGCAGGTCGTGTTAAGTTCCACTCAATTTCCAACAGACCGAGTATTCAGGTAATTGGAACTTTCATAGTTTGTAATGACACTATTCATATGTGCTATAACAGTGCAGTAGGAGGACACAGAACACAGAACACACAGAATGTCAGTACATTTGCCCAGAACCGAGTACTTCAGAAACTTTCTGTTTTCTTCCCTGCAGTGTATAACTTTTGGTTTAACATTTGTTCTGAATTCATCGCAATTTCCAGAGCAATCACACTGGTATCAGCTTTTGGGTGGGGTTAATGCAGGTGCTTCTCTCACCGTACAGGATGACCCCCACAGACCAGAGGTCAACTCGGGAATCATACTGTCGCCTGCACACCATCTCTGGAGCCATGTATAGTGGGGAGCCCCGGAGAGAGCTCTGCTCGTCCCACGGAGACATGTACTGAGCGAAGCCGAAATCTATGGAAAGTGGGGGGGGGGGGGGGGGGAATCAGATCATGACACAGCCTCTGGTTCAAGGGCCACTCATGGATTTATATTATCTAAAGTGGGGTGGCTCATTTAAATATATACATCTATTAGTATAATCTATACATCTATCAGTATAATCTATAAATCTATACATCTTTCTTCCTTCCTATTGGCCAAACATGTAAAGCAGTGCAGTTCACCGTGGATCAGTGTCCTGTGATGTGTCTTTGAGATCAGTGTCCTGTCACGTGTGTTTGAGATTAGTGTCCTGTCACGTGTATTTGAGAGCGGCAGTGTCCCGTGCACCTGCTAGTTTCAGCACTGTGCCGCTCAGCAGAATGTTGGAAGGCTTGAGGTCCAGGTGGGAGATGTTCTTCTCGTGGAGGAACTTCAGAGCACACGCTGGACACACAGTGAATCACACCTGCTTTGGTAACAAGTCTGAGCGATCAGAGCCACTCACCAGATGGTCTGCTCATCTGGACCGGCCTGCTACAAAGATACTCTAAAGACTCTTAAACTTGTAATCTTATATGGAAAGCTGGGTATCCAGCAGGCACTCATACAAGGCAGCCAGAAAATGAGCTGATTAGACCATTGTGTGGCCATTGTTCTACTATGGGTGGTAATTTCAGAGGATGCACACAACTCACTGGCTCAAAACTGCAGCGCCATCTGCTGGCCAATACCTCATTTAGCCTGCTTCAAAACACCATTTTCTATTACATTCTTAAATCCAGACTGTGCACCACTGCACAGTTAAGTGCAATTCCAGCATTTGAGAAACCTTGAGTCACATGCACACACAGCGCCTGGCAGAACTTGAGCAAGCCTGAATGCTTGGAATGTCTTTGTGGAATGTCGTATTTCAACATTTGTTTATATGCATTTGTTTGTCTGTTTGGACAGCATGTGCCTCACCAATCTGCTGCAGGAAGCGGCGTGCCACTCCCTCGGGAAGGATCCGCCGGCTACGGATGAAACTGGAAAGATCTCCCCCAGAACACCATTCCAGGATGAGGTAAATATTCTCACTGTCCCACTGTAGCGCAAAGACATACAAACACACCCATAAACGCAGACACGCACAAACACGGCCATAAACACAGACGCGCACAAACATATACAAACACGGCCATAAACACAGACGCGCACAAACATATACAAGCACACCCATAAACACAGACACGCACAAACATATACAAGCACACCCATAAACACAGACACGCACAAACATATACAAGCACACCCATAAACACAGACACGCACAAACATATACAAGCACACCCATAAACACAGACACGCACAAACATATACAAGCACACCCATAAACACAGACACGCACAAACATATACAAGCACACCCATAAACACAGACGCGCACAAACATATACAAGCACACCCATAAACACAGACGCGCACAAACATATACAAGCACACCCAAAAACACAGACACGCACAAACATATACAAGCACACCCAAAAACACAGACACGCACAAACATATACAAGCACACCCATAAACACAGACGCGCACAAACATATACAAGCACACCCAAAAACACAAGACACGCACAAACATATACAAGCACACCCAAAAACACAGACACGCACAAACATATACAAGCACACCCATAAACACAGACACGCACAAACATATACAAGCACACCCATAAACACAGACACGCACAAACATATACAAGCACACCCATAAACACAGACACGCACAAACATATACAAGCACACCCATAAACACAGACATGCACAAACACACCCATAAACCCAGACCCACACAGACACATACAAATACACCCACAGACACAGACACACACAAACACAGCCATAGACACAGACACATACAAATACACCCACAGACACAGACACATACAAATACACCCACAGACAGAAACACACAAACACAGCCATAGACACAGACACATACAAACGCAGCCATAGAAAAAGACAAAGCCACATACATACACACCCATAAACGCAGACACGCACAAACACGGCCATAAACAGACACGCACAAGCATACCCATAAACACAGACGCGCACAATCACATACAAGCACACCCATAAACACAGACACGTACAAACACACCCATAAACCCAGACCCACACAGACACATACAAACACACCCATAGACACAGAAACATACAAACGCAGCCATAGACAAAGACACATACAAACGCGGCCATAAACACAGACATGCACAAACACATACAAGCACACCCATAAACCCAGACATGCACAAACACATACAAATACACCCATAGACACAGACACAGACACACACAAACACAGCCATAGACACAGACACAGACACACACAGACACAGACACACACAAACACAAACACAGCCATAGACACAGACACACACAGCCATAGACACAGACACACACAGCCATAGACACAGACACAAACACAGCCATAGACACAGACACAAACACAGCCATAGACACAGACACAAACACAGCCATAGACACAGACACAAACACAGCCATAGACACAGACACAAACACAGCCATAGACACAGACACACACAGCCATAGACACAGACACAGACAGCCATAGACACAGACACACACAGCCATAGACACAGACACAGACAGCCATAGACACAGACACACACAGCCATAGACACAGACACACACAAACACACCCATAGACACAGACACACACAAACACACCCATAGACACAGACACACACAAACACACCCATAGACACAGACACACACAAACACACCCATAGACACAGACACACAAACACACCCATAGACACAGACACACACAAACACACCCATAGACACAGACACACACAAACACACCCATAGACACAGACACACACAAACACAAACACACCCATAGACACAGACACACACGCATACAAACAAATACACCCATAAACACACCCATAAACACAAGCACACCTTTATCAAAACCTTATTTCTATTATTTACTTTTATGTCTACACTAATGATTTTGGCATCCCCTTCCCATATTTATGAGAATAAAGCAAACAATCTTCCTGCGTCTACCTGGAAGTCTTTAAGATGGACAATATGAGGATGGCGGACAGTCTTCAAGATCTCTATCTCAGTCAGCAGGTTTTCCACTGACGACTTATTGAGGCTTCTCTTACTAACAACTTTCACAGCCACCGCCTCCCTGTTATCTGTCTAAACAAACACAAACAAACAAACATTCTGGACTTGTCAAAACTCAAAACTCTTCTGAGCAAACGTTCAGTTCCCGTCGGTAGCGGTCCCCAGTTCACAGCCGCCCTACCTTCCTGAAGGCTTTGTAAACCGTAGCGTACGTGCCGCTCCCGAGCTTCTCGGTGAGAAGGAAGTCGGCGAGCCTCGGCGGGGCAAAGCTCGCAGCCATGTTACCCCGATAGGGCACATCAAACACCTCCTACGAGGATCAATAAACATTCCCAGCCGTTTATATTTGTCAATACAAAGAGAGTGACTGTTAATATAACACTTCAGAAGGCAGCAGATAAATCAGATTTCGACTTGTTCTTGCTCAGCTGTATGTACGCTTGCTAAATTAAAAATAAGGTTTGTTTTGTTTTGGAGTTCATTGTAACCAGCTTACCAATATATAAGGAACTATACAACAATATACATTAAGGCTTTTTATATAGAAATATTTAGATATTTGTGATTTAAATTTGGCTGCAAGAAAACATACACTTAAAGTACCGACGTTACCTTGTAATGTAATGTAACAACGTTATCTATGAACTAGTCCAATGTTTTCTTTCCGTCGCTTGCTGTCAGATGATAATGACGTAGGCATCATGTAAGCGGATCAAAACGCAATGTTGCGCCCTAGAGGCGAGACTTAGTCCTGACACGGAGAGGGTATTGCGCCCTACTGTTTCGCTTCTACGAGTGTTAAGATGGCTTTAGACAAATAATAAATCGTGCAATATTCACAATTAATTCATCAAATGTGTAATATTAATAAATATGCACTGAGAACATTTCTAGTATGTGTAGGCCAACGTGTCCAATTTGCTTTTTTTTAGAGGCACACAGTGCTGCGAACGTACACACGAGGACGCCATAACACCAAATCAGTGTTTTCCCGAGCGGCTCCCGTTAAATAACGACTCCCGGCTGTCGCGCGGTGTGGTTTAAACATGGCGGACTGCATCGCCGCACGTTTGTCGGCTCAGGAGCAGCACATCGAGGCGCTGAGCAGAGAGATAACGCGGCTCCGCGATGGGCTGTCCGGAGCGCAGGTTTCCGCCGCCCTGGCTGACAGTCCCGAGCTGGGAAACCTGCGCAGCGAGAACGAGAAGCTGAAGTACCGGCTCGTTCACCTCCGCCGCAGTCTGCGAGCGGAGTTGGAGCTCGAGACGCACGGTCACGCCAGCGGGGAAAAAGGCCACGAGCCACATAACAAAGCTTTAAGCGAGAAAGGCAAGAAGACCGTGGTTGAAGCACGGCGGAAAGAACCGAAAGAACGCACGCTTCAGAAGGTTTGCCTCGTAAAGTGTGAATATAATTGTTAGATTTATTATTATGCGGTGATATCACAACACTGGAATTAGTTGGTACTGGGTGAGTTGGGGAAAGTAAGCTACATTAAATGGATAGATAATTGTCTGTGGATGTACTTCTGCTAGATACAGTATTAGAGCCTTAGGAGCTGAGACGTAACGGATTTATTATTTATGAGAAACATGCAAAACACTGCATTGGATGACATGCTGGTGTTGTCTGTTCTGACATGCACACTGTAGAATGCTACGCAAGCCAAGCCTCCAGAAGCCCGAAATACGGCAGACAAGCACAAGAAGAGGCAGAAACCCAAAGAAGGAGGAGCGGAGGAGGTATTTTAAAAATGAAAAGCCTCCTTCTGAGTTTGAGTATTTTTAAACTCATCCCTAGCACAGCTGGACAAAAGCCAGTTAGTGATCCACAGTATACATATGTTACATCGGTATTGCATCAGTAAAACTTGCCACCCTTTGTAGACCGAATTTAGGGTGTCCCTTATTTATACTGACCTGGGAACAGTTGTCCCTGTCCCAGTGTATTACTACAAACTGCAGAACTGGTGTCAGATCACAGTAAAAATAAATTGTTTAATTGTGTCATGTATAATTGTGTGTAATTATCAGCCTTTTTAATCACCTATAATCTTAATGTTTGATGTGTGTTTCAGTTATCATATTTGTGTTGTGACTGCATGTTGCACTACACGGCTTCAGTCCTTTCTATAAAAAATTAGCACCACTAGGACTGTTGGTGCAGGGCAGGGTGATGCACATTGACTACACATAGCCAGTGCAGCCCAGCCCAGCCCAGTGCAGCCAGCCGTGTTCCACTCCTCTTCTCCTAACACTTGCCTTCACCTCCGCGATGCAGCTACACCCGTGGCCCAGCTACATCTCCCAGCGCCTGGAGCTCTACGAGCGGCTGAAGAAGGAGAGCGACACCTTGCTGTCCAAGCGGGCGGCCCACAGCCTGCCCATCCGGGTGCAACTGCCCGATGGCCAGGATGTGGAGGCGCAGTCCTGGATCAGCACCCCGTACCAGCTGGCCTGTGGCATCAGGTCGGCAGCTAAGAGTCTGTTCCCTTACTGGTTCACATAGATGCATGTGTAAAGCCCCCAGTACATGCTTGATGGATGCTGTTGTGAATTTGGGTGCTATTATTAGTAGTAGTAGCAGCAGCAGCAATAGTGATGAGCGTGCGTAAATGCGGCAGGAATCATAAGTCAGCATTACTAATTTAAATATCATTAAAGATGCACCCTAGTGAACCAGTTAAATGAATGAAATGCAGATCATTGTTTGGTGGCAACAACAGCAGTACTAAGAGAAACCCTACATCCACTGAAACAGTACTGTACCATTTCATAGTACTATGCAGTATGTTTCATCTGCCTCTTGATGGGGAACTTCATGCCTTGTTTTGGGCCTGGAGGTGGTCCTTTTTTTCCCCCCCAAGTGTGTTCCAGCAATGTGTGCTGTGTCAGTCAGGGTCTGGCCGACAGCTGTGTGATCGCCCGTGTGGACGGCAACCTGTGGGACCTGGACCGGCCGTTGGAGGAGGACTGCTCTCTGGAACTGCTGCGTTTCGACCACGAAGACGCCCGGGCCGTGAGTGTGTGATGACGCTGTAATGTTCCGGCAGAAAATGCGCAAGTGGTGTCAGAAGTGTTACTGTTACTCGCAAAGTGTTGCCATAAATATTTTTGGTCAAGTAGCAGGAGTTGTTTGGTGGACAGTAGCCGTTGAAACGGTGGAATATGATGCTGAGAAGCAAGGGAATGGCCCAGGGTGTGTGCGGTGACGCCCAGGCCGCGGGTGTGTAGGGCTGTCCTTTCAGCCCACACGTAGCCTAGAATTGAAGGAAATGTCAACCGGGTTTGGTTACCAGTAAATCAAATGTACATACTGTGTCATGTGATATGCACCAATGCCGTAACTGATATTTGGACAGTTGCATGTCTGTTATTAATGTGTAGTGCTCAAATACTAATGTAAATGGACAGAAAAGTCCAAAATGAAGGTAAACCCTAATGTGTAACAAGCACTAGTAGGTCTTTGTGGCATATTGTCTAGTTTGTGAGGTGTGTAACGGATAGTCTGAGCTCTGCTGTGACATACCTGTGTGCAGGTATACTGGCACTCCAGTGCTCATGTCCTGGGAGAGGCCATGGAACGCTTCTATGGAGGCTGCCTCTGTTACGGCCCACCTATCGAGAACGGCTTCTACTACGACATGTTCCTGGATGGGCCAAGGTGAGTACAGATGATGCAGAAGTAAGGATTCACCCTTCAGTGAGATCTTTTTCTCTTTAAAGCACTATTTCTATTTGTAAACCAACTTATTAGACTATATATTGTGAATTATCTTCTTTGTTTCTATATATTTTACTTTATTATATATTTATACGTTATAAATTGTAAGTGACTAATTTGGTCAGAAGTATTGGTTTAATATTGGTTTAATAGTGGCGTGATTCTATAAAAGTGTGAGCTGTGTGTGTCTGGTTTTCTCTCCACCAGAGGAGTTTCAAGCGGTGAGTTTGGTGATCTGGAAGCCATCTGCAAGAACATCATGAAAGACAAGCAGCCTTTTGAGAGGCTGGAGATCAGCAAGCAGACACTACTGGAGATGTTCAAGGTAAGATAAGCCCTGTTATGCCTACACTAAAAGTACATCTTATATGAAGTGTTTTTGTGTGTGCTGCAGTAATCTAGTTAAGAACCTTGTTTCTGTGTGACGCTGACTCTTGGTTTCCAGTATAACAAGTTTAAATGTCGTATCCTGAATGAGAAAGTGAGCACCCCCACCACTACCGTGTACAGGTAAATCCACCAGCACCAGAGAAAGCTGCAGTGATCTGATGAGAGGAGCTTTTATCTTTTCACACGAGCTACTCGTTGGTGAACATTTGAGGTTAACTAAGGCTAACGGCTAATGCTAACTAGTGAGAGGTGTAGTTGCTTACTCAATAATTAGCATTGCTGCTGTATTCTTGAGAATAGCCTGGTCTGGTCCTTACTGGCCTCCTCTGACTGTACTCCAGATGTGGTCCCCTCATCGATTTGTGTCGAGGTCCACACGTGCGACATACAGGCAAGATCAAAGCACTGAAGGTCTACAAGGTATGTCGACCTTTCAAGTCGTACGTCCACGATGACGACCCAGTTTCTGCCATAAAGCCCCACTGAAAGATCTGACTCTGTTCAACAAATCATTCCTGCAATTAATATTTGTCTATGATTTATTTGCAATGTGTTTGTAGCATGACTGAGAGCAAAGTGTCATTTGTTTTGTATGGAAGTCAAACTTGCTTCGGGTCCGTGTGGGGTACCATTTAGCTTGGCTAACCCTGACGTTCCCCTTTTGTGCATTTGTAGAACTCTTCCACATACTGGGAAGGTCGTGCAGACATGGAGACGCTCCAGCGCATCTACGGGATCTCGTTCCCAGATAGCAAGATGCTCAAAGAGTGGGAGCGATTTCAGGAAGAGGCCAAGAACCGAGACCACCGCAAAATCGGAAAGGTGAGCCGAGACCAAGTGCGAACCGGCCACAACAGAGTATACACTTCCCAGGAGGCAGTGGTGCCACACGAGCATCAAACCGTCTCATCACGGATGCGTTCATATGGGACTGGCTTGTTTAGGGTCTTTCATCTCCACAACAGCACAGGAAGTGTCAGGAATGATTTCACTTTCTTCCACTTGGTACTTCCACAGAGAAATAAGATGGATCTGAGCAACCATGCTTGGTATTCAGGGATGGATTCTGTATTTCTGGGGCCCCGAGCAAAGACACTTTTTTTTACCGATCTTATACAATCTTTACCCATCTCCTCACAGAACTGAACACCCTGGTTTCTTTTCCTTAATTTTCTTTCTCTTTAGGGCGTCGTTGGGATTTGAGCGTTTCATGGTTGCGTTCAAGATTCCCGATTAACTAGCTAGTGTGTTACGATATCTCTTTAGTGTCAAACAGTGCTAAAAATATAAATGTGTTTTATTTATTTATTTATTTTCCAGCCAGCAGGGCCCCCCCGATCTCTGGGGCCCCACACGTTTGCGTAGTGGTAAAGACCACCACAGTTGGTATTCATGAGGTTGCAGCCAAGAACTGTGGCTCAGTATAAGGAATCTTCAAAAGCTAGAAAACTGGCTTTGTCTGGGGAAGAGAAAGGGGACAGTCACTGTGTCCTTCAAGGAACATGGGAGACGACTTCATTTGCCTGAAAAAATTAGGTCCACTGCTACTGTTTCCAGGTCTTGGGTAAACCCGGATAACAAAGGTGCGATTTGATTAGAAGTTCATTCCCAGATTTATGGATTTGATTGAGCCAATTGTGATATAGCTGGGAGTTTGCAACTGAATTTGCTGTTTGGCTTTTGCCTTTGCTTAGAAGTCTAATTTAGAGCCAGTGATTAAGGCTGTTTTTCTCCCTAGACCTCAACACGCCCTCTCGCTTGTGCTAAAAGTGGGTGTAGCCAAGCTGTCACTCAAATGGAGGCCAACCGCCTCCAGGAGATCTTTCGTCTTTCTGCCTTGATCCTGCACACAATCATACTGCACTGAAAATATACATTTACCATCCAAAATCTGATTTCAATTTTAATTTTAATCTGCGTTTTTACTTGAAATGTAAGTTTTATTTTCAGTATCAGTAGCTTTGCTCTTATGTTTGCATCAAATAAAAGAAGCAAGCATAACCTCATACAAGGTACTGTATTACAAAGTTCCTAACTTGAGACATAATGCATAGAGCAGATCTTCACTCCTGTGCATCTCGGTGAAGAAGACATGTGAAAATCGAAGACATTGCTTATGTCACGTTCTCAATTAAAGTGTGATTGATATGCTCCCCTGATCGTGTGATGACCAGCTGGTTCTCTAAGAGACGGCTTCATGTTTTTCTCTCTCTCTCTCTCTCTCTCTCGCTCTCTCTCATATATTCACACATATATAATATTATACACGCCCGCGCACACACACAAGGATGGCTTTCAGCCACTCCACCACAGAAGACTATGGAGAGCTGAATTATTTGCTCTGTTCGGCCAGGGGCCATACGTTCAGGCTTTTCGGAGTTTGGAGGGGTCTGGGGACAGGTTGTCTTATGAATTCACAGCAGATTTTATGCTGTGTGTCACTTCAGTCCCCCATGGAGATGAAAAGCTGTAGCACATCACGTCCTCCAACTGAGAACATGAGGGGTTGTTCACTCCAGATTCTTCTTCCCTCCTCTCTCTCGCGTATGATTCAGGACCAGGAGCTGTTCTTTTTCCATGATCTGAGTCCTGGCAGCTGTTTTTTCTTACCCCGTGGTGCCTACATTTACAACACGCTCACCGAGTTCATCAGGGTAAGACTTTCTACACACTTATGGAATCTAGCACCTACCACACCAAATACTAACGAAGTCTGCAACCTGCCACACTAGACGGCTATCTTTTCTAACATGTAGGTGTTGTCTTTTATGCAAGAGCAACATTTACAAAGAAAAGTGCTTGTCCACATATCATATTTTAGATTTTATACTTAGCAGTTTTAATACATTTGTAGAATTTTCTTTTTATTACTGCAACAATAAAGGCATTGGGATTAACTGATTGGCCCTTATGAAAATGTGTAAATTTATGTGACTGTGTTTACACCCTCCTGGGGGTAATAAGTCCTCGCTATGTGGTTTTCTTCCAGCAAGTTCTGCTCTGTAGTTAACATGTCTTTGAGCTTGGGCAGGTTCTTCTTAGCGTGACCCCTTCTTGTCATGTGTATCTGTGCTGTCCACCCAGGAGGAGTACTGGAGGAGAGGTTTCCAGGAAGTGGCATCCCCCAACATCTACAACAGCAAACTGTGGGAGACGTCAGGCCACTGGCAGCACTACAGTGAGAACATGTTCTCCTTCCCTGTAGAGCAGGACGTCTTCGCCCTCAAGCCCATGAACTGCCCAGGGCACTGGTATGTTCTATGTGTGTGTGATTGTGTGTGTGGTGCTTGAAAGATTTGAACCCTTTACAAGTTTCTCTATTTCTGCATAAATGTGACCTAAAACTTTATCAGAATGTCACACAAGTCCCAAAAGTAGATAAAGAGAACCAAATCAAACATGAGACAAATCATTTATTTATTGAGGAACATTATCCAATATTACATATCTGTGAGTGTCATGTGTTTTTGTGTATATTGATTGATTGATTGACTGACATACTACTTTGCTAGATAAATATAATATAGAATAAAATAAAATTTACAAATTACCCCCCCCCCCCAGTCTAATGTTCAGTCATCGGCCGCGATCTTGGCGCGAGTTGCCCCTGAGGCTTGCTGACTTTGGTGTGCTGCATCGTAACGAGCTCTCCGGGACGCTCACGGGACTCACCCGGGTCCGCCGCTTCCAACAGGATGACGCACATATCTTCTGTACCGTGGAGCAGGTATGCCAATCAAGTATGGCTCTGGAATTCATGTGCATTCAATTGTGGAATTAACACACATGCGCTGTTCAGAAATGGGAAAAGATGTTTTAAAACATGCATGTAACCATTCTGATTATGAAGTGAGTTGAACATTTCATTTCATTTATAGATCCACTAAGTACATCTCCCCATGGTATGTTACTGCTTTCCCATCAGAAGGTGTTCTGACCTAGATGCTGGGGAGGAACATAAAATGGGATTAAACCAGTCCCTCTGGGATTATTTAATCTGCTGCTCTGCTTCCAGATTGAGTCCGAGATGAAGGGTTGTCTGGACTTCCTCCGCTGCGTATACGATGTGTTTGGCTTCTCCTTCCAGCTGCACCTGTCCACCCGCCCTGAGAAATTCCTTGGCGACATCACCCTCTGGAACGAGGCTGAGGAGGTACTGTTCTCACCAAGGCCCTAATCTAGGATTATTCTAGGTAATTTTAGAATCAGGAAATTGAAGTTACTGAAGTTCTACTCTAGAAGACGTTTGGATTTTCCTGTGTATTTTGCAGCAACTGGAGAACAGCCTGAATGAATTTGGTGAACCGTGGAAGCTGAACCCAGGAGATGGCGCTTTTTATGGCCCAAAGGTTGGTCTGCAGAAATTTCTGTTTCGTGGAACTGCCGTGAATTATGAACCATTGCATTTTAGAAACTTCAAACGTTCCCATTTTTGGCTCTACAGATTGACATCAAGATTAAGGATGCCATCGGGCGCTACCACCAATGTGCCACCATTCAGCTGGACTTCCAGCTGCCTATTCGATTCAGCTTGACATATGTCGGGTGAGGAAGTGTCCAAGACCCGCCCACAGTGGTAGCACAGTCAGACTCGCGAATTACTCACGCTGCCTTCAATCTGCTGCTGTTTCTAGGATTATGCGCGCCATCTATTTGCAGTGCGTTACCGTTAAACCGCATTCCCATGAACGAACGCTGTGATGTGTGTGCTCCCTCGCAGGAAAGACGGGGATGACAGAGCCAGGCCTGTTATAATCCACCGTGCAATCCTGGGCTCTGTAGAGAGAATGATCGCCATCCTTACTGAGAACTACGCTGGAAAATGGTACAGTAATAATACCCTCTCATTCATGCAGCACAACACAGCAGAAGTACTGAGTATAAGTACTGAGTATAATATATAGGCCAGGCTGTTAACTCATTATTGTGTGTTAATTAAGTACCTGTGTTCATATAGAACATGCGTAAACAAACATAGCTTTGTCTTCTAATTTGGACTCCTCCCTTTTTCTCAGGCCACTGTGGCTGTCTCCCCATCAGGTGATGGTGGTGCCTGTTAATCCGTCCCTTGAGGAATATGCCAGTAAAGTAGGCTGCTCCGTCATGCTCTAATATTTATTTATTTGTTTGTTTGTTTGTTTATTACACTTTATCTAAATGCATTATGGGTCACCAACACAGAAGAAACCCAATCCTCGTCAAGCGAAATCACTTTTGGTACCTGAATTTAAAGGTGCATGTCTCAGACCTTTTTGGTTAAGACGCCTGGTCTTTCATCACCTTGTAATTTCTGCATTTTAAGCCATGTGGGCCTAGAATGTGGGCCCAGGTGCTGTTGTGTGACTCACTACGGAAGGCCCTGCCCCTCTGCAGGTGTGTAAGCAGTTCGTGGAGGCAGGCTTCATGGCGGACGTGGACCTCGACGCCAGCTGCCTTCTGAACAAGAAAATCCGCAACGCCCAGCTAGCCCAGTACAACTTCATTTTGGGTACGCCCGCACTTGATTTCACTACAAAACATCCATCATTTGAGCAGGAATGCTGTCTGACAGACTGCTAGGTGCTGTGTGTGTGTGTGTGTGTGTGTGTGTGTGTGTGTGTGTGTGTGTGTGTGTGTGTGTGTGTGATTAGATGAAAAGCCACTTCACATGTTTTCTGCATTCATGTCCTTGCCCCATGAATGAATCTTCAGGCCCTTTGAAGAGGGAATTGTGCTTTGCTGTCGGGGCAGCTGTTGTTCTTGTAGATCAACCACCATGACTAACAACTAACTGTTTGTTTTGGTTTGTTTTTTTTTTCTCCCCCGACTTGATGTTGTCCTTGGCAGTGGTGGGTGAGAAGGAGAAGATGACTAACAGCGTGAACGTGCGCACTAGGGACAACGGAATCCACGGCGAGCTGACTGTGCCTGAGGTCCTGGCCCGCCTCATGCTCCTCAGACAGTCCCGGTGCAGGAACGCTGAGGAGGTGTTCTGATCCCAGACATGGACCAGATCCCAATTCCAAAAAGATGAACCTACTCACACTTCCAACAGCTACTTGCATTTCTAGGAAAAATCAACAATGAAGGGCTCTGCAAATTTTTATTTTAAATTAATTTTGATTCTGTTTAACCTGTATTATGAATTTTTTGATTATTCAGTAACATCTATTGGGATGAATAGAAGACATGATGAAGAGTTTTGATTTATCGGCTCAGTCTTGTTTTCTGTGAGTGAGTAGGATCTTTTTTGTGTCTGGGGTTGGGATTAGGGTTAAAGAGAGCTGTGGTGAGGCAGAAAGGACAGGGCAAAGTGGGAATTGTAGGTCATGTTTAAGTGGAACAGAGTAGTGGAGTTGTGATGATTAGAAAATGTTTATCAAGGCAGAATTATTCCACTGGAACGTACCAGACCATTACTGGGCGAGTGGGAAAGCGATGTGGTAAAGTAACATTTCACTTGAAGGCTTGTGAACGCGGAAGATATTGACTGAATGTCCTGCCAGTGATGATTTTTTGAAATGCACTAAATGTTTCCATAAAAGAACGTAAAGGTCTGTTATTTCGTAAATGGAATGTTCTCTTAAATGGAAGCTTAACTTGCGTGACATTATGAACGATGTTCATGAAATAAATGGTGAAACCCGTGACTTTATCCTGCTTCAGTATGTAGGGGGTAGTTGTGCGTGAGCGAGTGAGAGAGCGCATATGAAGAAAAAAATGCAAATAAGGACTTTTCTTAAACCACAGAAGCGAAATATATCGCGTGAGAAACCATCAAACGACACTGAATGTTTTGTAGTTTACCATGAAAAAAATCCGCTTAGAAATATCAAAATATAAATAAATAAATAAGATCTCTATATAGCAGCGGCCAATGGTTGCTTGGTGACGTATGGTTCCCGGAAGCGTGTTCTGAACTCTGAATGATGGCTAATGGCTTGACGAGGGGCTTTGAAAGGGGACGAAACATCATGAGATCCTATGGCATTCTATCATTGCTGCTCGTTGATCTTTTCTTCAGATCTGCAAGTGGTATGACGGACGACTAAAACACAAAAGAAGCGTTGTTACTGTTGTCGACGAGCTAGTTTAGCACACTTTGATGGCTAGCTAACGTTAGCCGATGCTGTCTAGGCTAGCTAACTGCCATCGTGAATCTTTGTCAGTTAACGGCGTGTTTAAGCTGTATTTCATAATTAACTGAACTGTTCACCTAAAAGACGTCTAGCTACAGATTTCGTGGCCATTCCATCCATCCAACTAGATTGACGAGCGTGTTCACAACAGCATGAAGCTAGCTGATGCTACAATAGTGCTAGGGTATTTTTTTAATTTTTTTTATTTTTTTTAAAGATACGAAAATTTGCCTTCCAAATATAGCTAGGTGATCTGGGCGGACGTGGACTAGTACATTGTTGAGATATCTTGGCTTTGGTTCCGCTTCCAAATAGCGCTGTTCTTTTCTGTTCGAAAGGTTACTTGAGCTCCGCGTATACGGGTGAAGGCCCTCCGCGCAACACATATACATCTCCGGCCAGCTCGAGTCAAACCAGCCCGGGTCTATCCACAGCATCGTCAAGTGAGTCGCTGTGTTCCAGAAATAGTATGATATTTAGCTGAATTCTGCTATTGGTCTCGGTATCTGTGCCTTTAATCTGTCATTCTTTGGTCCTTTCAGAGTCCGCAGTTGACAACGAGAAGTACACAGCCAAATGTCCTAGCGGGGGACTGTGCAGTAAGTTACCAGCAGACTGCTTCAACTGTTCCTACCATCACAACTGCAGTTATGGCAAGCCAACCAATTTCACCTGCAGCACCAATACTGGAGTGCACTGTGTGGTATGTGTGCCCGACATTTACACAATTTATTCACTTTTTATCCATGAAAATAAATGAATAAGGTTTCATTTCTAGCTAGATGTTTGAGTCTATTCACATTGCTTTTTACATTGGCTCAAGAGGGCTCGTACTTTGCCGTCAATCCAGACGTGCTGATACTCTTCACGGACTATGACGTTCTGTCAGATATTCTAGTGTTTTCCTGGTTTACGCCACTGTGGAATAATCCCTGCCCTGTGTGGTTGCGTCTCCTCAGGATGGGTCAAAGAGGCAACAGAAAACCTTTAACCTGACTGTTGCCTGCCAGTTTTGCTGGCAGCTGGATCCGTCTCAGTACCGCTGTAACATCTCCACCATCTGCACGACTGTGGCGTGCCCTCGCAAGCGCTACAAGGCCACCTGTAAGGTCCTGGATCATGTCAACTGCTTAGGTGTGGATTCCCCTTTTCTTTGTGGGTGGGCAGGGGGGCTTACATAGTATACTGTCTGTTAATTACTATCAGAGTGTTGGTCTTTGCAATACCTACATAGTCATTAAAAAAAGGAAGTAAGTAGAAGAGCATACTGTGACCATATAAACCGGATCATTTCCTGTTGCGTAGTGTGCATCCTGACCGGTGACTGATGTTCCAGATGTTCTGTGGAACTTTTGATTAATCATGGCATTCAAATGATCCTGTCATTTTGGTCAATATAAATCAAACCAAACCTTTTCACCCAAAACATATCATAAACACCAGTGTTTTTTAAATATATTGTAAGGCATTTCACAATTGCAGTATGTAGCTAGCAATATAATTGCAATATGTTACTTCATATAAAATATGTATAAGCTATAATATGTCCATAAACAATAATATAGTATGCATATTTCGCAACCCTAGTGGCTAGAAACACACAGATTCATGTCTAATGTTGGAATCAAATGTACTTTCCGGGTTTGTCTGTTGTAGCAACGTTTTCAAGTGGCTAATTATAAAATATGGGACAAAAATATAATGCAGGCCTGATATTCACTACTGAGTTACCAGTTTTATAATGACCTCCCACCTTCACATGAATGGTACATTCCAGTAAGACTACAGTGTGTGGAGTAAAAATTAGTCATATCGAGCACCAGTTCGTGTTCTGAAATAAGCACAGCGAGTGATGTTGACTGTACCAAGATGGTTGTTTGGGTGTGTTTGTTCTTGCATCCCTCCATCATCCTGAGCTTTTCGACACCCAACCATTTCAAGGGATTAGGGAGAGTGGTGAGAAAAGAGGTCAGTAATCCTTTGGACAGGGACCATTTTGTGGGTCAGAGGGGTCAAGGGAGAAAGGCAAGAATCGTGAAAGCATGAAAGCCAGGCAGATTATGTCCAAATTCACTGCGTGTTTGGCGCGTCATTTCGAAATGCACCACTTGTCAGACTTTGTGTCAATAGATATGGCAGCCGAAGACAGTGTCTGGGTAGCAGGCTTGTCTGAGATGGACAAGATGAAAGTGTGTTTCCAATGGGCACACACCGGGGCGTCCTGATTGGATGATGGCAGTTTCCTTTTGCATCATGTTGACGTAAGGATCAGAGTGTTTTGACAGTGGTGGCAGGGTGCGTGCAGCGTGATCTGGGCGTGTGTTAGACCCCCGATACCTGTTGAAGGACATGGGGCAGCATTAGGTAATGTGTGCAAGGAACCTTTTGCTTTTCTGTACATTTGGGACAAGTAAAGGCACTGGAGTCGTATCCTAGGGTCCGTTAGCCAGTTTGTCTCTTGCAAACCTGAAGAGAGGACGGTCAGGTGCATCTGAGCACACATGACCTGTTGACCGGTAATGCCTTGCACAGCTCCGATGCCCGCTGTTATACAGCAGCTATTTTAGTCTGCACTCTGTCATGCAGTGTCCCCCGGAGACACAATACAAAAGAATCATTCAAATGTTTTCATAGCGAGAGCTTGAAGGTGCGTTCCAGAGAGGTAGTGTGGGTAGTAGTACACTCCTACAGCTGTAACACTGCATTTGAAAAGTGGCTGTCTTTTGTGCAATGTTCCGTAGACTTCCCGTGAGTGTAGGCAGTTGAGGCGCCGGATAAAGGGAGCAGGCCCTTTGATATAATCCTTTGATATAAAGGGGACAGCCTGACGAGTAGGTTCTCCACGAGCACGGAGAAGACGGCTTTTCTTTTTATGGTAAAACGTTTGAAAATGATAAGTGGTAAGGAGTGCAGTGTGTCTGTCTTCAGCGCTCGCATGAAGGACTATGGGGCATATGAACTAGGAATAAGGAGTTTTATCTCTAGATGGTGCATTTGCAAAATTCCTTGCAACATATTAAAATCACACTGGTGAATCATTGATGTTGGGAAGATAAGAACTCCTGAATTGTTGTCCAGTTGTTTACATATGTTTCCATTGCTTGTTGCAATTGTTGCCACATATGAATGATGCGATTCATCAAAACCCAACATCTTGGGCATCTGTGATTTTGTTAGAACGCTCAGAAACAGTGAAATGTAGTGAAGTTGGATGAACACTGACATCTTTGAACATTCAGGCCTCAGTGTGGCAAAGGCCAATACTGCAGTGCAGATGAACCAACAGCCCTTATGTAGACCTGCTGCAGTATCAGTCAAATGTGTGAGCAACTTTGGCACGCAGGCTGAGTCTGTTTTATCTGAACAGGGCAAAGGGAATTTCAGAAGCGTCTCTTCTGCAACTGGACTGGGGGATATAAATGGTCTACAGCGCTGACGCTCAGGTAATTCACTCGCCTGAGCTCAGGTAATGCGCTCACCTGAGCTTGGGCTCCCCCTCTCTCTACCGAGGGGCGGAGTCTGTACAGTGAAAGAATCAATCCTGGCCTTGTGTGAAATGTCCCTTATGGTCCACTCCAGGCTCTGGGCCTCTCACCACATAATATCCAAATACACCATTTTCTCTCTTAATTCAAGGCCAGATGTGAAATGTGAGATTCTTGAGTGTACGTAAGATGTATAAGCAAACAATGGACAGTGGGGAAATAAAAGGGGCGTCTCTTTTCCACTCTGCCGAGACAGCGTTTGTAATTAGTCACAAGACAAGGCAACACCAGACTCATGAGCAGAAAATATCTGACGGACTAAATGCCAGGAAAACCTAGTCATTTTACTAACTATGTAGGCCTGGGGACATATTCTACACAAATCCAGTGATGTATCAACATATGCAGTATTTATTCTTGAGTAGCCTATGACTAATCTAGGCAAATTACATTGCTAATCAGGTTCTAAAATAATTAGTCTGCTTAAAAAAACTAAAATAAAAAAAACCGTAATCAGATGTTCCTTTAAAGTGGCGATGGGGTAAGACGCTGCATAAGAGTAGGGTTCAGGGTCGACTGCAGCATGTCAGTTCTGTTATAATGCCACAAAAACCAAAAAGACGGACCTTCTGCTGACACTCACCTGGGGGGGAGGGGTCATCTGCGTCAGACGTGATGCCTGCTACAGGGCCCTCAACCGGGTTATGTTCCTCTGTGCCAGCGAGGTGCTCAGAATACCCTAGAGTCGTGTACCGAGACAGGCTGCTTAGCTTCCGAGTCGGAACTGGGCTGTGTATAATGAAGACAAACGCGTAGACAGACAATGGTGCACGGTATAAAACCAGCCGACCTTCCAGCTGATCGATAGCTTAATGTGCTGCTGGCACTTTGCCAGGCTTGTCGGAGTAAGCTGGCTTGATCGGGTTCACCCACTTTCTGCAGTACAAGCTACGGTGTAAAACAGGATAATTACGCTGTCTGTATCACAATCAAGGTTATGTCGTAAATGGCCCTGAGAATGGAAAGTTAGTGGATTGCAGAGACTTGCTTGTTTCACCCATTTGATGGACAAAATGTGTGTGTGTGTGTGTGTGTGTGTGTGTGTGTGTGTGTGTGTGTGTGTGTGTGTGTGTGTGTGTGTGTGTGTGTGTGTGTGTGTGTGTGTGTGTGTGTGTGTGTGTGTGTCTGTCTCCTGGTTCTCTGCAGCATTACCCTGGGTGGGTTCGGCGCTGACCGGTTCTATCTGGGCCAGTGGAGGGAGGGGCTGGGCAAACTCTTCAGCTTTGGAGGTTTGGGCATCTGGACCCTGATCGATGTCCTGCTCATCGCTGTCGGTTACGTGGGGCCGGCCGATGGCTCTCTCTACATCTAAGACTCTGACACGGCAGAAGACAAAAACAAACCATGGACCAAACGTCACCACTCCCAGCCAGTTCAAAGACAATGTTATGGATTACGGACCCCCCCCCCCCCGTTTCTTTTAGAGCCCACCTGGCTGGCTCCATAGTGATTACGTGATTTCCAGTCCTTTTGGCATGTGTGCGGGCATCCACACTCCCTCTGCCACCATTCCCATCTGCGCGGGGAGCTCTGGCTCCGCGGCTGCGAGTTTGGCTCCTGGCGCTGCCGAGACAGGCGGTGCGTTGCAGTGTGTGAGGGGAGGGCATCTGCAGCTGGCGCGTGCCCCACACCGCCAACGTGCCGGGGTTTTACCTCCCCCAGACGGAGCCTGAAGGAGAAGGTGGAGTCTGACTGAAGCTTGGACGCTTTCCACGATCGTTTTGTCCTCGTGTCGTCCCGGAGATGAGGCGATGTCCCGACAGAGAGGCAGCCCTCCCTCCCTACCTCCCTCCCTCCCTCGCACCTTTGGCCGCTGTAGCTTATAGACGTGCAGAGTCCTTTGGAGGGTGGTTCAAGTCTTTTTATGCTGAGAAGGAACAGGACTTCCCTAAAGATGTCACTTGTGTATTTCACCACGCAGTGTAGCATCACAACTGTATATAAAAACGGTGTGTTGTGATAAATTTGTATAGACTGTCATCACGTTTGTGCCGTTATGTATCATTCGTTTGCTTGTTTGGCTTTCGTTAAGCGCTCAAACAGGATATGGTTATAGGAACCCTTCCGTCACCACTGTCGGTTTGTGTGGCGTCAGCAAGGCCATTGGGTTTCATGGTTCCCGTATACTCACTGTCCAATCAGGTTTTGAAGACCTTACCACTCCCATGATGCATGACCAGGGAAGGAGAGATTACAAATAAATCGTGCAAACCTGCAAAACAAGGTAGTCCTGTGAAATGGAGTCCTCTTGTGGCTGTTCACGTAATAGAGCTCTGACCTGTGAAATGTCTGGTCGTGTTTCTCTGGACCGTCAGATTAAGCAGTTTTACAGGCTTGGTTTCCAGCTACAGATTAAACTTCTTCATGAATTAAATCATGATGATAAAATAAGAAAGACCAAAGGCAGCCAAATCTTATAGGGTGCGTGTTTGTGTGTGCGCCGAAAACCTGTGGGCCGAAACCTGCTTTTCGTGCTTTCGTAACCCTATTAATATTCTCTGAGCTTCCCAAGTACTCTGAATTTCATGAAGCACAGGTCTATATATTTGGCTTTGAAACAGACGTGATGTTAACTGCCTCTACCGCGATTAAGGTGCTCGGTTTACTGTGGCCCCTTTTATTTGTGGATCAAGCCTGCTGGTCTGGATGTTATCTGGAAAGCGACGATGGCAGTGAGCGCTAGAATGAACTCCACGTCCCTTTACCAGGACGTTCGCCGCACGCTTCAGCGCTTCACAGCCGTCCGCCACTGTCGCTAGCCGGCCCCCCTCCAGCGCTCCGACACCAGTGATCCCACGTCTGACGCAGGTGGGCCTACGTCGCACAGCGGGAAGCAGTTCTCGTTCCGCCTCCTCCGCACAGCCCACGTAACACATGTTGACCTCTCTGAGGTCTGAATAAAGTGAACTTCCATTAGTAAATGTTTCCCTTTATGGGCTTTCCAAAAGTCAGGCGGTTCAGAAGCCTGTTTCTGGGTCAGTGATAACATAAAATGAAACTATAAAAATGTCTTTTTTGGTGTTTGTTTAGGTGAAAGACAAAGCTTTGCTCACTTCATAACTCAGGCTTTTGCTCACCAATCCCAATGTTGGGATCTCAGTGTAGGTTTCATTAGGTACATCAGACTGCTGTCAGGGTGATTGGAGAAATTATTCACCAGTTTGACAACTGGAAGCATTGTTTCTTCATTTCCCAGTATTTTGTGTGTGTGTGTGTGTGTATATATACATGTTCTCTGTTGCAATGTAGGGTCAGTATAACACCAGTCCACCCACACTTTTTTCCCACATGCTGGTGCACTCACACTATATGTTGCCAGCCTCTGATCCAAGCCTGTACCTCGCTCACATCTCAGAGCTAAACCCAGCACTCAGTAAGGAAAGTGAGAGGGTAACACAAACACACACACCCACGTGAATTCATTGGTTAGTGAGCCAACTTTGGCTGAATTTAAGGAAACACTTGAACTTAAGGAGTTGGTTTGAACAGTTATACTGAACTCATCTTAGGACAAACCAGTTTGCTTGGGAACCAGAGTCCAGCCAGTAGCAGATGTGGTATGAGTAGCCTCATGTGGAGGCCTGGGGGGTGGAGTTACAAGGAAGAACCAATCAGCAGAATTTGCCTCAGCTTGCCCCAGGATAAAGCCCCAAACCCCTCTTTTCTCTGCACCTACCCCAGACAGCAGTTATTCTACCACTTCCTTACAGGTGGAGAAATAAAGGCTTCTGTGGACCTTGTAGGTGGAGAATACATTCCAGGTTTCACAACAGCAAAAAAAAAAAAAATTGATCCAGTTTATATAATATATGGAAAACATTAAATCTGCACAGCTTTATGGAGAGCCTTTTTGTTTTGGTTATGGAGTAGATTAGAAATGAAAGTTATGGGGACTATGTGCTTGGATATGGAACTAAAACCAAAAACCACTGCACTTGTTTACATACAGCACCATGTAAACATACACGGTGTTTCAGATTCAGAAGCCGGGAAAAGCTCTTACAGGCTTGATGGGGAGTTTTTCTTTGGCTCAATTTTTAACCTAAGCTATACTTAAAGCAACATGGGGCAAAGCATTAGCACCAGCAATGCCTTCTGTAGCCTAGCAAATTACACCTGCCAACATTTTCGACAGCCAAGACATCCTTCTGCTTTGTGGGTTTGCACTGTGACACCACTGAAGTAGCAAAACTTAAGTTTCCTTCCATCACTGACCAAACTTAATTGACTTCAGATTACAAAATATACCACAAAATAAGCAATGAGGAAAAAAAGATGCGCAGAGCACCATTGCCAATAGGGAAAGGGAACCTTGGCCCGGGTCAGAACTTTAGGCACTGAAAGGATGGTGATGGCTACTGTAACAGAGGTTTTAAAAAAGCACTGCGATCTCGGTCCAGTAGCGTGTTCTGCACCACAGTTAGTGAAAACCAGCCCAAAGGCCCCATATCCATGACAACTGGGAGCATCAAATGCCTTGCTTTTTTTCTGGGTATTTTAGTCATAATCTGTTCAGAAAATTGGCCCCTCAGACATCTTTTAGTTCAAAAAGATCACTATTCATCAAGACTAATCCCATCTCCTGTAGCAAATTAGCTCAATTTTAAAAACTAATTTAGAAAATGAGTTTCAAAACTGGTGAAAAGAGTGAGAGAACAGGGATTGCAATGAAATGAAGAGGGGGAGGGGAAACTAAAATTACATCAGTTACACAAGAGAACATGATCCAATATGTTGTTGGACTAAACAGCCCCTGTGCGACTTTTAACCTCACTCCACTAAATTCACTTTAAATTACACCGTTTCCGCAGCCAGCTTTTCTTTGGGCCATCCATGGTTGCTAAGAAACATTAAAACTTTCACGCTGTGGAATAAATTATTTTGGAGATAATGGAGCACATCATTTAAGTCTGTTGGTTCATCTCCTTAAAAACACAATTGTGTCCACACTCCACGGACGAGCGTCCGGAGCCCCGCTACACCATGTGTGTTTAATGGAACCAGGAGGCCGGCATGGCTCTTTGGAGAGACTTTGCTCCAAGAAGGCTACACAGGTTAGTTAACAACCCCGCAAAAAAGGGGTGTGGGTACTTAAACGGTTTGCCAGAAGCTGGCCAGCCAGCCTCCCACGACCTGCTCATCGGAGATAAAGTCAATTAATCATGAGCTTGGGGTGTCACTGGTAACCCCAAAGCCTCGCGTTGGCATAAATAAACACAAAGAGCTAGCAGTCAGTAAAGACGGCGAACAGGAACAGATGAATGCCACAGTAGTGATTTTATTTGTACAATAGGAAATATGCTGTGCATTGCCTCTGATCGGCAAACGCGAAGCATTTTTACACACTGTAGCCTGAACCCTCACTACCACGTCTCTCGTACACCTGAACGAAGCACAACGGGCCTCTGTTGGGCACAGACAATACTCTGACGCATCCCTGCAAGAACAGTAACCTCTAAAATAGAAAGTGGTCCCGGAAAGGCAGAAAACTCAAAATACCAAAGGAAAGAACGAAAGTGTTCTAGGAGATTACTATTCCAGCAAATGCCCAAATGAAAGACATATGGAAAGAGCAGACTTAACTGCTGCTTTTTAGGTGCTTGACATTTAACAAGGCAATATGGTGGTGGTCATATCAAAACCACACGCCTAAACCACTGTCCACATCAACAAAGTTACAACATTCACAAGAGTTCATTAGAGTAAGAGTTACACACCTCAAGACCAAGGACATAAAAAGAACCTTAAATTTAAAATAATAATAATAATAATAATAATAATAATAATAATAATAAAATAAGAAGCCCCCTCCAAGTTTGTCCATCCTGGGTTTGTGGTTCCATTTTTGCACTTATAGCAGCCTCCTGCTCTAATACCAATGAATACCAATTTCTAATGAAATTATGATGTCCATATGAAGCAAAAACAAAACCATACATATAAAAATGTATTTCAAAGACAAGTCAAGCAGACAGTGACATGTAACTGTTCCAAGTTTGGAGCTTAGGGTCAGGATGGCTGGACCCGCAGTGGGCCGTGTTCTGCAGTTTCGGAGGTAGTGAGGGTCCCCACATTTGAGTCAAGTTTGCGTGCCTGCAGCCTTGCCCCGCTCGGCCACAGAAACCCCGTGAAACCCGCGCGTACCATCCGGGCCCCTGGGGAGCCGCACCACACCTGGGGGAAGACCATCCGCGTTCTGGATCTTTCTTCCCAGCATGGGACTCCCGACCGGGCTACTCTCCTGGCTGGCGACCTGCTTCCTGCGCTGGACCCAGGGGCTTCCGGAGGGAGTCAGGCTGCTGTCTGAGGAATAGTCCGCCCAGCGTCGGCCCGGCTCGGGGCTCAGCCTGCCCTCGCTGGCAAGGGGAGACTTGCCGGAGTGGGGAGCCTTGCGTTGGGAGCAGGGGCTGGCCCGGGGGCTGTTCCAGGGGCTGGTGCGCGGCGACACGGCCGGACTCAGGTGGAAGTTGGGGCCTCCGCTGACGGGGCTCAGCTTGTTGCACGAGCGCGACTTCCGGGTGAGTCGAGGCGAGGTGGGGTTGCTCTCCGTCTCTGAGGAGCTGCAGGCCGAGTCATCGCCGTGGTACTGCAGTTCACGCACGCGACTGTTGAGCGAGCGGCTCTTGCGCAGCCCGCCGCCGCCGGCCTCCTCCCGTGGCCGTTCTTTGGGCGCCTTCTTTTTAGGCGGCTTGGTGCCGATCAGTACCACCTTCAGCCCCAGCAGGCCTCTGCCATCGCCGTCTCCACCCAGATAGGCCTCGTGGGCCCTCACCGCTGCCTCCACCTCCTCAAACTCCACGATGGCACACTCCTCGGTTCCCAGCTGCGAGTAGCGGGCACTCAGCTTCTTCAGGTCAGGGGGCAGGTCTTTGCCAGGCTTCAGGACCCGCACCGAGGCGATCGGGCCGTACGCCCCGAAGGCCTTCAGCAGAAGCTCCATGAGGCGCTCCTGCTGGGCAGAGCCGGGGCTCCCGTCGCCAGCCCCGCCCCCCCCCGCCAGAGCCACGCCCAGCTCGGGCCAGCGCTGCAGCTCGCTGAGGAGCAGCATGCGGCTGGGCAGCGATTCACTGGCGAACACCGGCACTGTGGTCCGGCGCCGCACCTTCCGCCCCTCCTCGTTCAGCTCCAGCAGGGTGGACTGGCGCAGCGCGTATGCCGTGGTCCTCCAGTCCCGCGTCAGGTGCTTCACCTCACACACACACACACAAACACACACACAAACACACTTCAGTGCTCACTTACTGCACCCTTCAATTCATGACACTAACTGGGTTTATGAAAATGCAAATAAGGGATGTGGAATAAGTCTTTAAGAAAACGGACACGCAGTCTAAACTGATCCGGAAACAAACTGATCCAGCTTAACTCCTCATTTAATGCCTACTACGTTTGCAAAGAAGAGAACTACTTCAGCGCCTGTGCTCTCAGCCCACTCGTACTGCAGTGTTAATTGCCAGAGCAACTTCTGGCTTGCTCATAATTGCTACGGTAAAACATCTGTTGAGAATGCTTCCACATGGCCCAAACAAGAGAGGCGTGTGTGGTGCATTTTGCCTAGCATCTGTTGTCTCTGGTGTCCTTGCTTTGATGACGGTTTGAGGGTTGCATCAGATAAGCAGGAAGTGGATGTTAGGGGAAGTCAGACTGCAGCTTGCAAGTTTGCCTTTACGTGGGGACCGCCTATAACAGTTCATCGTGGCTGTAATACTTCTACTGGCACACAGGGCAACTGCCTAAAACACTTTCAGGAAATTCACACCGATAGACATTTAGCTGACGCTTTTTATCCAAAGCGACTTACAATTATGACTGAACACAACTTGAGTAATTGTGGATTAAGGGCATCACTCAAGGGCCCAACAGTGGCAACCTGGCTGTGAAGGGATATAAACTGGTAACCCTTTGATTACTAGTCCAGTACCTTAACCACTGAACTACCACTGCCCCCCCTATTTAAAATGTCGGGGCAATCAGCGCCGCCGGAAAGAATAAACTGTTGAGCTGAGATGCACTGTATTCAAATGTTAGATTTCTTTCTAAATTAAGACTTGAGGTAAAGTGCATGTCCACCTCCCTGACATGCCAGTAGATCCCAGCACAGATGGGTCAACACCACCAACCTTCTTGAAGGACGTGAGGAGCTTGACGCTGACGAAACCGAGCTTATTCCTGCGGACGTGCTTGAGCAGAAAGGCGTCGTGTTCCAGGTTCTCGTCCGACAGGTAGAACTCGATCTGTGCGATGAGCTTCTGGGTCAGCTCGGGGTCGGGGGGCCGCCAGCTCTCCTCCTCCAGCTCCCCGCCACTAGTGCCAGCACCACTAGGCGGGAGGAAGAAACTAAATGACTCGCGCCAGGGGAGTAACCCTTTGACATCGGGCAGAAGTTGGTGGTTTTGGCAGAAGGGGCTTCTCAGCAGACTGCAAACCCCCCCCGAAAATCTATTCCATTCTGCCTTAAACGCTGCCAAGTGCCCAGCACAGCGCGCCAAGGCCTCGCCATCTGATGACCGCGCAGTGACGGATAAACACATGGTGCTCCACGACTGTCGAGCGCCGCAGCAACAGGGGGAACGCTCTTAAACAACTCGGCGCTCCAAACATTTCTCTATTGTCCCAAAGTGTCTTGATTATACAATATGCCTACTTGATTGATCGCAAAAAAAAATTCTTTAAAAAAAAAAAAAAGTGTCCAAGAATGAAATATAATTGATGACTCACCGGCTTCAAGCATCCTCCCACGCCCTTTAAAAGCGCGAGCGCCTAAACAGACTGCTCCAGCGGATATTCACCCTTTTCAACGAGTGCAGTGATTAACGCAGCGAGTGCGCGAGAGGAAAACCCTTTACGGACAAAAAGGCGTCATATACCTCCCACACCACCACTAGGCAATGAACTGCACCGACATAGCCTAACGCGCTTCACGCGACGTGCACGAGGAACAGTGCTCTGGGCTGCACTCCCAGCCTATTCAGAAAACTTGTGACAACTTGTCAGAAAGCGGCCTCGTGAAGGAGGCAGGATTCTGCGAAGTGTGCGGACTGCTGAATGCCACACGTTCGCCTAGGGTCAGCAAGCAGAAAATAGCCAGGTGTGACGCAGGGGAATTAAAAGCAACAGGTCTGGTGCCATTCCCAGAGCCGACACGCGCCGCCTGCGTCACCCACACACCGTGCACGGGCGCTCGCATAATCCCTTAGACCAGATTCAATTCCAGATGGATTAGTCTGCAACTTTTAGGCAACCCATAAGTCGCAAAAGCTTATTTCTCCTTCTGTTACTGAATGCAACTGATGACTATGTTGCTTTCGATTAAAAAAAGACAACAACTTTTATTCATTCACGAAAAACATAACGAAGTGTGTCCCCACCTAGATTTATCATGCTTCGCGATTTCGTCCTCACTGCAGCTGCCTCCGTGAAGATCTAGGTTGTTGGAAGAGAGCTCTTCGTCCGGCTCCTCGTCCTCCGCTGCTTGGATAGCAACGGTTATCGTTACCTGAGTCCCCATTTCTTGCAGGTGGTTGTCCACGCTAATTACGTCGACAAGCGACCGAACGGAAGCGCCGGACAGCGGTTCGAGAGAGCTTGGCGATTCCGTAGCAGCACTCATGACAGTGGGGAACGTGTCGGCTCTCGGCTCGTCGGCGTCTTTGGTAGTGCTTCGCGGATTGCCGTTTGTGTTCGGCGGGGAACCGGAATCGGCGGCGTAGGACGGATATAAAGTTCGATGCTTTTGGCACCAGCGCCTGCGGATGGCGAAGGGAGCCCCCAAGATGCGCTCCACAGCGTGCCAGAACTCCCAGATTCTGCCCCACGGAAAATCCGCTGGCGGCGACGCGGGGCTGTCAGCAGCTAGCGAGACACAGCTAGGAGGACGGGAGGCGGCAGGCACGGAGTCTTGTGCTGTTACTTCCTCATATGTAAGAGGTTTTCTACGTTTGAGACGAGCCCTAGGATTGGGCAACGGCAAGTCTCCGCACTCATCCCCAACCCACCAGCAAAAGCCTAACCTCAGCCAAGAGGGGGGCAGGAGGAACGAGAACAGGCGCAGGAACGCGTTCACTAAAGCTTGCATTATTGTGCTTCTCGCTCGCTCGCTCGCTCTCTTTTTTAAAAATTATTTTTTTTTTTTTACTCGGAAGGTCGGTGACGCTTTTCTCAGATACCCTTGTAGGTGTGGCAAATTCATAATTTCACGTGAAAGCAATTAGAAGAGGCAGCTCAGCAATCAAACGGTTCGATCCACTTCCTCGTGCAAATTGGTTAATAGGTTTTGACATTGGATCGCGACGTATGATACATAATGTCAACATCAGTATTATTTGGAATTCTTTGTTTGATCAGTTTGAAATCTTAAGTTAAATATTTTTCGCTCGAAAGTCGTATAATTTTTGCATAGCAAAAACTGCATAACAAACCGGACTGAGTGAATGGAGTCTTCCATTCATAAATAAGCATCACAAACCGCCCCGCACCGCCGCTCATCTTGTGCAAAACGTGTTGTGCAGACGTAAAGTTTACGTTTTCTGGCCAGCAGGATAGACTATCGGATTTTTTGGGGGGGGTTTTGTGTGTGTGTGACTCGTGCGGCTGCGAAGGCGTGCACCTGCGCTCACAAAAATCCATTCAGTTCCCGAGAGGTCCGTGTGTGCACGTTGCCACGGCCAGAAGCGAGGCAGCGGGACGTCGCGTCAGCTCTTTAAAGACCAGCATGCTGATGGACAGAGTCCGCGCTGTCGCGTACGGTCCTCCGTGCACAGCTTCAGACTGAAAGAGCTAAAACAATCGTTCGAAAAACAGGCACTTGGAGCTCACCCCAAGCCAGCCTTTTGTTGTCTAGATTAAACGTAACGCCATTTTAAAACGCTATGCGCAATTTGTGTGTGTGTTCATAGACAAAGGCGGTTAGGCTGTTTGTTAATGCTCCGTTTATACATGTATGCTCGCCGTGCGCGATTGGCTCATGGCAGGGCTGATAGAGACTTGTTGTTTGGCACAGAATGGAGACCCATCACTAGTGCACAGGTCAGCCAGCACTCAGCATCCGACTGCAGTCATCGTCTTGGCTTGTGGGCCTCGCCGCGTTTAGCGGCTCTGGCCCCAGGTTTTCTCATCTCCTCCAGGCAGCAGGCTGCGTGCCTCTGTTTAAATCTTCCATTTGACGGCGTGCTGTTTGGCTGCACGTGGTGAGAGAGCGGTGGTGCGTGTCCCTCCCTCTCTCTGACTCAGTCGGGATATTTATAGATTCCTGTACCCAAGAGAGCTCAGATCGGCCAAGTCCCCATGTATAATGCATTACAACAGACAAATTGCATCGATCTCATGATCTCATGTCTTAGAAGTGTTTGTGTGTGTTTCTGTGTGTGTGTGTGTGTGTGTGTGTGTGTGTGTGAGAGAGAGAGAGAGAGATAGAGTGAGAGTGAGTTTGTGTGTTAATGTGGAAGAGTGCAGAGATTCAAATCATCTTCATAATTCCTGCCCTCAGGCAAACAACCTCATTAAGGTGAGAGTGCTTACTCATCTTTTCAGATGAAGAGGCACTTCCATATAAAAGGATAATATAATAAGACCATCATACTGCAGAATAACTAACCTTTCATGCGCCAAAACCCCAGGGCACTGCGTTGCACAAAATAAAAATAAATAGGCAACTTTGCCCATGATGTGAGGGCCTCATCAGTCTTCTCACGTGTGACGAATTTGACGGGTCTGAGTCTGAGGCTATGTGTTTATCTTACATGCAGACGATGGAAGCACAGCATCACTGACGTGTAGTTGGTTATTGTGCGGGGGGGGGGTTACACCTGATGTATTGGCTATGTCATGACTCATTGCATGTCCAATTAAACATGACACAGAGCAGAATAATGTTACTTACTGCATGGTAATGGATCATTTATAAACAACAGGTATTCAAATCCGAGATTCAGGTCCTACAGGGTTACACCTCCCTTTATCTACAGGTTTACACCTCCCTTTATCTACAGGGTTACCACGCCCCTTTATCTACAGGTTACCACACCCATTAGCTACAGGGTAACACCTCCCTTTATCTACAGGGTTGCCATGCCCTTCATCTACAGGGTTACCACGCCCCTTTATCTACAGGATTACCACGCCCCTTTATCTAGGAGTCAGGTGTGATGATAGATTGGACAACCAATTACTTGAATCATTTACTCAACTACAGGGGATTATCAGATCCAGGACTGGATTTGGGTTTGAGGTCCATGTTTGAATACCACTGTTATAAACTAATAAAGAATAGATCTTTAAAAAAAAAAATGGACTTTTTGGGCACAAGGAATTTTCCAGTTCAGACAAGGACATATAAGAAATAGAAAGCAGGTCTAGTTGCAACCCTAAGAAATAGAAAGCAGGTCTAGTTACAACCCTAAGAAATAGAAAGCAGGTCTAGTTACAACCCTAAGAATAACACGTGTAATAACTTCTGTCTGCCCGTGACTTATTATTTTGTTCTCATATCTAAAAACAGGAAATCCCATCATTTCAATTCCAACACATTCAACAATGCAGTGCTGGATTTAACAACAACCTTTATTTTGTTTTTTTTTTGTTTTTTTTTTTAGATATATAATACCCAGTAGGTATACCATGCCTAATTATTACTGGTTCTTAGGTCATTTATATCACATATTTAATCATAAATCACTGGTTTGGTTTGGATTGGTTTGATCTATATCTGCAGCAGGCAATATATTAAATTATAGTTCATATAACTCAGCTTTGTATGAGATACAAGGCTTTTCTGAAAACAGGCTGCAACAGGCCAACCTTTAACTGAAGAAAGGTGGCAAAAGAAACATTCCCTAAATGAAGGGGTCAGGAATATGTAAACAAGATGAGTAACTTCATTCTTCCAGCTGAGCTCTTCTGACACACCCATAACAGGTCTGATAATACAGTCCTATAGTACCTTATTAGAGAATGATCACTTTGCCTCGAACCATGGCCCACAACAAACGTGGAGGAACCCTCTAATATGCTCATTGTTTCTACTCGGAACCTTATTGCGTGAGGCAGGATGTGACTGTAACTAACCAGTTTATGTTGGTTACTAAGGAAACAGGACGGTTTTTGGAATTGTGGTTTGCATAACGTTACTAAAGCTTTTGAAATATCTAACGTGAATTGTTCTATTAATAATTCTCATAATGTAACGAGAGAACTAAGTCACTATTTCTGTCAATATGCGTTTAGAGTGACAGGACGGTGTCTACATAAAACAAGCAAACGAACAAAAAAATTTGCTACCTAAATTAGCAAACTAGAGTTAGCTAAGTAGTGGCAGGTTAGCCAATAACACAGGCAAGGCGATACAATAGCTCTGCTTCGATATTACATTCCCTTTCTGGCGTTGGACACATTTAACTGCGTTATCGCGCGTTTATTTGTCGACATGGGGTCTCATAAACAGCAGAGCAGCAGTCTCTCAAGCCGCTCCCTCACACCCACGGTAAGAGCCGGCGGAGAGCTGCCAAGTGTGGAAACAATAGCTGAGGCAAAAAAGCTGAGTCATAGACACGCGTGTCATCTAGCCATCTACAGTTCACAAAAGAGCCACCAGATGGTCATCTTTTGCACATCAACGTTTACAGTATAAGTTTTCCCAAAATATTTGATTCCAAATAGGTTTAATGGCTATTCAGTGTGTGTTGTATGTTGACTTCCCCTAGTGCGCTGATTGTATGCTGGTGTTTCCCTTTATCACTCCCACAGGTAAAGAGCTACAAATTCCACCTGGCAGCGGTGAAAACATTACTACCTGATAGACCCATACAGAGACCTGTGAGTATGCAGTGAACTAGTTGTGTATTTCCTCATATTGGTATCTGGAGTGTCACTAAGGTAACGGCTATAATGAAAACGGGTGCCAAAGATTTGTGTTGGAAGAATTCACTATTTACAAGCTGCAATTTATTTGCGGCCTTATGTGCTTCGCAGATTGACCTACGGTTGTCAAAACACCCCACAAAAGCTAACATGGACGCCCTCAGAGCTAATCCATCAAGACAAGGTATTTTAGCACGCAGCATTACACCGTAGCTACTCTGGGACAGGTCTGTGGCTCAAACACTGCTCTTTTAACAGTGCTCTACCTTAATGTGTCTTGTGCAGCAAGAATTTAAGGTTGCCAGATTACTTCTACTTCACCCTCCCTGATCTGGATTTATCCATGTGGTTTCTGCAGACAGCAGGCCAGCTACGCACTGCAGACCCCTCCACCCACCAGTGCTTGCCTTTGTAAATGAGTTGGTGGGGCCAGAGTGGACTCTTTTGCCCCCTGCATGGGTAAAAGGAGGCAGAGGGTCCCCAGCACACAGGGGCAGAGCTCCTCAAGCCGTAGGCAGTGCAGGAACGACCTACTCCCTCAGCAAGGCTCCTCTCCTCCTGCGCACTTTCGGTGGGCATCTAGAACCTTCCCTGGGGCCAAAAACAGCTAATCAACCACTGCAGGGTGCACAGAGAGCCACCTTATATAACCTTTCTGCATTACAGTGTTATGTATGCAAATAACCAAAATATACATTTATTTATACATCAATAAACATTTATTTGTAAAAGTTCAATCATGACAGTGGTTAGTGATTTCAGTAGATAACTAGCATATTTGGGGTGTGTGTTAGTGTCTCGTGAAATTCGTGACTATGAGTACAAGCCTTAAAATATTTACTACACTTGTGTTGGCTCTTCATGTGCTTTGCTTTTGCTAGCCACATCTTGTGGTTGTGATTAGTATGGTTGTGAATGGTGTGAACGGTGTGTATGCTGCGTGTGTGGTGTCGTCGCCGCTCTAGGCGATGCGCTGGCGATGAGCAACAGGTCCACCCCAGCACGCTCCAGGGATGACTGCTCTCCCAGCCTGGAGCGTCTGGATCTGGACCAGTACGTCACACACCTGAAAACCCAGTTTTGTGTATGCGGGTCCATATTGTCTACACAGGCTGACACTGTTCAGTGTCCTCCAGCCTCAGTCGGTGCTGAACCTCTCTGTGAACGTTCAAGTCTGTTAGAAGCTGAAGCAGGTGCTCTGGCTGTGTGACAATTGCTTGACAGACTCGCTCATTAATGAGCATAGAAATCAGACAATAATGAGCCACCAGGGGGCAGCAGAGTGCTGGGAAAGAGCACCTTTAAGCCCAAGCAAAGTTGGGTTGTTAAGCATTTACTGATCGATCAATAGATTAACACTACATCTCCTTTAATGGAAATAATCCTTGAAAGGCTCTGCATTATACTGCCATTTTACTATGAGGGATCATGTGACATGCTTAGGGCTAAAAGAGTTTTGTAGTGATTTAATTGGTGTGTGTTTGTGTGACTCTCCAGTCATGGACTGACTGAATGCCCAAGTCTGGACACGATGTGTAAGCTCCGCCTCCTCAACCTGCAGCACAACCTCCTCTCTCACCTCCCACACCTGGCTCACCTGCGACGCCTTGCCATCCTGGACCTCTACGACAACCGCCTGACCGACATGTCTGCCATCTCCGCCCTCCCCTCGCTCCGTGTGCTCATACTCGGAAAGAACGGGTGTGTGTGTGCGGGCATGTCTCTCTCTCTCTCTCTCTCACACACACATACCCACACACACACACATGTAAACATGCACAAATGGACATGCATTAATCAGCATGCCTACATACATGTGTAGAAGATAATTTCCTGTTTACATGTAACTTTGCTTTTTTTGTTCTGCTGTTATATTGTCTGTACTTTGCTTCAAACAGTTATCCTTTATTATATCTTCCTAAAGTGAAAAAAATGAACTGCTAATGGTTAGAGAACTGAAAAAAATGAACTGCTAATGGTTAGAGAAAGGGAGTACATCCAGTTAGGCTCATTAATGTGAACTAGATGCTGACATATGTAGTGACACAGCCCTCCAGAACTGGGCTTTGGGAAGCCTGTGTTAGATTTAAGAATGCGGGGAGACTCCATGCTTCCTCTCTCCTCGGAAGCCTCCAGCTAACTGTGCTATAATGCCACTGGGATCTAATTGCGCAGGTGAGCCCTTTGTCCCTCCTACTGAAACCGTGACCTTTCTGCTCCGCCTCCAGCTCTGCCTCGTAGTGAAAGCACGCCGGCCATTTAAGGTTCCGCTGGCATTTTGGCCCCATTGTAACAGTATTCCCTTCCCCTCCAAATGGACCCCTGGAATGTCCTACACACGCGCACGCATGCACACGCACGCACACAAACGGACACAAACAGACACACACACAAACACGCATACACACACACGCACACATGCCTGCTACAGATCTTCAGATGCCAGTGAGTCCATGTACCTGTTTCCTTATCTGAAAAAACAAACGTAAGAAAAATAAGACACACCACATCATTGCTTATTTGATTTTTTGTGCTTGTCTTTCAGAATTCAGAGAATATCGGGTCTGGACAGTTTGACTAAGCTCAATGTGCTTGACTTGCATAGCAACCAGGTATTGATTTGTTCCCTGCCCTCCTCAGCTCTCTGGTGCGCATACCCACCCGCCCCCAGCTGCTGCCTGCCTGAACGTATGACATTTAGAGGCTTCAACCCCGCCCACAAGAGGGAGGCTGGTGCCAATTGGCTGACGGGCGATCATGTCGCGTTGCGAGGAAGCAGCACCTTCCCCGCACCTCGACAGTGCCTCATGTCACTTGTGATGACCCCCAGCAGAGATGCCTGGGGTGGGGCTGAACCCAGAACCCAGAACCTAGAACCCAGAACCCAGAACCCAGAACCCAGAACCCAGAACATCTTTCCTGGAATGACTCAGATTAGGACGTGACACGGCGGGACTGGAGCTCGGAGCGGCGGCAGGCCTGAGATGTGTCATTAGCGCCAGGCTGAGTGCTGAACACCCTCGGTCTTCACACGCTCCGTGCATGGGCCCCATCCAATTAGCTCATCAGAATAGGTAGAAGTGGCTAGGCTTCAATTACACAGTGTTGTAGGAAATTGCTGTAATTATCAGCACTTTTTCGGGGACAAATAGCTGTTTTTCAGGTTTTTTCATCCTTCAGGAAACAGTTTTTTTCAGTTTTATGTTGATTCCATTTTTTACATAAACCTTTTTGCAGCAGGTTAAAATGCTTCAGGATGTACTCAAGCCTGGATGCACCAGCGAGCCAACATCCAAGCCCCACAAAACCATTGGGGTGCTTGGTTTTTCTTAGCACTCAGACAGAAGCACTGAGACAGAGAGGGTGATTTGTAAGCACTCTCGAGACCCGCTGTCTCTTGCACTCTTTCTCAAACGCTGGCCCATCCCGCTCGGTTTTCCACTGGGTTGAGCCAGTCTTTGTGCCCCTCGGCGTCCAGCCTTTAAGATGCCTTGTCTCATGTGAACATGCAGACGGGCCGTGTTCCTCAGACGAAGCGTCTGTGATCTGTGATGGCGTCTAACAGGGCTGAGCCTGCCCTCAGCTTCCATTAAACTGCTGTGTGATGCTAATGTGCACTCACATCTGCTCTACTGTCCTCTAAGCCCACCCCCCACCCCCCTCATCTCATTTCCGCCCACTCTCTCTTTATCTATCAGATGCCCCCCCCCCCCCCACCAGCGCTCATTAACCCTTCGCTCTCCCTCGCTCCCCCACTGACTGAAAATAAGAGTTTCCCTCTGGTACTCGCTGCCTGAGAGCCGGTCGAGTGCGCTCTAATTAAATACTCCGGTAGTGATTAAAAAGCAGATCTCCTACTTTCTTTCTTTCTTTAACTTTCTTTTAATGTTGTCATGCCGACCCTCCATACGAGAGAGAGCCCTCACGGCTGTGCTCTTTTGTGCGTGAGTCTGTGCCGCACCCACTACACCCCGGCACTGTAAGCTGCGTGGACAGGCATTTGTCCAGGCAGCCCGGGGCAGTTTTTTCTTTGACGTACCCTCGCACAGAAGCAGCTTCTCCCTTCTTACTCAGTCGAGGAAATCTGTGCCAAACGTTACTACATTTGACACTAGTGAGCAGAGAGGACAAACATTAAAAGCGCCAAGGGAAGCATTAAGTGATTAATTACCATGGCAACCACAACCACACATCCTGGGTTGTTTTCCTGCAGCGGAGGGAAAACCTCCCGAATGACCTGTAACTCAAACGCACCTGATGTTTACGACTCTATTGCAGCAGTGAGTGGAGATGATGGATATTGAGATGTTAAGAAGACTCCTCTGAGCCTTTGAGAATATCAGAAGCTGAAATCATTACTAAGGGGTAGGTCTGGGGGATTTTATTTGTTTTCTTTTTTTCTCTGAGAGAGGGAGGTTTCTAGAAAGGTCACAGTGAAAATGTGTGCCTGAGACACCAGGCGTTTTCACAGCAGGTGAAGTAAAAGACACTTCTGCTCCTAAACTTGGGTGCCATGGGTGAGGCTTCTGCCTCATGCATCCTCACGCCGCATGGGGGCTGGGTTCAAAGCTTGTCATCCTCACGTCTATATTCCCTTTCTTTACCTTTTCGGGCCGTGCTTAAAGCTGACTGAAGGGGCCTTTAAAGTCACTGTCACTTTGGTTGTTAAAGTCTGTGTGACTGTGGTTGAGTCTGGTCCTAAGTTCTGGGTTTCTGGGCCTGTATCCTGGAGTTCTGGCCCTGGGATCAGGGTTTTTGGGCCTGGGTTCTGGGTTTCTGGGCCTGGATCTGGAGTTTCTGGGCCTTTGTTCTGGTCTCCTGTGTGTGAACCCCTGTACGAGATGAGTCAGACTATTGCTTTCCAACACGTATGTCACAGAAGCAGGTGTGACTGTGACAGTGCACATATACACTAAAAATACACGCTGTCTCTGGTCCTTGCACTCATCTCAGATATGGTGTAACCTCACCAGAACAAGAAATGCACTGTATTCCATTACTGACCATCACACAGAGAACAGTAGAGAGAGCGAGAGAGAGAGAGAGAAATATAATCTGTGTGTGTGTGACACAGAGACAGCCAGAAAGAGAATTAGAGGCAAACCAGGTTTATGTGTGTGTGTTGAGGTAAACTCTGCACTGTCCGTGTGCTCTCTCGACGACTGTGTCTTGCTGGTGTGTGGCTGCTCTGCTGTGCTCTGACTGAGCTCTCATAGATCAGCGTGATCGAGAACGTGTCGCACCTGTCGGAGCTGCGTGTGCTAAACCTTGCGGGGAACCACATCACCAGGGTGGAGAAGCTGCAGGGCCTGGACTCGCTGACCGAACTCAACCTACGCTGCAACCGCATCTCCACCGTGGTAAGCACCAGCATTCGAAAGAAATGAATAAAGAGCATGGTTTCAGTCTGCTTCTGTTTTTCTGTCTCTTCTGTAAAAAAAAAAAAAAAAAAAGACGACTGTGTATTCAGTGGTAGCGTCAAAGAAGCAGCTTGTACCAATTAACTGGAAGTGTGACTGGTGCAGTTCCTCCTCCCAGACAGATGGGGGAGATGTAAACCTGGCAGCACGTAATTTCCCAGCAATCTCCCAGCTGTTAAGCCTCAAGGCTGTGTTTGTGCATGGGTAGGGGTTCCTGCTACTCTTGATCAACCAGGCTGGCTATAACAAAGCCGTCCTCTCCACCGTAGAACACCACCGTGGGATGCGCGCTGTTGTCTGAACACAGTCAGCACCCCCCTCTTCCTTTGTGCCTTTCCAGTGGAATTTTTCTTCTTTCTTCCCCGTTTCATCGTAACAGTCATTTGCCAAGCAGGCGCTATAGCTGTGGCCTGTTCCTTCATTTCACTGTCATCTCCTCTTCTGTCTTGTGCGAGTTCCTGCTTTGGGTTGCTTCATGCCGTTTTTTCTCAGGGCCGTAGGATGAGGTTCATTCAGCTTAGGGAATAGCTGCTTCTAAAATATGTGCGATTGGACAGAGAGAGAGAGAGAGAGAGAGATAAAGAAAGGGAGAAAACATTTTTGGGAGAAAAGAGGGAAAATAAAATCTTCCTTTGGCATTGTGAAGTCATTTGAAGATGTGTAGCCACTGAGATACTCAGATAAATCACTGAACTTAGAGTGTATGATCAAACTCAGGTTTAGACTTTTAAACCACAGCTGTATCCCAACTCAGTTTTCCCCTTGTGTTTTGAAGCTGAAGAGAACTTCCAGTGCTATCGGTGGACAGAGGTGTTTTATTACAGACTATAGACAACAGTTCCCTTCTCATCCATTCTCACACACATGGCCAGCCAAACCCACAGCGCTGTGACAGACTTCGTCTGGTTATGATATTTCTGGAGACTCAGGAGAAGCTGCCAGGTGTTGTCGGTGCCCATGGATCCGCTTCCGTGCATGTGGCCCTTCCCAATGTCTCATTGGCTCATCGGTTCATCTAGTTGGCAGGCTGCAGCTGTGAGAGTGGTGGCGTATGGTCTCTCCGTTCCGCTAGCAGTGCTGGCAGCCTGGGGGGAACGCCGTTAAATCCAGACGCTGAACCACAGATAACCTCCTATATAAAGAAAGCTACAAAACGCAGGCCTGATCTGTCTTCACGCAGGGTTTCTCCACACTGTGACTTGCATGGGAATGGTTATCTTATCCAGTCATTAGGGACGCTGAGGTGTTGTGGTTGTGACGGAGATTGTCACTCCCTGAAGAAAAGGGTGGTGAATGTGAAATGGGTGCTGTGGCAGACAGCGTGCTCTTTGGTGTGGTGGTTAGAGCACATGTTTGTTTCCTGCAGGACCTGGGTTTGGGGCCAGGTGTGGCTGAGAGGTAGGGGTGTGGACCTTGGATGAAGGGTGGACGTGTGAGGTGCAGGGTGAAGGCAGTGTCATAGAGGCACTGTGGACAGTGTAGGGGCATGTGATGAAGTTAGAGTAGTGAAAGGGACCTGCAGGGAAGCACCACTACAGGTGGGTGGGTTCCAGTCTCCTCCAGACAGAGGGCCATACTAGCATGGCGTGTTCCTGGTCACTCAGTTTGTATCGGAGCACTGAAAATAAGAAGTGCTCTGATCTGGGTCTATAAATCCTGGTTAGCAAAAGTGTTTCTGAGCAGATGTGGCTGTCAAGCTGTAGTTCTTTAGACACATCGAAATGATCACAAGCAGGAGAAATCTCCTCAGCTGTCTGAAGCTGGGTTTAGTGCATATCTGTCAGGATAGTTATACATGTGAGGCTTCTCTCTCTCACTTTCTTCTATCTGAGTGCCCGTCTCTGATTGGTGAGTTGTTGGTGAGCACAACATCAGCCCAGCGATGACATCACCTTCTGTCTGGGACACTGTTGCTAAATATAGATACAGCCATTCACTGATTGAGAGATGCACCAAGGACAGAATCCTTGCTTTATTCTCCTCCTCTAATCATCATGTGAAAGTATATGTTGCCATCATGTGTACAGACCGATGTGTACATTATATGTAGACATTTAATATTTAGAAATCTTCAGGATATAACGTGTTTTTTTCCCACCCATTTTATACGGTCATCCACATCAAACATAAGTAGGGAAGTAAACTATAACATGCCAAAGCATTAAACTGTGTGACACTAACTGTGAAGGTAGTGTTTGTAGCTTTGGTGTCTCTGTATTATTTCCCTGCAGCTCTTGATATTTTATTGGGGTCATTGTTTACTTTGCTGTGCCTTCTCTATTGCTTGAAGGGGCTGGTTTATGTAACAGAGTGAGGTAGTTTTGTAGCAGTGCTCTGAAGGTCACGTATCCTGTTACACAACCTCAGTGGCTTGGTCCATAGTCCAGCTTTGCCCGAACATGGGGGCAGTTAATCAGGACCCCCCATTGCCTGATCTCGGAGAGAGTCCAGCCTGGTCCAGAAGACAAACAGAGCACCCACACACTTACAACCTGCATGTCTCATCTGTTGATCACTGAACAGCGAACATCACAGTCACAGAGACCAACACTGTGTAGCACTGTAGCTGTACCAGGAGTGTGGCTATAGTAGCACTGTGGTTATACCAGGAGTGTGGTTATGGTATCACTGTGGCTATACCAGGAGTGTGGCTGTATGAGCACAGTGGCTGTACCAGGAGTGTGGCTATGGTAGCACTGTGGTTATACCAGGAGTGTGGTTATGGTATCACTGTGGCTATACCAGGAGTGTGGCTGTATGAGCACAGTGGCTGTACCAGGAGTGTGGCTATGGTAGCACTGTGGTTATACCAGGAGTGTGGCTATGGTAGTACTGTGGCTATACCAGAGGTGTGGCTATATGAGCACTGTGATTATACCAGGAATGTGGCTATAGTAGCACTGTGGTTATACCAGGAGTGTGGCTGTATGAGCACTGTGGTTATACCAGACGTGTGGCTGTATGAGCACTGTGGCTATACCAGGAGTGTGGCTGTATGAGCACTGTGGCTATACCAGAAGAGTAGCTATAGTAGCACTGTGGTTATACCAAGAGCACTGTGGTTTTACTGGGGATTTGGCTGTATGAGCACTGTGGCTATGCCAGGAGTGTGGCTGTATGAGCATTGTGGTTATAGCAGAAGTGTGGGTGTATGAGCACTGTGACTATACCAGGGGTGTAGCTATAGTAGTACTGTGATTATACCAGGAGATTAGCTATAGTAGAACTCTGGTTATACCATGAGCATTATGGGTATATTAGTAGTGTGGCTTATGAGCACTGTGGTTATACCATGAGCACTAAGGTTATACCAGGGGTCTGGCTGTATGAGCACTATGGTTATACCAGGAGTGTGGCTGTATGACCACTGTGGCTATACCAGGCGTGTAGCTATAGTAGCACTATGGTTATATCAGGAGTGTAGCTATAGTAGCACTGTAGTTATACCAGGAGTGTGGCTATATGAGCACTGTGACTATACCAGGAGTGTGGCTGTATGAATACTGTGGCTATGGTAGCACTGTGGATCTACCAGGAGTGAGGGTATGGTAGCGCTGTGGTTATACAAGGAGTGTGGCTATATGTGCACTGTGGCTATACCAGGAGTGTGGCTGTAGGAGCACTGTGGCTATAACAGCACTGTAGCTGGAGCAGTACAGTGGCTATCCCAGCATCCCAGCAGTCTACCCCTCATGGGCAGGTTTGAGCTCATGGATGGTAATTGATTGCAGCTTTAGGAGCTGTGGGCTTTATAACCGAGATTCTTTTCATCAAAAATTGCAGTGTGTGTATTTGTGTGTGTGTGTGTACATATATGATGAATGTTGGCAGTATAAGGGCAGTAAGCCATACTCTGCAGCAAGTGCTGAGTCTATACTATTGATTATGTGTGTGTGTGTGTGTGTGGGGGGGTATTAATCTTTCCCCATCACAGCATCTCTCCATATGTACGTACCCACATGCACCCCACACACACACACGTAGATGGCATATCTGTTGCTTTCCCTTGTGACATCGCCTGGCCCTGCTTTCAGCTTTATCCCCTCATCCCCATTCTCTCTCTCTATCTCAAACTCTTTCTCTCTTTTTCTCTCTTGCTCTCTCTCTCTCTCTCTCTCTCTCTCTCTCTCTCTCTCTCTCTCTCTCTCTCTCTCTCTCTCCCTCCTCCACCTGTTTTGCATTTTCTGAGATTCCCCCTCAGTAGCAGCTCCAGCCTCTTCCGCTGTTCATCTGCCGGAACATTGTTCCTGTTTTACCACCCCTTGCTGCTTTGTGTGTGTGTGTGTGTGTGTGTGTGTGTGTGTGTGTGTGTGTGTGTGTGTGTCGTGTGAGCATCTCCCTGCAGTGGCTGCCTCAGCAATAGCCCGCTCTCTCTCTCTCTCGCTCTCTCGCTCTCTCTCTCCCCCCTCCCTCCTGTCCTCCTCCCGCTTCTCCTCCTCCTCACCCTGCACTCCATCACCGCCCCTCCCAAAGCAGCCGCAGCAGTCTGTGTGCTGTGTTTGTGTGTGTGTGTGTGTGTGTGTGTGTGTGTGTGTGTGTGTCTCTCTCTACGGAAGCGCGCGTGCGCTGACCAGACAGAGCAGTGTGCCGGCACTGCAAGGTGACTGGACGAATGGCAGAAGCGTTCAGCTGCAGGCAGGTTGTCTGCACCATCTCTCTCCCGCTCTTTTATTCCTCCTCATCCCTCTCTCGCTCTCTCTCGCCCTCCCGCTCTCTCTTTCTCTCTCTCCGCAGACCGAGGTAGACCGACTGCCGTGTCTCCAGCGCCTGTTCCTCAGCACGAACAGCATCTGCAGGTAAGGGAAAGGGCTGCTAGGGCTGCTTTTAACCCCCTCCTCCCTGCCACTCAGCGCTGCTCCGCCACACATCCATCCGCACACAAAGTGCTGAGCAGACGTCTTTATTTCTCCCCCGTCCCTGCCCACGCGCGAGGAAACACGCCACATTACGAGCTGTGTTGGCAAGAACTGTAAGAGTGAATGAGAGCCCTTCTGTTCTCTGTGGCATTAGCGTGAGGATAGTTGGGTTGCTAAAGAAGTTAGCCTGTGTGTGTGTGTGTGTGTGTGTGTGTGTGTGTGTGTGTGTGTGTGTACTTCTCCCTGTCTGTGTCCTGCTGTTAGGGTTATGTGTGTAGTGACGGGCTCACTTCGTTTAGAATGAGAGCTGTCCTTTCCTGAGTCTGCCTGCACAGGTAAATCTCTTTGTCCTGAATTTTGCTGTGTCATGCAGGCATCACCATACTGTTGGATTTACAGCACATGTGTTGCTGAGACACAGAGAGAGAGAATGGTGACTGGGCAGAAGTCTGGGTGTGTAGGGGGTGGGAGTGATGGGTGTGTGGGCTCCATGTTCACTCAGAGGGGGGCTGTAACAAATTAGAAGACCTATGATTTATTAATGCTGGATTTGGTCTGACTGAGCTCTTCACGAGGGGCAGAGAGATGGAAACCTCTCACAATGATCGATCACACCGGCCTACAGAACGGCTCTGTTTAGGTGTTAGGCCAGTCTGTTTATCCTCTCATCTGCTGATGCTCATATAAGAGCTCTTCTCTCCTGTTTTCTTTCATCTTCTCCTTTCTTTTCTTGGGATCGGTGTCGGAGTAGCGGAGAGATGAGAATGTGAAATAAGGTCAAATTAAATGAGCAGCTGCTTCCCAGGTTACAAGTCTGTGTGACAGAAAACCATGTAATTGCATGCAAGTAAAATGGCATGATGTTTTGACTTGCTTCTCAGATGTGTGTGTGTGTGTGTGTGTGTGTGTGTGTGTGTGTGTGTGTGTGTGTGTGTGTAGTTTTGATGAGCTGGCTTGTTTGGGAGACTCGTGCTCTCTGAGTGAGCTCACCCTGGATGGGAACCCAGTAGCTCAGGAGTCATGCTACAAACAGACCACACTCCGCTGTCTGCTCCCACTACGGCCGCTCGACATGAAGCGCAGCACAGTAAGTGTGTGTATGTGTGGTTAACTGGACAAGTTTAGGATGTTGTGTGCAGCAGCATCTCTTTATGTAATTTTGCATCACATTAATGTGTGTGTGTGTGTGTGTTGTATGATAACAGTAGCTATGCTCTGCCATTTCAGTGGTTTTATCTGGACTTCTCATCCCTGACATGTACACATTTAAATGGCTCCAATCTTCCACACATTAAATACTCTGAACCTTTTAAACCCGTCTTTGTACACGATAACCCAGCATGAATGTGTGTGTATATGTGTGTGTGTTTTGTATCCAGAGGCACTGCAGCACGGATAGTTCAGGTCTGAACACGTTCCTAATTTCAGACATCAACATACAGCGATTCGGTTTTCCCGCAGTTTCACTGCAATCGAGAGGTTCCGGCAGTGTCCCCGCCTGCCTGCCTCAAACCGAACCGTCACCGGGAAACCCGGCTCCTCCACCTCCGATAGTTAGCAGGAGGGCAAACTGGTAGCGACGTATGCAAACAACTTCTCGTGTACTGCTGTTCAAACTCTCTCTACAGGAGGCTGGGACTAACGATGGAGCCACTGATCGCATTACCGGGGGCAGAGCTCTACTGAAGCTCGCACGTAAAGGTGTTCTCAAGCGCGTGACCAGCTCGGGATGCTTTTCCTCGTGAGGTGAAAGGTCAAGATCAAGAAGTCCTGACACGATTTTCTTGCTCCCAGACTGTTTCGCTAACTAGCTAGCTAATGCTATCGGTTAGCACGAGCCAATTGGCAGAGCTCGGGAAAGACTTTTAATGTCGGAAGCCAACCTGCACAACGCCTCATGCTCACACCGCATCTGTGACAGTGGAGCACATGATGAAAACGCCGGCACTACGGTGGAATTTCCGGTTAAAGTAGGCACGACTGTTGCAGCATGCCGGTTCGTGTATCACCGTCGTGGCTACGGTTGAATGTAGAGCAGATGGAGGGGGTCCTCGGGGCCAGCTGCAGTCCGTCCCACGGGGAGACAGCGCTTCCATCAGCCCGCGGGGTAGCTCGAGCTTGGGACGCGAGATCCAGGGAGCTGATGTGACATGGCCATCAATTACAGTTTTCGTTTATTTAAAAACAAAACAAAAAACCCCCCATGAAGCAGTCACAGTTTGATTGACAGCAGCTGTGTGAATGGGAGCATCAGAGTGTGTGTGAGAGAGAGAGTGTGTACATTAACTACATCTTAAGGTGAAGTGCTGTCTTATGCCTACGACGCTAATTGTGCTAATTATATGCGGATATGCCCATAATTGGAATATCCACTTTTCTTTGCCAGTTATCAGACTCATCGTGTATCTGAGTCTTATGAGGACAGTCAATTTAATCATATTAAAAAGAAAAAGAGAACAAAGACAGAGATCAGATTATGACTTGTCCCGTGTCAACAGTGTCAAGACAGCATGAATGAGAAGGGAGAGACAGTGTTTTTTCTGAGTCATTAAAGGGAGAGTCTCATGTCTGTCTCTCAGCAGTGATAATATTATCCTGTGGCTCAAATACAGCCTCTCTCTCTCTCTCTCTCTCTCTCTCTCTCTCTCTCTCTCTCTCTCTCTCTCTCTCTCTCTCTCTCTCTCTCTCTCTCACACACACACACACACACACACACACACACACACACACACACACACACACACACACACACACACACACACACACACACACACACACACACACACACACACAAACAACCCAACCTAGCAGCTGTGCCAAAGCACACAGCCGCTGGTCTACTGTGTAGTGTGGCAGTTCTTTTTAACACCAGGAAGACCCACGTCACCACATTTCATTCTGAAACTGATGCACTGGCTCTAAAACTAAGAACTTTACACACAGGTTTGCCTCTGACCCTCTTCCTGGCTGTCACTATGTACCACTTACACACACACACACACACGTCTCTCTCTCTTTCTCTCTCTCTCTCACTTGCACACTGTCTTGCTGTTCTTGACCTGGGCATGTGTCTCTCTGGTTGCATTTTGCAGGAGGAAGAGAGGCGCGTGGCGAGTCTTTTAGCACGAAAGGAGGATGAGAAGAAACGTGAGGGCCACAAACAGGCTGCACACAAGGTACACATACAAACACACACATACACACACAGTAGAGGATGAGTAGAAACGTGAGGGCCACAAACAGGCTGCACACAAGGTACACATACAAACACACACACACAGTAAAGGATGAGTAGAAACGTGAGGGCCACAAACAGGCTGCACACAAGGTCCACACATGCTCACCTCTGTCACTGTGCCTTTTCTGAATCCCTGCCATTCTTTTGTTCTCACTGAGAGGCAGCAGGCTTCGACGGCAGATCCGCTGCCGGTGTCCCGTGGTGTGTTTTTGGCCTGGGTTTGCGCCGTCTCTGTGCGCCCTCGCTGAACCCACTTCACTCTGCCAGTTTCCAGCATCCCCAGACTGTGCTGCAGTAGATCCCTGGAGCTCTGCAGTTAGACACTCACACAGAGGCCTTGCTGAGTTGGAGTGCATGAGTGATTCACTGCTCTCCGTGTGCATGCCTGACAACCGTCCTGTTTATCTTACCCACTTTAAAAAATTACCATAAAAGATTTACATACCCTTTCTGGACCAGCCGTGACATATCCATGTGTTTTAAATATGTTGTCCAAAGGTAGTATATTTGTTTTGTTTTTTTTCATCTCCCTGATTTGTTGTTGCCAGTTTAAATGTAAATCCCTGCTCTAGAGCTGACCTCAGATAAGATGTCAGTTTACCTGCATCTTTAACTTTACAGTGATTTCATGTCAAGTCTGTTAATGTCTTTGCAATTGACTTGCAATTCTCACTGGTACAAGACATACAGCGTTTAAAAAACTTTGCCATTCTTGGGTGAAGTTTTCTTTTTTAAGATATACTAGTTATCATTTTAGGCAATATCATTTGTATAAAACGCATTTAAATTAATCTACACGAAAGCATGTAGGAACAGAACAAGGTTTCATGCTTTTTTCCCCACTTTCACTGCTTTATCTTTTTGCCTTTTCGTGCTCCTTCTTTAACATAATGGCTTGGCAAGTCCGGTGTGTTTGTGGAGGGTATACAATGAGCCGTGCATGTTCCTGTTTGTTCCTATCCATGACTATGAGACCGAGAGAGTTAGGAGTCGATGTAATCTAGGACAGCTAATCCCTGCCAAGAGCATGATAAATTGTCAAGTCCATTTCGCCTTCACACACACACACACAGACACGTACACACACACACAGACACGTGCACACACAGGGAGTGGCACATTCCATACCTGAGCTAGTGGAAATTTAATAAGGGGTGAAAGAAGCTGTATTTCTGTCTGGGCTCCTGTGTGGGGTTTACTGTCCGTCAAACCCCAGTACATTCAGACTCTTGGGAAAGGCAGTATGACTTAGAGAAGAAAGTCTTGAATGGGCTCAGACATATGCAGTGTGTTGCTAATTCAAATTTTGTCATTCACAATAAAAAGTGGTATTAGCTGTAGAATTTAGCCTTAAAAGCATGCTTAACTCCTGAAATGCTATTGGCATTAAAAATGAAAGTGACAATGAGCTTTATGGTGAGCATCGCGCCACCCCCGTTAGTAGTTTTTACATGTTTTGAGTGATGTATTTATGCAACACAGAAGCCTCCTTAAAAGAAAAATTGTGGAGTGCATGAAACTAAAGGTAGGATGTGGAAGATTCCGATATATATATAAATCTTTTTCTTGTTCAGTGTGTACATACAGAGTTCACCATACACAAAGTGTTCCTACTGGTTTCTGTGTCATCTGACAGTGACTGACAGGATGGAGGATGGAGGAATATGTACATAAGCCCACGCAACAGCTAAATGCAGATCTGGATGAAATGGTACAGGCATAGTTAGGAGTATACATCACATATAGGGTGTAGCGCACATACAACATAACATATATACTGCGTTCCAAATTATGCAAATTAGATTTTTCTCTGATTTTCCTAAATGGTCAATGCAAACGACAACCATTAGAGTATAAATCGAATTTTATTGAACAAAGCTCCCATTGATAACAGTATTCTTTCAAAAATAAAAACTCAAAATGCACTGTTCCAAATTATTGTGGACAACAGAGTTTCAAAACATTTTATAGGTTGTAAAGAACTGAAATGGTCATTTGTTGAATTTGCAGCATTAATTTCACATTTACTGAAATCAAGAGCCATTTCAATAAAAAGCATCTTAACAGGCCAAGTTACATGTTAACATAGGACCCCTTCTTTGAGATCACCTTCACAGTTCTTGCATCCATTGAACTTGAGTTTTTGGAGAGTTTCATTTTCACACCTTCAGGGACCTTAAAGGGGTCTCTCCCCATGATTCCGACCCAAAACGTGACTCCGCCACCTCCTTGCTGACGTCGCAGCCTTGTTGGGACACGGTGGCCATCCACCAACTATCCACTACTCCATCAATGTGGACCGTCCAGGGTTGCACGGCACTCATCAGTAAACAAGACTTTGAAAATTAGTCTTCATGTATGTCTAGGCCCACTGCAACAGTTTCTGCTTGTGAGCACTGGTTAGGGGTGGCCAAATAGTAGGTTTATGCACAACTGCAGGCCTTTGGAGGATCCTACACCTTGAGGTTTGTGGGACTCCAGAGGCACCAGCAGCTTCAAATACCTGTTTGCTGCTTTGTAATGGCATTTTAGCAGCTGCTCTCTTAATCCGATGAATTTGTCTGGCAAAAACCTTCCTCATTATGTCTTTATCTGCACAAACCCGTCTGTGCTCTGAATCAGCCACAAATCTCTTCACAGTATGATGATCATGCTTAAGTTTTTGTGAAATATCTGATGTTTTCATAGCTTGTCCAAGGCACTGCACTATGTGACACTTTTCGGCAGCAGAGAGAGCCTTTTTCTTTCCCATATTGCTTGAAACCTGTGGCCTGCTTGTGGAACGTCCTTCTTAAGTAGTTTTCCTTTAATTGGGCTCACCTGGCAAACTATTTATCACAGGTGTCTGAGATTGATTTCAGTGATCCAAAGACCCCTGAGCCACAATACCATCCATGAGTTTAATTGAAAAACAAAAAAATAAATCTTTATGACACTTAAATTACATTTGCATAATAACGTGGAATGCGGTGTAGGGTGTAGCTCACATACAATGTGTAACCCCACATATATGGTTTAGCTCACATACATTGTAACCCCACATATAGAGTGTGCTCCACATAGCGTGTACTCTGCACAAAGCTTTTCTGTTCAGCTGAGAGTCAGGAATTCTTTGGGAGCAAGGTGGCGCTGTTGTGTGGTTTTCAGTATGTTTGCAGGAATAGCCAGGGATAGTTGTTTTATTACTGTCTAGATCATGCCCAGGTGAGTCCTTATGCAGCTTTTGGGCAGTCAGTGGTTTTATTCAGTTCCTCCTCCAGCACATCTGAGCCTGGTAATTAAAGCTACTGTAAGAAGAGTCCACAGTGTTCTTCAGTCCCACGCCTTCTAGCTGAGCCTCCCTCCAAAGCCCCTCCCTCTAAAGCTCCTCCCCCAAAGCCCCTCCCTCCAAAGGGACCCTGGGGCTTCTTTTTGTTGAGTGTGTTGAGGAGCTTGCACGGGGTTCACACGTGTGCTGAAGACAGCACCGACAGGCGTCAATGTCATCGATCCGTGCCTGCTTGCGTTCGGACAGGAGAAGCGACGTCTGGCGATCCGTAATGCTGCACAACAGTGGGAGGGGTCAAAGGCCTGCCTGGAGCTTCCTGCCCAGAACGGTGCCAAGGAAGAGCTTAGCCCTGAGAACAGCCCCGCCCACAGCCCCGCACAGTCCAATGGCATTGCTCAAGATCCCTCGCCCGATGAACTGAGGTAGGGATCAAAGGTTAGATCTCATGTAGGTTACAGCTAAATCTGACTGAGGATAATCAAGCATCACATGTTTTGGGGGTTTTTTGTTTTTGTTTTTGTTTTGTTTTTTTGTAAAATTGAATTTACATGAACTAATGAATGACTAAAAACGTCTCGCTATGAACCTCCCTTTTCTCTTTCTGTTGCTCTCCTCCCCATTCCTTCTCTCTCAGTCTGTCAGTTCGCCCTCATTTCTTCACTCTCTCTGTTTCAGGCGAGAAAGAGGGAGTCCTCTCACGGTCCCAGAGCGTCCAGCAGGGGGCAGTGAGAGCAGGTTGCGTTTTACCAGCCGGCCCAGCAGCCCTCGAGACCCCAGGTAAACACGCACGGTGCCTTGGTATCGGGTACAGTAGATCCGCTTTGTAGTGAATTCACTTTGTAGTGTGTAACTGCATGCATTGTATTAAATGTGCTGTAAATAACAGCGTGTGTCTGATGACTGTTGGTCAGTTTTAAATCCTACTGTGCCTCAATTCCCTTTAAAGTGACATAGCATTACCATACTGTGTGATTCAGTTTCACTCTCTCTTACACACACCCACACGCACATACACACACACACACACACACACACACACACACACACACACACACACACACACATGCACACACGCTTTCACATAGCAGTCTGTTACTTCAAACTTAACTTCTGGACTACTCAGTAGGAGTGTTATATGTTTATCCCATTACATTATTAACATTGTTAAAAAAATAAATAAATAAAGTATGTATGTATATATATTTAAATCTCTCATATATATATATATATATATATATATATATATATATATATATATATATATATATATGAGAGAGATTTGGTCTGTTATTTTTTGAGAAAAAGCAAAACCACACTGGAAAAATGTTTTTGAATGTATGTATGGAACGTTTGTAGAGGATGGAGATCCCCTGTACCACACACACTTCAGATCAGAAGCATGAATTACGAGTGTTCCTCCCAACACACATTAGTCCTAACACATTTCACCTTGTCTCTAAGAGCAGGGTAGGGCACGCCTGCTGAGCTCACACGCCAGTCCCTTCTGTGGACCTGCTTTACCACTCTGTCTTCATGAAGATTTTCAAAAGAGTGCTCTCGCTCTCTCTCTCACTCTCTCTCTCTCTCTTTCACTGTCTGTCTGTCTCTCTCTTTATTCTTGAGCACTGTAACACTGCCACATGTTAATGTCCAGCTCGTGTTCGAGTAAGCACTGGACACCTAGTATTTGTTGCCTAGATGTAGGCTAGATGCTGCGTTAGCTTAGTTTAGCTTGAATGTATAATAGATGGCTTTCAGGTCTCCAGCACAAGATTTATGGATTTTCTGGGAGTGAGGTCGATTAGCTGTTTAGAACCGGTCAGCTTTTTGATCTCCTGACCTCTTCTCTGACAACATTTTGCTTTGTCAAGAATTGGACTCACCATGAAAGTCTAAAACATCGTCTGGAATTCAATGAAAATTTATGTGGAAATAGCTGGCACTGGCAGTGAAGGTCTAAGCTGTTCTGAGCTGTAAAAGCTTCACGTTTGAGACAGAGCACTTATAAACAACCTCCTTAGGGCATTTTCACACTGGAGGGGTTTTTTTTTCCGGACCTAGGACCGCTTGCTCTGCAAGTTTGGTGCGTTTGGTTAAGTGTGAAAGTTGTTTTTGAGCCCAGCAGCGGTCCAGAGAACTGACCTCTGTCCTTCACTTCAAGTGAACTCTGGTGTGGAATTCTTCTGTGTGAAAGCAAACCAGTGATAATCAGCCCAGCATCGGTCCTCGGTACAGACTCGAGTATTCAGGACAAGTGTGAAAATGTCCTTAGTTTTCCGACCCGAGTCCGTGAAATTTTTACACGTTGCCAGTTCTTTGTTTAGTGATGAAATAATGCTTAGTTATAGTTTGGATGACAGCAGTGAATGGGTTAACTGACCAACAGGGAATGTGGGACAACACAGGATGAAACAGGGATGAAACACTCTCCAAGTGTGTGTGAGGCATCTAAGGCTGTCGAGGGTCGTGAAAAATGACCATTTGGTGGCCAGATTTTTTTCGGGAGTCTAGGACACACGTGCATGAACTCATGAGAACCTCACCAACTGATACCTTTCCAGCCACAATGAAGGATTTGCCCTCTAAATAAATCACACTGTGTTTTTTGTCTTGCTTTTCCATACACTCTGAAGGTCATGAAGACTTCAGGAGTACGTTACCTTTTCCAGAGCACAACTTCATTATATTCTGATTTTGAACTGTTGGGAAATTAGTATTTAAATCAGCTTCAGGTTGTGGTTGATTATGGTGAGTTACCTGGTCTGCATATTATCACTGAACGTGAAGTAGTGGGTTATGTTTGAGTAAGCGGTCCAGATACAGTGCTTGGAGGTGTCAGCCCTGTGTGTGGCGTCCACCCTGCGGGAGAGAGGGGCAGCAGGGGGCTGGAGTGAGACCCAGACGGGGAAATTCAAGCAGGAAAGCCAGAGTATGTGTCTCGAAAAGTGATGCAGTGAATTGGCCAGCCAGAATGTTGTGAACCACACTGGAGATGCATCACCGTGGTTTGACTTGAACTGTATCACCATGGTTTCACCGATACCGATAACCAGGGCTTTCTGGGGCTCATTTCATCTGTAGGCTGCGTACCATGTCACGCTTAATGGTTTTGTAAGGAACTGGCTTTGGCTCAGTGCACCGTTTCCTTCACCTCATTTTGGAGCGTCCGTTTAAGGGGCAGGGCTACAAGGTTGCAGCGTGGGAATACCAGCCTGTGTTGCGCACCCTGCTCCAGTGTTGGTCCTTGGACCACTTACAGGAGAAGATAGAAGCTGTCCATCTCCGTTATGGGCGCATAAGCTCGTCAGCTGCTCCAGCCGAGCCGAGGAGTTTAGGGTGGACCAGAGGTGGGGAGGGAGGGGGGGCGTCAGGCCAGTCTCTGTGCCTGGTGCCGGCCCATCCTAGGATGGGTCTGCACCTCAGAACGTCATCCGGGATGTTGCTTAGCGTGACAATGAGGTCCAGATTCGTTAGTATGCGTGTGTGTGTATGTGTGAGCTTGTGTGTGTGTGTGTGTGTGAGTGAGAGAGAGTAAATGTGGCTTTATGCCACTTGCTGGCTATCTTAAATGTCACCGAAATGTGTGTGTTTGGGTGTGTTTGTGTGTTTTTGGGTGTGTGTGTGTTTGTGTGCGTGTGTATGTGTGTGTGTTTGTGTGCGCGCGTGTGTGTGTATATTTGTGTGCGTGTGTGTGTATATGTGTGTAAACGAGAGAGAGTAACTGTGGCTTTATGCCACTTGCTGGCTACCTTAAATGCCACCGAGATGTGTGGGTGTGTGTGTGTGCGTGTTTGTGTGCGCGTGTGTGTATATTTGTGTGCGTGTGTGTGTGTGTGTGTGTGTGTGTGTGCGTGTGTGTGTATGTGTGTGTGTGCGTGTTGTTGTGTGTGTGTGTTTGAGAGACATTGCCCTCCGAAGCCACTGAAAGCCTAGTGTCCTCTTCCACATTCCAGGCCCTTTGTTGGTTCCACATCTTACTTTCCTGCCTCACCCAATCACGTCAAGACTGTATTACCACCCAGACTGTGGTTGGGTACAGTTCACATTTGAACTGATATTGGTAGCAATATTGGTACCGATACCTGAAATTCAGTACCCATCTGTACTTTTTTCATTACTACAAATAATAATAACAAAATTTAATTTCAGTTGTAAAAAAAGTCCAAACTTGGCAATTTCAACATTTTGTTATATATTTAGGATATTTTACACACTACACAAAATAAAACTTGTCTCTCTCCCACTTTCCCAACACCATCCCCACAACCTCCAGTCATACTAAGGCTTCGGGCATACTAGTAAGGAATTTTGACTCTGGCTAGCTAGAAAAAATGATAAATTAATGTGATCTAACAGTTTAATAAAAGCTTCAACAACTAGCTTGCCTGAAAGAACAAAGGACAAAGACTAAATTGCATCTGCAATTTTTAATTTTCTGTACCAACACGCAGATTCATGATGGCTGCTTGTTCACAGAGTCGCCATGGTGCTTTAAGTTCTATACATCAAGCCATATTCATTTATTTAACAGTTTGTATAATTTGATATAAAATTTACATGTGAAGTTTTATGTTAAATTTTATTATGGTTATATTATGGTTATATTATTATTATTATTAAACGTTTTGATAAATGCTAACCTTATTTTCTCTCCCCATTGTCTTGTTCCTTAGGCTTTTAACTAATTGGTTTTGCATTTAATGCCACTTTCTCTGTTATTCTGTCTCGTTCTCTCATTCTCTCAGTCACCTGGGGAGCACAGTGGCTGCCTTGTGACACCGTCTCTTCACTCCTGTGCTCTGTCACCTCTCTGCGCTGCAGTCCAGGGTGGCCTCATTCCTCCCTCTTCTCCCCGTGTGCCTCTAGTCTTACACCCTGTGAAACGTTGAACAGGCAAATTAGCCCTGTTCTGCTGGTTTTCGTGTTAAAAGCAAAGGGCCACGTATCTGATCCGATGGTTAATGCGTGTCACGGCCCTGGAGGTCGCGGGTCACAGGGGTCACAGCCAGACACGGGGTCTTCCTGAGACTTGCCCCCATCCACTACTCTCACGGCTTCCTTATCAGCCAGACGACCTCTGCTGGAGCAGAGCGGGAGGTCTGTCCTGTTCTAATCCCTGGGACGCTCTTGAGCCAGGCTGTAGCTAATGTCCTCAGAACCCTCTCAAGCACAGGTACATGAATGCAGGTCTGTGTGGGAGGCAACTTCACTAAAGGACCTGTCATGGAGTGGAGGTGGTAGCAGACCATACACACACACACACACACACACACACACACACACACACACACACACACACACACACACACACATACACACATCTACACATCTACACAAATGCACACACACACACAATCTACACAAATGCACACACACACACACACACACACACACATACACACATCTACACAAATGCGCACACACACACACACACACACACACACATACATATGTACACACACACACACAAACCCAGCACTGTAAGCAGTTCTGACAACTACTCTGTGGCCATCGGGGCTAACACAGGGATAGCAGCAGGAATTCTGGATAAAGGGATTCTGGAGTTGAAGGGCTGGGTGCTGGGACTTACCATCAAAGATCTACTACAGAAAACACATGAGCCTGATATGAACTGTGTGAATCTTAACAACCCCGTAAAAGTCTTGTAGGGTGCTTGCAACCAGCCACGTGTTACCTGCATGATGTGAGAGTGTGATGTCATGATCTCACACGAGAGTGTGATGTCAGTTTATGGTGACACCTTACTGCTTTCATCTCTGTTGTTAGTAGTTACTATGGAGATGCAGTGCTATGCTTTTAGGAAAGTCAAAGTCAAATAAATTTATATAGTTCTTTTTTACAACAGCCGTATAAGCAGCTTTCCAGATGTGCGAGTCCAAGACCCCAGTGGGCAAGCGGAAGGTGACAGTGGCGAGGGAAAACTCCCTGACCTCAGGTGCTCCCTTCGTGCCCTTTCCAGAACCCAGGAGGCTGGGGCTGCCGGCGTGCAGAGCCTGTCCCTGTCCGAGAACCACGTGGCAGAGCTGGACGGGGAGACAGTGCGCCTGTTCGGTCTGGGGGCCCTCGACACCCTGGAGCGGGGCTGGGGTGTGCAGACAGCCGGGGCCGTCACCACCATCGCCTTTCGCTACATCCACTTCGACAGTATTGCCCCCACCCTTCCTCGCGTCCGCCTCAAGTTCCCCAATCTCACGGTGAGCCTGACTCCTCCACACCTGGGCTCAGACAGCGTTCGTAGCATAAGTTAAAAGTCTTCCTTTTCTGCCTACGTTCATTTATTCAGGTGACCGTGAGGCGAATCTTTGATGTGCTGTGTGAGAATTAAATTAGCTCTACTAGTATTAAGCAGGCACTGGTGAACCACTGCTATGCCATGTGGGTAACATTCCCTCCATTATGCAGAGATAGCACAGAACACCTTCTCTTTTACCTTCAGACATGGTGAGGCCTTCTCTTACACAAGCTCTCCTGCTCCGCTGAGACAGAGATTCTGTATGTCCAGGAATGCAATTTGAGACTTTTTTTAGTGTTTTGACTCCTCTCTCCTCACCTCTCCTCTCCTCTTCCTCTCCTCTCCCCAGCACCTGGTCTTCATGGAGACTAACATAACCCGACTGCAGCAGCTAGCAGCTCTGGCGCAGGTCCGGAGGCTGGAGCAGGTCACTATCCACCCGGATGGGAACCCCGTGGTAGGCCTGACGCTGTGGAGGGCCTTCCTCATCTACAGGCTCAACCACCTCAGCCTTCAGAAGATCAATGGCACGGAGGTAGGTGACCCATCGCCGGATCCCCACCGTGCCCACAGCTCAGTGCTCATGCACAACATAACTGTTTGATACGCTAGCTTTGATAACTTATCAACCAAACATATCAGCCAAACTGTGCCTCATTTCAAATGTCTTGCTGTCTTTTATATTTGCACAGTGTCCTTTTTTGTCTGTGTGCATCAGGTGACCACGAATGACATCATGGCGTCAGAGCGGGTGTTTGGGACTCTAGGCTACGTGGCGTCCACAGAAACACCGCGCTGCCGTTTGCTGCTGCAGCTGGAGGAGTCTAGGTGTGTGTGTGTGTGTGGGGGGTGTTTGTTAAAGTGGGGTCTGTGTTTGCTTTTCATCACACCAAGAAACTTGAGTAACACTTTAATAACAAAAGTGTAGTGTAACGTGAGAGCTAGAGACTGTGTGTCTGACTGTCAAATGAGGTGTAACTGTGTGTGTGTGCACGCGCACATGTAAGTGAATGCACATATAGTGATTTATTGTATGTGATGAGCTGGGCTTGCTGTGTCTGGGGGAGGGTGGTACCTGTCGGGCAGTGCCAGTCATACCTCAGTCCAGCCAAACCCACTTCATTCCCGAGCAGAGCGGCGTGTGGCAGGGTGGGGGGCCAAGGCCCAGCCGGCACTGCTGGAGGGGTGGAGCGCTGGCGTCCCACATCTGCACCTAATGAAACACATCGGTGCTGGTCCCAGAATCCCACCAGAGTTCCAGAACTCCCCAGAGTATTACAATGCTCCGTGGAAAACCCAGAGTAGGAATGGCGCAATGTGTCAGGAAATTCCGGCTTACTACTGACTCAGTACTCAACGGTTCAGTCTGTTCACAGAATTCCAATGAAGAAGAATTTTTTTCTTCAGCCTCTGAGCTAAATCCAGCCTTCTGCCTTGGTAGTAGCAGTGCAGTCTTGGAGCTGGACATGTCCAGGAGCTGACCTTTACAGGAGGTCAGCTGATTAATGGCAGTAATCCTAGTGGGCTCAGTGTGGATAGTTTTTCAGAGATGGCAATTTTCTTGTTATGGGTTCTGCGTGATGAGTGCCAAACAAAATGTATAGATGGAAGTCCTGACAGTAAGCTCTGTGTGTGTGTGTGTGTGTGTGTGTGTGTGTGTGTGTGTGTGAAAGTGCTCATACAGCCTGGTTATAGCAGGCCAGTGCTTGTTTCTAGCAGCTTACGTTTTCACCCCTTACAGCACTGTGTGTGTGTGTGTGTGTGTGTGTGTGTGTGTGTGTGTGTGTGTGTGTGTGTGTGTGTGTGTGAGAGAGAGAGAGAGAGAGAGAGGCAGAGGACAGAATCAGCGTTTGGTTAAGGATTACCTAAACACCTCAGGCCATGTTGGCAGGGACACCAGTAAGCAACAGCTCCTATAAACCGTGGTTTCTCTCTGGGCTCCTCACAAGCTTTGCAGTGTGAGAACTAGAGTGAGCTAACACACACGGTGCTGGAAGTCTGCGCCATCACACATGTGCCACTGCGCCCACACCTCTCAAGCAAGAATGTTGTGCTCTTGATCTGTTTTGTAGCCGCCATGTTCAGGAGCTCTAATGTAGAGACTCTACAGTGAGTGAACCACACTCCATTCCTCTCTCTCTCTCTCTCTCTCTCTCTCTCTCTCGCTCTCGCTCAGACACACACACACACACACACACAGGCTAATCCTGTCAGGTGTGTAGTACCATGTCTCCTCCAGTGGGAGATGGCTGGCACGCAGGTTCACTTTACTACCCATATACTTTCCTCTTAGTGATCACAGACTTCAAGGATGCCTGTGTGTGGCACAACATTGGTTACTAATGTTCCCTCCCAAAACACCTATACTAATACACACAGAGAAACAAAAGGATGTATAATTACACACACAGCGAAACACGTGCTGGATGTTTTAGCTGTGTTTTTGTCCATCTTCCTGCCTCCTCTCCACAGTTTCTTTCTCTCTCTCTCTCGCATAGGAAGAGGCAGCTACAGTTTCTGTTGGAGGGCCGGGGCCACAGGGCCGGTCTGAGCCTGGAGGAGCTCAGGGAAAACGGGAAGCTGCTGGGTGAAAGTGTGAGCCGCGCACTGTTCAACTACCCCAGCAGAGATGTCAGCTCCGACTGCCCTGAGGTCTCACACACACACACACACATGCACACGCGCACGCACACACACGCACACACACACGCACACACACGCACACACACACATATGTATCTCATATGTATACATGTGTACTTTTATTTAAAGGTTACTGTATCACATACAAATACACAAATTACACACACTAACTATTATCAACTTTACCGTCTAAGATTCATTTCTGTCATTTTGTAATCAAGCTTTGCTTGTAAATAATCTTTGCTAAACCTGAGCATTTGCTAAATCCTGCCCCTCCCCTGACTCCGCCCCCACCTCCACCCTCCTAGGCACCCCAGGGCGGCGGTGGCGGGCGTGGCGAGGCGCTGGAGTGTGCCTCTGCGGTGGAGCAGTACCTGCGAGGCCTGGGGAACAGCGCATGCAGCACCAGCCTGAAGGGTGAGGCCCTGCAGAAGCTCTGGCCCGCCATGTTTGTGGAGATGGTGCGAGACTGTGTCCTGGAGACGAGGGACATGCCCACATACAGGCGCGCCTGCCTTAGCAGGCTTGCTCAGAGCAAATGAGAGAGAGAGAGAGAGAGAGAGAGAGAGAGAGAGAGAGAGAGAGAGAGAGAGAGAGAGAGAGAGAGAGAGAGAGAGAGAGAGAGAGAGAGAGAGAGAGAGAGAGAGAGAGAGAGAGCGCAATGGAGTGGGAGGTGCATGGAAAAAAATGAAAGTGTGACTCCATGCATAGCCTGCCCAGGAAAAACAACATTCCCTCCATTTCTATATCTATGCCCTTGTCCCCGCCCCATTCCACGCCCACACTTTCCCGCACCTTGTCTCCGCCCTCTTCCGCACCTTCTCCGTGTCTTTCTGTTTTTCTTATCCTTTTTTTTCCTCCAGAATCAGGGTCTCCTATGGAGAGATATGTTCAAACATGCAGGTCTGTTACTTTATCGTTATGGATTCTGGACTCGTCCTGGACGTTTTCCGCCAGGTTTCCAGCCCAGGGAGACACAGGGATTTTCTCCAAGGACACTCTAAGCTGAGACTTTTACTCAGGACTTCTCTGGTTGAGGGAGAGAGAGACATGTCTGAATGTCTGAATGACATTTGAAAGATGCCATGCCTGTAGATGTTTTTACGTTTGTTCACGCACTACAAGTGTACCTGAACAGAACTTGTCGGAACTCGGGGTCTTCCTAATGGTGCTGCTAACGTAGTTCAGTCCCTGAACAACAATCCAGTCCGGTTCTTATCTGCCCTCCGCGCCACCGAGAAAGACTGCACCAGCCAGGCTTTCTTCATACTTCCCCTCCCTTCTCCAAGCCTCACGGTGCTGGACGAGACCCAAATGACTTTTATTCTTCTCGCACAGAGATTTTTTTTGTTCTGTATTTTAGGGGTTATTAAAAGAGAATGATGAAGATTCAAGTGTCCCACGCATGAGAAATGAAAAGAAAGCACTGTGTGTTTCCAAAATCAACAGCAGCTAACAGAGATGCTGCATCAGTAGTGAGCTGAGACTGAAGGTGCCATACTGAATGCAGTGTGTGATATACTGAATGCAATGTGTGCTATACTGAATGTAGTGTGTGATATGTTGAATACAGTGTGTGCTATACTGATTGAAGTGTGTGCCATGCTGAATGCAGTGTGTGATAAGTTGGATACAGTGTGTGCCATAATGAATGCAGTGTGATATACTGAATGCAGTGTGTGATATACTGAAATCAGTGTATGCCATGCTGAATTTAGTGTGTGCCATAATGAATGCAGTGTGTGTCATAATGAATGTATGTATCTACTGAATGCAGTGTGTTCAGGTTGCCTGGTAGAGGACTGCACAAAAAATCTGTTCTTTTATCTACACATTTTCAGAAGAAGCACAGAGGTGTAGTTTCCCAGTGTTGTTAATGTCTGCCCAAGAGGCTTGGAGTTTATTTAAAAAGAAGATCTTCATCTAACCTTTAATTACACGCACACACACGTACAGCAGGAGGTATATCTCAATCACTGACATGCTGTGGAAAGAGGAGTAACTTCACAGCCAAAGCTGCTATTTCAGGTCCTATGCTGTGGGTTGCTCGTGGTGATTCCTGCCTCTTATCAGCTGGTGAACGTTTGTCTGTCTGTGCGAGGTCAAGATGCATGTCTTCCTTAGACAGCCCATTCTGCCCCTGGACAGGAGCCAGGACACGCGTGCCTGAGGTGTAGCTCCGCCCTGCAGTCGTGATACCACCAGCAACCCCGCCCACATCCTCTGTTCCTTTTCTTACGCAGCACGAAAAAGCAGCAAAATAAAGAACTCAGGCAGCTCAGGTCAAAAGTTTAAAGTGACACAGATATTGAATATAGTGAATTAGTTAATCCAACTTTGCCTGATATCATTTTTTTTGTTTGGTTGCTAATCCAAGTTTTTGGAGAGCATGGATTTTTCATCTACTTTGTACCTGCAGCTAGTGGCTGTGGCTCCTGTGGCAATGTACCTGACCCCTGGCTTTAGGTCAGTGTACCTGACCCCTGGCTTTAGGTCAGTGTACCTGACCCCTGGCTTTAGGTTAGTGTACCTGACCCCTGGCTTTAGGTCAGTGTACCTGACCCCTGGCTTTAGGTTAGTGTACCTGACCCCTGGCTTTAGGTCAGTGTACCTGACCCCTGGCTTTAGGTTAGTGTACCTGACCCCTGACTTTAGGTTAGTGTACCTGACCCCTGGCTTTAGGTTAGTGTACCTGACCCCTGGCTTTAGGTCAGTGTACCTGACCCCTGGCTTTATGTTAGCGTACCTGACCCCTGCCTTTAGGTTAGTGTACCTGACCCCTGGCTTTAGGTTAGTGTACCTGACCCCTGGCTTTATGTTAGCGTACCTGACCCCTGCCTTTAGGTTAGCGTACCTGACCCCTGGCTTTATGTTAGTGTACCTGACCCCTGGCTTTAGGTTAGTGTACCTGACCCCTGGCTTTAGGTCAGTGTACCTGACCCCTGGCTTTAGGTCAGTGTATCTGATCCCTGGCTTTAGGTCAGGGTACCTGACCCCTGGCTTTAAGTTAGTGTACCTGACCCCTGGCTTTAGGTCAGTGTACCTGAGCCCTGGCTTTAGGTCAGTGTACCTGACCCCTGGCTTTATGTTAGTGTACCTGACCCCTGGCTTTAGGTTAGTGTACCTGACCCCTGCCTTTAGGTCAGTGTACCTGACCCCTGGCTTTATGTTAGTGTACTTGACCCCTGGCTTTAGGTCAATGTACCTGACCCCTGGCTTTAGGTCAATGTACCTGACCCCTGGCTTTAGGTCAATGTACCTGACCCCTGGCTTTATGTTAGTGTACCTGACCCCTGGCTTTAGGTCAGTGTACCTCACCCCTGGCTTTAGGTCAGTGTACCTGACCCCTGGCTTTAGGTCAGTGTACCTGACCCCTGGATTTAGGTCAGTGTATCTGACCCCTGGATTTAGGTTAGTGTACCTGACCCCTGGCTTTAGGTCAGTGTACCTGATCCCTGGCTTTAGGTCAGTGTACCTGATCCCTGGCTTTAGGTCAGTGTACCTGACCCCTGGCTTTAGGTCAGTGTACCTCACCCCTGGCTTTAAGTCAGTGTATCTGATCCCTGGCTTTAGGTCAGTGTACCTGACCCCTGGCTTTAGGTCAGTGTACCTGACCCCTGGCTTTAGGTCATTGTATCAGATCCCTGGCTTTAGGTCAGTGTACCTGACCCCTGGCTTTAGGTCATTGTATCAGATCCCTGGCTTTAGGTCAGTGTACCTGAACCCTGGCTTTAGGTCAGTGTATCTGATCCCTGGCTTCAGGTCAGTGTACCTGACCTTGGCTTTAGGTCATGTGTGTGTAGTTCTGACCTGAATCAGGTGCTCCTGAAGATCACGATTAGCTGGACACAGCGTAATGAAGACTGCAGCATATGGTGAGAGCACCACACTGCTATTCCTGTGCTACACACTGTGAGTGCCATATGCCTTAAAACATACCGCCAAACTCACAATGTTACACGACCAAGTCTGGCCTGCATAATTCTGATTAAAATTGTCGAACTTTGTTGGATAGTGTGAAAACCAATAGTGGTTTTACCCGCAAAAGACCCATCTGGAACATCAAAGATTTACTCAGATGCTCACAATAAGAAAACATACAAGAAAGAAATGTGTGTTATTTGTGAGGGGTCCCATGTCCACTTTATCGATATTACAAAAGTCAAGCTTATGATAACGGCTAACAAGCGATGCGGAGGTCGCGCGGGAGCTTGGTCTAGCGTACGCTGCAGGCAAAGCGAAACCGCAGAAAGTGGGTGAGTTTGGGAATTAGCGAAGGCGCTTTCGGGCTTCTTTTCGCAGGAAGCATGCTTAGCGCCATCTCTGCACGGACATGGTTTGTTTAGAGCCCCTGCCCTGCCTGGTGTCTATCATCAGTACAGTACAGCAATTAATGTCTCTTGGCCGCGCAAATGTCACGCAATACTGAACGCTGCTGTCAGAGGATCGCAGCTCTAATCCGCCAAATCTGATGGCGTCGCAAAAAAACAGGCCCGAGGCGACTCCTGCCTCGCGCTCAAGGATGACATTGAGTATGTGGATTAAACACTGATGCAGGACTGCACCCGGTGGAGGCGAGCAGAAATTAGGCTGTGATTCTGAACCTTTGCACCTTTTCTGAAGTATTACTTTACGCTTCTGTGAAAAGTAAGTGAAATCTAGTACCGGAGAGAGAGTTTACGGTAGAGGCCCAGCTTCGGATCTGGAGAGCGCAAGATCGTGGCTGCGCTCCAGCGTTGGTTCCCCGCCTCGACGCAGTTCGCTGTCCGGACGCAGATCTCACAGCACACGGTGTGGCAGAGGCCATGACGAGATGACAGCGCTTTCGAAATCTTGTTTCGCGCTGGCTGAATTTTAAAAAAAACAATGCAGCTGGGTTTTTTTTGTTGTTTTTTTGGTTTGTTTGTTTGTTTTTACAGTTATTTTAATAGGAATAATCAATTCAATAATAGATTCTGTAAATGTTTGTTAATAGCGTTCTCTTTATTTCTACTTTAGGGTTACAGATTCTGTTGAAAATGAGATTGAACATGCGGCTGTAGCCCCCCATTTAATAGCAAACAGCAAAGTTTCAGTATGCATTCTACCATACATATTCCCTTTCTGTCTCTTTACATTGGAGTTTCTCTCTCTCGCTCACACACACACACACAGACAGAGCACGGCAGGTGGCGCACTCCGATGATTTTGTCCAATCTCTCCGCTGTTGATTAAGCCTTGCCAACCGCATGTGACGAAAACAGCGCATTGCACTAAGGGAGTGCTTATTGCTCCGGGACAGCGGGCAAAGCCTTGACATGAGCAAACTTTTCTAAACTCGATTAAACATGAAGGATATCCACCGCCACCGCGGTTACTGCCTTCGGAGCGCATTGCGCATTGTTTTATGCGCCTCAAGTCGTCTCGGACCAAATAAAGATCTTTCCCACTAGGACCGGTGGAGCGCAGTGCACTGCGAGGACCTCGTCACGGTATCGACGGGGCTAACGTTGATCCTTTGTGAGATGCCTCACTGGACATCAAGTCCTTCACTCTCGTATCACTCTTTACTGCACGTTTACACCCAGCCATTATCGTTTCTTTAAGCAAGTTCTCATAGTGTACTTTGCAAGTGAAACCGTCTTTTGTTCTGTGCAAGTCTTTTTTTCCAGAGTGGTAACAATTATAGCAGCAAAATTGCATTTCCCTAAATTGTTCTATATTGTAAAACGCGCGTTATCTTTTTCGGTCTTTAGTTCTGCCGGTCCGTGTCACTCTGTCGTTGACAGTGGCGCGTTTTGCCAGCATGCACATTGCCTGTGTGGTGTTTCAGTAATATCTTCACAAACCTACACCCATTTATCTCGTTATTATCTGCGTTATTTATCTCAGTGTGTCATAACAGCTTCCGTGCTATGCCTTAGTGAGGACATATCTACCGGAGTTAAGTACTGAATTCAGAGCTTAACCAGTCTAGAAAGTTAAAGATGCTCCCAGGAGATGTTCCTTTACCTTTAACGTGAATTTAAAGACAACAGAACCTTTAACCTTCACACATCGTAATTGTGTATTCCACTGTTTAACTACCTATGTGATATGAACTATGTGGATTTCTTAAGTGTTAATCAATGGTGAAAATAACACCTTTTGTTTTAAATGTCCCATTTATCTGGTGATGTTCTCTTGGTCCATAGGCCAAGCTTGAGTGCCTAAATTGGGATCGTGGGGAGAGATGCTTGTGATTATTGGTGTATTTATGGAGCTATTATTTAAACCCACTAGTGTGTTTGAAGTGGGTGTTGGGTTTCAGTAAAAGGGCACGACAGGGTCAGGGAGTCCCGGGTCAGTGACGGAGGTCAGTGCTCGTGGGTCTTTTGCGCCACTGCATGAGAAGATCCACACCAGCTCAGCGTTACCCTGCACGGGGGTCTGCGTAATGAGTGCCTTGGTTTTCATTTCAGGTACAGCCGGCCGCGTTCTCTTCAGCATGTGTGGGGTCCCGGGCGTGAGGTAAGAGCCCCCCCGAAGTTGAGATGATCTGGGCACTTGATTTATCAGGGACGTCCTCAGACCGGCGATTTGTTGGCAAAGTGGCAGGCTACTGGGACCGGCACGAGGTGCACGTGCATGTTGCCGTGTTTTGGTGGCTCTTACTCACTTTCCAGACTTGTGATTGTGCTTATAGTGGTTATGATGTCTTTCATAACAGCAAATCCAGCCATTTTTCTAAATTGAATTCTGATTAGATTAATAGAATAGCAGTTATTGCAATATGGGTCTGAAGTGTGCCTGTAAATGCAGTATGCATCTATGTGTATAGGCTGCAGAAGTATTTTCCTTGTACTCTTTTGTTCACAGTGTCACCATGGTTACGGTCCTGTTTTGGTCAAGCCTCGCCAGCTGTCAGCTCCCAGCGGACCATCACAAGGTAACGCGTGCACCAGGGCCAGATTTCTTGGAGCTTCAACGACTGGACTTTGATCTTTGAATTGATTTAATAGTACTGAAATCCGCATCTGGTTCCTAAACGTAGTATAAAAGTGAGTCAACTTTTGAGAATCTGCTAAAAAACACACACGCCGCAACTAGAGCACTATACATAAAACTGTAATTAGTGACACATAAATGGTTATTTTGATTCTACACTCCACCAAACTGGACCTGAAATGAACGAACGAATATATAGGATGGAAGTTAGGATTGTCACCTTTAATTCAAGGCTCTTACATGTGGTACTGTACACAGGCTATTTTAAGACTTCTACTACATTTAGGAATCATCATGCTTTATCCTACCATCCAGAGACCCTAAGTAATTGGTCAATGAACATAGTATTAAATGCAGTGTTTGTAAAGTCACAGTTTGTATTTAGTTTCAAATCCTACAGACCTCGCTGTGAAGCTCTGGCAGTCCTGTAATTAATTTTTACATTTACCTAATACTTTTTCCAAGAACTTACCCATCTGACCAAACACAACTTGATAAATTGAGGCAACAGTGGCAACTTGGTAGGGGCTTGAACTGTCAACCTTCCGATTACAAGTCCAGTACCTTAACCACTGAGCTCCCACTGCTTTAGAACATTAAGTGTATGCTAACCTGGCAAGAAGTTTGTTGAATGTCTTGGCCAGTCACTCTCGCGCAACATTTTGGTCCTGAGTAAAATACACAGCTGCGTTATTAGTTGCTTTGAGTCCTGGGTGAAACACCACCCAGTGAGGTCTGAGGCACTTACGTGTGAGTGTCTGTGGTGCGTCTGTGGTGCGTCTGTGCACATCCTGTAGCCGCGTCCTGCGTCAGGACAGTTTGCTCTGGCTGTCGTCCAATCCCGTGCCACCATGCTTCACGGATCAGGTGGTTAAAGTTGGCTAGGGTATTTTGTGGCTACTTTCTGTTGCTTTGGCATGCCTCGATGTCTGTCTCATGTGTCTGGTTTTGTCCCAGAGCTCTTAATGTTCTTCTAAACTGCGTGTAACCTGGACCGTTTTGTTCCTGAAGGATTCCGGCGGTTTGTGTCTTGCGGTGAGTGCCGTGAGGTCGTGCTAGCGTATACTTTCCCTTCATGGCAGTCTTTGATGCAGCTGTGCTTAACATCCTGGATAGTGTTCCTGATCTGTTCCGCGGTTTTCAGTCTGCAGTGGTCAGTCGTGGCCTGCCAGATTGTTTACTACTTCCAAACTCACGAGGATGTTTCAGCTCCAAAGACTTGATTTCGATACACCTCATGTTTTCTTGATGTCTGATTGATTTATTCGGGTGCTGGGGCCATCAGGATGGCTTGCCCTACAGAAATTAACCCACTCTTAATTCCTTGCATTGAGATGCAACAGCAGTAGAGCCCAGATGCAAACACCACACATAGAATCAACTCTATTTAACTCTGTTAAACTCTCATCAATTCAGTACCGTTTGTGAGTTCTCTTGTGCATGAATGAATGAAGAAACAGCACAGTCACTAGGAAGCACCAGCTGTCCAATAAAAATGCATTCCCTGAAATGGAGGTGCTGTCTTTAAAAAGTCTGTGACTTCCTGTCTGCCCAGTATATGTCTGACATAAAGACCCACCGAGTGTGTTAACACTGTGTGCACTGTGTGTTTAAAGTGCATACGGATTTAGATTCACAACTGCAAATGCCATTCAGGAAACTGAAAGCTCTTCATATTTTTGTGTAGTAGGAAAAGAAAAACTCAAATCAAAACATCTACATAGTTATGAACAATAAGTGTGAATCTGGATTTTTGAGAATGCTTTGAGAATTCTGGAGGAGGAGTCTGTAACATGGTTCAGGGTTCTGATTGGACGTATTCTTTCTTTTACTGTTTTGCATTGTTTCTCACCACTTTTAACTAGGACGCTTAAAAATATTTGACTACGACATTGTTGACCTTTTCGGCATTTGGCTGACCTCTTTTTCCAGAGCAGCAGACCAGTAGTATGTGATCTTCTGGGGCATCAAACCTATGACCTTGGTGTTGCTAGCACCAGCTCTGCCTGATCTGCTGGAGGATCATACGACTTAATGAGCTTGGCCTCTCATCACACGTTAAGGGCACTTTAATCACTGAGGAAACTAACTTAAACCTGATATACACGTAAGGAATTACACGGCTCCTTTAAACACACCACATGTTTTGGCATGAGAGAGCTAACCTTCGCCTAATGGTCTTCTATCACTCAAGTTGCTTTGACATGACAGGTAATTAATACCAGTGTTCACACTTAAGTATGAAGACTTGAACCACATTAGGGTCCGGAAATCGGGAATGTGTAATCAGGCCATGTACAATCCCTTTTAGTAACCCAATCCTGGTGTCACAGGGAAGGGGGAGAGGGAATGTTATCCGTAGTGGCTGATCTGACCCAGTCTTTGGCTGCTTCTCAAGTATAAGGGCTAGGATTAGTGGATTAGGGTTGGTAATGCTCAGCTCACGTCAGGCTTTAGGGGTGCTTCGGTCGCATGGTAGCAGAGTGAACCGGAGGTCACAGCTATCGACACAGAGAGTGCGATCAGTGCTCAGGTGATGATGGGAGAGGTGGCTCTCGGCCAGGGGTGGGAAGTTTTCCCTGGAGATTTGGACATGGAAAGGTTATGAGGGACTAAAAGGAGCTGCGGTAACCAATCCATGTAAAGGATACAGTGACTGATAGGTGAAGCGCCCAATCACAGAGCCACCTCTTGGCATTCCACCCATAGAGAGAGTTGGCACGGCATCTCGTGAGGGGTGGGGGGCACGGCTGTTTGACCCTCTGCTGACCCTGAAGATGACAGTGGGCTAGAGTTCTCGAAGCAGGATGGGGTTGGGGACCAGGTTCCTGTGGACAGACAGCCGTGGAAGCCTCTGCCAGCAGTTCCTGTTTAATTAAGATTTATTCTCTGACTGCTACTGGCCCCTGTCATCTCGGCTTTAGTGTGAGAGAGAGATATTCAGAGAGAGAGAACTGAGTGTGCAGTGCATTGTGGGTCAGCACTAAGGGACCAGTGACTCAGAGGTGCCAGTGTTGCTTGTACTGGACTGATGAGCTTGTAAGAATTCTGGGTATGGAGGGCATTCAAAGGAGTTCAGATGCTTTCCTTAGGACACACTGTACACCTATACCATATATTTTATAACACCTTTCAGATTTCTATGGCAAAAAATGTCTATTTAACCAGTTCATTTTCTGACTTGACTAAGTACTTGGTTAACCCTGAAATGAGTAATGCAGCATTTTCTATAGGTGTAGTTTTGATGTCTGCAGGTATTATCGTTTGTTGTTTATTCTGCACCTGTGTGTAATGCATGTGTTAAAGTGATCTGCACCTGTGTGTAATGCATGTGTTATAGTGATCTGCACCTGTGTGTAATGCATGTGTTATTGTGCCCACAGGTCACTCCCCATCCCGAGTCCCATCCCGAGTCCCATCCCGAGTCCCATCCCGAGTCCCACCCCGAGTCCCACCCGGGTGTTTGGGGCTCCTCTCCTCCTGGGTCGTGGGGCTCCTGGGGAACATGGGGCACGTGTTCCCGTACTTGCGGTGGCGGAGTGCAGGAACAAAGCAGGCCTTGTCTCCCTGTGGACAGGGCCTACCCCCCGAGGCAGGGTCCGCACATGGGGCGCCAGGACCCAGAGCAGGTGGCGTCGGCCTCCAGACCCTCTGTGCCATTGCATGGTGGGAATACGGGGCGGACCCCGAACGCCCAGAGGGACCCGAGGAAGGAGAAGGGTGAAGTGCGGCCCGGTCGACGGTACAGCCCTTTAACGCCGCTGGCATCGTTGATATTGTTCTCTCGCTCTGTGTCTAGTGGTAATGGTGCACACATTAAATATGTTAAGCGCTGTGTGTTTTTTTTTAAGCCGAGGCGGCAGCAGTCAGATCAGCCCAGGGATGTACGGCTATGGGAAGATGCCATATGTGATGCCCTCAGAGAGAGAGCCAGGCCGGTCTCTCCGCAGCCCCCGACATTCTGGCTCCACATTCGGGCACCCCTGGCACAACTATGGACAGCATCAACACAGCTACAGGAACACCCACCTGAACAACCACCAGCTCGCCCACCTAAATGCCCATCATGGCAGCAGCCAGCAGGTGTCCGTCCATCAGCCCCGCTCAGGGCTCCAGCCCCAAGGTGAGCAGTACCCACGCAGCCCATCGGCAGATGGAGGAGGCCAGGTGTCGGCCCCGAGCAGACCCTCCAACCCCTTACCTGCCTCATCCTGCCCAGGAGCCCCAAGTCAGTACAAGATGTGCAACAGGAAGGTACGAGTCACACCGACTGTGCAGATGAAGCTTAAAACGTCTCCGAAGTTTCCCTGGTAGCGTAGGATACTGAGGGTTCGGAATTAGAAACATATGACACGGAATATATTATTGCCAAGTATGACAACCAGGAGTTTGGCATGCGCGACGTTACAGGGTGTGCGTCCAAAATACCAAGACGCTTGCAACTTGAATATACAGTTTGTCAGATATATTCACCCAAACTTGAGGCGGATGTAGATTTGCGATGATTCCAATCTTAAACGTCATTTTGATGATCTGCATTGTAAAGGTTCTTGGCAGAGGCTGCAAATTTAATCCTGATTGCATCCTGATTTCATCCTGATTGTGTCCTTATTTCATTCTGATTGTGTCCTTATTTCATCCTGGTTGTGTCCTGATTTCATCCTGGTTGTGTCCTGATTTCATCCTAGCAGTATGTTCAGTACTGAGTTGGGGAAGATGATGCAGAGCTTGTTCAGACAGAAAGGCTTCTGGTATGTGTGTATGGGTGGATGTGATTGGAGTCCATGTCTCTTCATGGCAATCGTTAAAACAGGAATTGTCCAGGGGGAGGAATGTTACAGTGTCGGGGGTTTAGACCCCACCCGCCCCCCAAACATATTGAAGAGCGAAGGTCAAAGGTTAAATGCAGCAGTGCTAAGGCCATGAAGCATGTGGCTTAACTCCTAACTTTGAGAGTGCTGCTGGTCAGGAGGCTTAATAATGGATGAATAACTTAATAATCTTATCACAGGGATAATTATTGTATTGCAAAAGTCCACTGCTGTGTGTATGTGTGTGGCGTGTGTGTGTGTGTCTGTGTGTGTCTGTTTGTGTATGTGTGTGGCGTGTGTGTGTGTGTGTGTGTGTGTCTGTCTGTGTCTGTCTGTGTATGTGTGTGGCGTGTGTGTGTGTGTGTGTCTGTGTGTGTGTGTGTGTGTCTGTTTGTGTGTGTGTGTCTGTGTATGTGTGTGGCGTGTGTGTGTGTGTCTCTGTCTGTCTGTGTATGGTGTGTGTGTGTGCGTGTTTCTGTGTATGTGTGTGGCATGTGTGTGTGCGTGTGTCTGTGTCTGTGTGTGTGTGTGTGTGTGTGTGTGTGTGTGTGTGTGTGTGTGTGTGTGTGTTCTCACCCATCTTCAGCCTTGTCCTGCAGCAAGCAGGCACATCAGAGACGTCCAGTGCTCCTCCTATAACAAACGTCCTTTTATGGGACGCCTCTACGAATGGGAACCCTTCAATGAAGGTGAGACATTAATATTTTGTGGTGATGTTTGGTGATGTTGGGGGGAAATTTCAATTTCATACCTTGTTAAGCAACATGAACTGTGTATTTTGGGTCTCTGAGCAACCACTGATATACAGTGTAACAGAACACCTGTCTTTGGATAGTAACAATGACTGTACTCACCGAATGTCAAAATGCCAGTTAGTTTCAATAGGAATGGAAGTGTGAATAATGCCATCCTAATTTAAGAAGATTAGGTATATTGTATTTAATCTCTTGGTCTCTTGGCCGAACACAAATGTGCACGCACCAGCCCGGAGAACGTTCAGTCATGCCGGCGCATATTTCGCGCTGCATGTGCACACCCCTCTGCCAAGGTGCCTTCCTCTCCCTGGGGCTGAAACCTAACCAACATCGTAAACTCTAAACGTTTTCAGGAACGAGCAGGAACCAATATGTGTGTGTGTGTGTGTGTGTGTGTGTATGTGTGTTTACGTGTGTATGTGTGTGTGTGCGCGTGCGTGCACGTGTGTGAGCATTTGTGTGTGCATGCGTGTCTGTGCACATGCATGCGTGTGTGTGTGCGTGTGAACATTTGTGTGTGTGTGTGTGTGTGTGTGTGTGTGTGTGTGCATGACTATTAACTCATGACAGGCTGGTTGGTGGAGGGTCAGCAGGTCATTGCCCCTCACGTACTGGTGCACTGCAACAAGCAGAACTGAGTGCTGCTCGCTCCCTGTGCTGTGGAGCTCTGAATCACTTTAGCAAGTTCCCCACGCTGGTCGAACTGTGCCAAGTGCAACTGCTTCTGCCAGCCCTCTTTAGGCTGGGAAGTACAGGGAACTGGAGGAAATGGTTTTCACTGATTATAATTATAATCGTAGTAAATAGCTTTCATTGGCACTAGCTGGTGGTGTAATTTGTTACTGGTTGCGGTGAGATTGCAGCTGTTTCTCTCTGAGAGTTTATGAGTCCACAGGAAGGTTGCGGCTTTTTGCAGGTATGGCGGTAATTCAGAAGGAAACGCTTTGCTATTCGATGGGACATCATGACCGCGATGTGCGTACAGCTGAATTAAAGGTTGACTGTCTCTGTGCTTCATTTGCATTTCGCTCCAAAGGTTTGGGGGCCCCACTATGACATTTTTAAGGAGTTCAATCCAAATTGTGCTTCACTGTCTACATTCACATTACCAGGCTGAAATGGCTCGAATCCAGTTTTTGTTTTTTGTTTTTTTGTTTTTTTTGCTTTAATGTGACACAGATCTGATTTATTTTCAGGTATGTGATTGTTTCAGATCAGATTTGAGGCATTCACATTACAAACCTCATTGTTCAATTGCTATTTTTTTTTAAATCAGGATTGGATCTTGATGGTTGACAACATGCACACATTGATGTGTTTTTGTATGAGTCTCACCACCGAGAAAAAAGGCACACGGTATTAATACTGACAAACCGCACGCAATCATGTTTATATCATGGCCAGACACGATCAGGTTGCCACGGCTAGCTCGCGCCGTTTTTGCAGCTACTTTCTTTCACCGCTCTCTTCCGGTGAGAGCTAAGCGCATGCGTGTGTACAAAAAGCCACATTAAATCCTGATCTGACTGTTCTCACTCAAGTTGCATGGCCACGAATCAGATGAAACAGATCTAGGACCACATTCGAAAGTGACACAAATCAGATTTGAAAAGATTGGCTTAAATGCCCGCACAACCCTGAGAAAAATCAGAGCTGTGTCACATTGAAGAATAAAATTTAATTTGAGTCACTTCAGGTTGGTAATGTGAACACAGCTTTTTGTCCTAGATCAGACACGTGTCCATTTCAGAGGACACATCCATTCATATTACAGACACTTGTAGGTCACTTGCAATTCTGAATGTGAACCACTGAGATAGGCCAGTCTCATCTGAGCAAAAAAAATCTGAATGGAACAGTGTTGCCTCTAATGTGAACATAGTGTGAACCTTTCCACCAGTTCAGTCATTACACAAGTACATTCTGGGTGTCTTTGCTGCCCTCCTGTGGCAGCTTATAGAAAACCCTCATATTAAATTTAAATGATTTAACAGAATGGATGTGAATGGTTTAACACCATAGCTTTATGTATGACTGATAAAGGATCAGCTCTCCCAGCTGTTGTCATAAGAACAGGAAAGGCTAAACTGATCCCAGTTCAGATCTGAGTAGTGACTGAGCACTGAGCATTGTGAAAACTCTTCCCAGTTCCCGAAGACCAGCTCTGTGAGCTAAACTGCCGGGCGATTGGATACCGGTTCTACGTGCGCCAGTCGGACAGGGTCATAGACGGAACTCCCTGCGGACAAAATGAGACATCCGTCTGTGTGGCTGGGAAGTGTCAGGTAGGAGTCGTCTGACCTTGACCTGTGACCTTTGTTTTTTGGGGGTAGTGCAGTGACACTGCTTTTCCATTAATTATTAGACACTACTCACCATGCTGGACATATTAGATAGATATTTGACTGGGACTCTTGACGTGTTCCATATTTCATGTTATGACAACTCCTGACATTCTGTTTTTTGGGTAATTTACAGGTTTGGCAGAATAGTGAAATTTCTCAATCTGTAAAATGTCTGTCTGATATGAATAATGAGTGCTTGTAGAAATGATCACGTGATCAGAGCGTATCTAAAACGACTGTAAGCCGGGAGTGAAAAAGAGTAAGACTGAAGCACAGCGGCTATTTATAAAGTGCAGTTACACTAGCAGCCAGTGGAGGGCAGTGCAATATAATCAAAAATGATTATTCCTGAAAGGCTCTATGTTGGACCTCACAGAAGAGTCTCAACATTGTTATAGTTTTTGGTTTGTTTTACCTGTTGTCTGTTAACGTGTGTAATGGTCGTTTGTAACTAATTTTGATGGAATGTTGTATTAGAACTGTTCTTAATAGTTGCGTTTGTAGAATACATTATATACATACTATATATATATATATATATATATATATATATATATATATATATATATATATATATATATATATATATATATATATATATATATATACACACATACACACACACATTTTTATAAGAGAATGCATTGTGTATGTATATATATATATATATATATATATATATATATATATATATATATATATATATATATATATATATATAAAATACACAAATGCACACACACACATACACGTTAACATGCTGTGGTCCATTTGTTTTGCCACACTTTTTTTAACTTCCCACATTTTGCTGTGCTGGCTTTTTTATTTGCAATTCCTTGTCTTTCCTGTGGTCGAGACCCACCCTGAATCTTTGCTGTTGCGATTTAATATTTAAGCTATTAAGCTGTCATCAAAATAAGGTCAATGGAACTTGCACTGGCAAATTCCAACAAAACCTTTTCTCAACAAAATGAAGTGAGTAGAATTAGGTGTAACCTACACGCTTCCTTTAGGGAAAGTGAGTGGTTCAGTGGTAGACTGCTCCAGAATGCTGAGAATATTGCCCTAAACGATGTATGCTGTATGCCCTAAAGGATGTGTGCTATATGCCCTAAAGGATGTATGCTCTATGCCCTAAAGGACCCTTTATGCTGACCAACTTGAATCATCACCATCTAAGCCAGGCTTTCACTATTCTACTCTGTGTGGGTTTTTTGTGCTCTTGATTCCTACAGGCTGATATTCTTTTGTTTGTGTACTCTGTTTCATAACTGTCTGCACTTGTAAATGTGTACTGTAGGTTAACCAGTCACGAAACTTTCTCTTGGACCTCACGTGTTCCTCATACGTTCTTGTTGGCTGTGCCGAGAGCGTTTTCTCAGAGCCAAAGCTCTGCGTGGAATGTGAAGGGAATTCTTTGACCATGGAGCCAGACTGTTACACCGTCTAGAAGAGGCGATCACTGCCTCGTGGAAGGTTGCGGAGAAGAAATTAAAAGTTGCGTGGGATTCTTTTAAGAGAGGGATGATGCATCTCCAGCACTGTCCTCCCAGTTTGTGGGCCAGCCCTACATTTGGGTCTGTGTGTTCTCCCGTGCAAGTGGTGGGTTTGGGTCCAGAGCGCTCCATCGCCGTCTCGCCCTCTCACGCCGAGCTGGGTGGAGACTATGCAGCTACGTGTAGGAGTGTATGCGGAGAACATCGTCTCGGCCGGGTTAGCTCCCGCTGCAGAACATGACGTGTGTGGCTTCAGCACTGTAGGTGACATCGCCATGGTGACAAGAAATAACGACATCCGCGCTCCCGCTGGGCGGAGTTTGCACGTGCAGGCCCACCTCTGAGCCCTCGCCATTGGCTGGGTGGATCCTGGGAGCACAGTTGTTTATGCCGGAAGAATTTCATTGTGGCTTTTTTATTATTGTGAATTATTTCTGAGCATTGAGCATGCTTGCTCTTTGACGAGGACTCTGTGTTGGACTAAGATTTGGAGGGGACATGTGGACAGACAGGGTCAGTGTAGCCCCAGACATCCCAAATAACTCTCACCCCCCCATCGCACAAGGGTGGCTGGTACTAAATATTCATGCTTGGTTCACTGTTGTTTTGTAGAATCAAGTCCAACCCATGTGTGTGTGTACGTGTGTGTGTGTGTGCGTGTGCGCGTGTGCGTTTGAGTGTGTGTCCAGATGGGAGCTTCATGGAAGGTTGCGGAGAAGAAATGCAAAGTTGCGTGATTCCTTTAAGAGAGAGACAATCCATCTCCAGATCCTGGGGTCATGTTGTGTGTTTCTGGAGCAGCAAAACCTCGACGCATAAGCATTTCAGCGTTAGGTGCTTCTCTGCATATGAAACTAGTCTCACCTCATCCATGCTGTGTGTGTGTGTGTGTGTGTGTGTGTGTGTGTGTGTGTGTGTGCGTGCATCCCCTGTGACTCTGTCATGATTTTGGCTTCTTGTTTATGTTCTGCAGGTGTGTTTCCTTTAAGACTATCACATTAATGGTGCCTGAGAGCAAATGCAACTGGAAATGGCTGTAAATCTCGCACACATGCACGCGCCCAATCACACGGGGTGGAGAGTTCATGCTGGTGTCATACCACACACCCTGGCGCTGACCTCCTGACCTTCAGTCACAGGGCGGACAAGGTTCCCTTTCCCAGAAAGCTTCTCAGTCACTGAACCCTCCACCAAAACTGCCTTCCGGGCATGAAACTGAACAAGCCTCTCGGGCAGCTGCGTTGGCGAGGTCTGAAGCCGTCTGGAATTTTGTAGCGGCGCGTGAAGAAGTCAGTGCCCTGTACGTGTAAACTCCCCCAGCGAGGCTCAGTTGTGCCACACAAGCGCGCGTGTGTGTGTGTGTAGCCGAGCAGGACCCAATCGTGGACAGCTGTTCAAACTTACTGACCAGGACGTATGAGCTTGCCATACCCGCCATGGTAGGTGTTCTATCACAGAGAAGGTTAGCTGGCTAATGGGTGGATGTGGCATAAAGGCTAAATTGGGAGAAAGACCGCCCCCGTCGGGCTGTAGCTCTGTCTCAGTGTGCAAGCCTTGTCTCGCTGGTTGACCCTGTGGTTTTTGTTTATATAAGGCTACTGCTCTTGGGAAGCCGCAAGGGTTATGAGTGATGAAAGTTTGACGTTAGTCTGGGCCTTAACGCATAACCACCACCTTGTCTCCCACTCCAGGAAGCCCTGACCCCTGACCCCTGCTGCCTGAGCACCGCGCCGACCGGCCTTAGGATGGCTCGGGGAGGGGTCGCCAAGGTCAGTAGGTTGTCGGCGAGGCAATGCATTAGTTTGGCTTCTCTTAAAACCCACTTTTCTCTGTTCTCACTCTTTGAACTGGCCGTTGGTAACCTGGTAGCGAACCTGGACCCAGGCCAGTACACGTTGCTGTTCTGGGGAAAGTGACTGGCGGAAGTGGTTCGGTAACCCACTACACCTATGGCAACTATTCGGTCTGGGCTGCCATTACCTAATGGCTTTGTTGTATTAATGAGAACTATTAATATTAGAACTATTAATAGAACTATTAATGTATTAATAGTTCAGTTAGGGCAAGTAAAAGGAACTAGAATGAGGTTCTACAGTGGACATACAGCTCAGGCTGTGTGCGTACGTGTGTACGTGCGTACGTGCGTGTTTGCTTCTAACAGCTCTGCCTGGTGTCTCATTGCTTCTTCACTCACCTCTTTTGCAGATCCCACATGCTGTAATCGTGCCAGCATGTGGCTGTTCCTGACTCCCCCTCCCAGCTCTCGTGGGTGTGGGACTGAGAATCTCTCCCCATCCCTCCTCTCCTTTGCTCATCCATCTGTTATAAGCATCCTGTCCCGGGTGTTTCTCTCCCCCCCCCCCCCCCCAGCCCGAGCACCACGGCCGTTATAAACACTCCCAGCGCAGGTCGGGGGCAGGCTCAACCCTAGTGAAGTATGCCTGTTGCCTGGCGCCCACTGGAGGGTGCTCTAGAGGCTTAGACCCGGAGTTCTGCCTTTGGGAAGGACAGGGATAAGGACGTCAGCCTGACTGGTTCAGGACATGCGGATATTCGGACCTGTTCTGTTCTCACTATCCTCCGTCTCTCTCTCTCTGGGCTCCCTCACAAAGACAAAGACCTGTCTGCTCATCCAGCTAGCTGGGTGTGATTTCAACAGCTCGTGTAGCCGTATGACTTTTTTCACTTCATGGCATCAATTTAGTATTTGCAAATAGGGAAGACGCGGGTTGATTTGCTTTTGTTTGTTTTAAGTGTTTTAAGCCCATTTTAAGCCCTCAGTCACACACAAGCTATTCTCTGCACATCTGGCAAACGCGACGTGTTACACATATCAGAAGAGCCGTGCTACCAGCTGCTCCAATAAACCCCTCCTCCTGCCTCCGCAGGAACCATGTTGAATGTTCTAAAGCACGCATGAAACCTTGGCAGGCCTTCATGTTGTCATTAGGGGTGTTACCATGCCTTAATTGTTACAGTACTAAAATCTTTCCTGACTGACAGCTTTAAGACCTTTATTCGGGGTGAGCGTAAGGGTGAGAGCGTAAGGGTGAGGGGCACAGGACGTGTCCCTCAGGGGTCTAGACCTCCACGTTAATTTCCTGGTTCTGGTGGCTCCCTGAAATATTGCCGCCTCGCCTCCCCCGCACGCTGGGAGCCGTCCACACTTGAGCTCCACCATAAACGCTCAAGGTGTACATGTGCAGATGTTTGCTTCCAAAAGCAGGTGCTCTGTAGCATGGGGATGACACTGGACACGTCAGTACTCACGTCAGCGCTAATCACACGTCAGTGCTAATAACACAGGAATACTCACGCCAGTGCTAACCACACGTCAGTGCTAATAACACAGGAATACTCACGCCAGTGCTGATCACACGTCAGTGCTAATAACACAGGAATACTCACACCAGTGCTAACCACACGTCAGTGCTAATAACACAGGAATACTCACGCCAGTGCTGATCACACGTCAGTGCTAATAACACATCAGTATTCATATCAGTGCTAACCACACGTCAGTGCTAATAACACAGGAATACTCACGCCAGTGCTAACCACACGTCAGTGCTAATAACACAGGAATACTCACGCCAGTGCTGATCACACGTCAGTGCTAATAACACAGGAATACTCACACCAGTGCTAACCACACGTCAGTGCTAATAACACAGGAATACTCACGCCAGTGCTGATCACACGTCAGTGCTAATAACACATCAGTATTCATATCAGTGCTAACCACACGTCAGTGCTAATAACACAGGAATACTCACGCCAGTGCTAACCACACGTCAGTGCTAATAACACAGGAATACTCACGCCAGTGCTGATCACACGTCAGTGCTAATAACACATCAGTATTCATATCAGTGCTAACCACACGTCAGTGCTAATAACACATCAGTATTCATATCAGTGCTAACCACACGTCAGTGCTAATAACACATCAGTATTCATATCAGTGCTAACCACACGTCAGTGCTAATAACACATCAGTATTCATATCAGTGCTAACCACACGTCAGTGCTAATAACACAGGAATACTCATATCAGTGCTAAACACATGTCAGTACTAATAACACGTCAGTATTTATATCAGTGCTAATCACATGTCAGTGCTAATCACAGGTCAGTGCTAATAACACGTCAGTATTCATATCAGTGCTAACCACACGTCAGTGCTAATAACACAGGAATACTCATATCAGTGCTAACCACACGTCAGTGCTAATAACACAGGAATACTCATATCAGTGCTAAACACATGTCAGTACTAATAACACGTCAGTATTTATATCAGTGCTAATCACATGTCAGTGCTAATCACAGGTCAGTGCTAATAACACGTCAGTATTCATATCAGTGCTAACCACACGTCAGTGCTAATAACATAGGAATACTCATATCAGTGCTAACCACACGTCAGTACTAATAACACGTCAGTATTCATATCAGTGCTAATCACACGTCAGTGCTGATCACGTCAGTGCTAATAACACGTCAGTATTCATATCAGTGCTAACCACACATCAGTGCTAATCACACGTCAGTATTCATATCAGTGCTAACCACACGTCAGTGCTAATAACACGTCAGTATTCATATCAGTGCTAACCACACGTCAGTGCTAATCACACGTCAGAGCCAATCACACAGCAGTACTCACGTCAGAGCCAATCACACAGCAGTACTCACGTCAGTGCTCATCTCAGTAAAACCACAGGTCAATAGTTCCTCTAGTCTTCACTGGAGTGCTGTTAACACCTTGAGGATGCACATTAAATTTACACGCTGTAAGAGTTAACCCCTTACACTTGAAGAAACCCATGCTGCAAAAATTAACCCCTTACACTTGAAGAAACCCATGCTGCAAAAATTAACCCCTTACACTCCCAGAAATCCACACCTCAAGAATTAACCTCTTACACTCCCAGAAACCCACTCTGTAAAAGTTAACTCCTTACACTCCCAGAAACCCATGCAGTAACAGTTAACCCCTTACACTCCCAGAAACCCATGCTATAAGAGTTAAGTCCTTACACTACGCTTTCACTCTTAGAAATAATTTATATGCTTCATTTGTTTTAATCAGACTTTAGTGATGAGCATCGGTTAAAAGAGGTCGGAGCGGGGGGGGGGGGGGGGGTCATTATACAGTCATGATACAGAAAGCATCATGGGAGCTCTTCTAGTTGATCAGTCAGGCAGGTTTGTTATACTTCTGCCATTATTTCTGACTGTGTACTTCATCACACATCACTATTAGTTCCTAACCACACTGCAATGTTCAACAAAAATAACCAAACATTAAAAAAATTTCAAAAAACCCCCAAAATTCTAAAATAGGCATTTTCAACAAAACCGGGGTCACTAGCCCTGTTTGCTAGTCTGTCTGTGTGTAACTGTGGAGTAATGGAGGAGGTCCAGGGTGTGTCACACACACACACAAACACACATGATCTCAAACACACACACTGAGAGCCAACTGACAAGTAAACTTTTCACAGTTCCTGTGCAATTTACTTGCACGTACATTCTTGCATATATGAGTCTCTGTGTGTGTGTGTTTTCTGTGGTCAGTGGGAAGCTATTCAGTTCTTTCAGAGATTCTCTTTAGAGACTGCATTCACAACACTGTGGTGAGTCTGACATGGCTGTAGATCTTTATGTGCGACTAACCTGCACAGCCCATCAGACACATGGCTGTAGATCTTTATGTGCGACTAACCTGCACAGCCCATCAGACACATGGCTGTAGATCTTTATGTGCGACTAACCTGCACAGCCCATCAGACACATGGCTGTAGATCTTTATGTGCGACTAACCTGCACAGCCCATCAGACACATGGCTGTAGATCTTTATGTGCGACTAACCTGCACAGCCCATCAGACACATGGCTGTAGATCTTTATGTGCGACTAACCTGCACAGCCCATCAGACACATGGCTGTAGATCTTTATGTGCGACTAACCTGCACAGCCCATCAGACACATGGCTGACGGCAGTGTCCCTCTCCTGCTCTCTGGAATGTTATGGAGTGATGGGAAAATCAAATCATGAGCTCAGGCCTTTTGGCAACATGCACCTCTTTCCATAGGTATGTGAGGAGGACTCACTCTGCAGAGGGAGGAACCTCTGAACCTCCGACACACCACACTCTCCAAAGCCCTGAACCTCCTCCATTCAGATCTGCTACACACCACCCCTTGCTTCTGCACTTTCACTCCCCGGTTGTGTGGTATTAGGGTGGGGTTATGTGCATGGTTTTAGGGTGGGGTTATGTATGTGATATTAGGGTGGCATTATGTATGTGGTATTAGGGTGGAGTTATGTGTGTGGTATTAGAGTGGGTTATGCGTATGGTATTAGAGTAGGGTTATGCATGCGATATTAATGTGGAGTTATGCGTGTGGTATTAGGTTGGGGTTATGTGTGTGGTATTAGTGTCAGGTTATGCGTGTGGTATTAGGGTGGGGCTATTTCCAAAAGGATATGAGAACAGGGTACCAGGCGAAGGGTTGAATCATCTCAGAAACCGCTAAATTCCTGGGACGTTGTAGAGCCGCCGTGGTGAGGACAACACCAGTGAGTGGCACAGATCAATCAACATGCCACAGTGGACCAGTTAACCTCTGTACTGAATACAGTGTAATGAACACAGTGGACTAGTTAACCTCTGTACTGAATACAGTGTAATGAACACAGTGGACTAGTTAACCTCTGTACTGAATACAGTGTAATGAACACAGTAGACCAGTTAACCTCTGTACTGAATACAGTGTAATGAACACAGTGGACCAGTTAACCTCTGTACTGAATACAGTGTAATGAACACAGCGGACTATTTAACCTCTGTACTGAATACAGTGTAATGAACACAGTGGACCAGTTAACCTCTGTACTGAATACAGTGTAATGAACACAGTGGACTAGTTAACCTCTGTACTGAATACAGTGTAATGAACACAGTGGACTAGTTAACCTCTGTACTGAATACAGTGTAATGAACACAGTAGACCAGTTAACCTCTGTACTGAATACAGTGTAATGAACACAGTGGACCAGTTAACCTCTGTACTGAATACAGTGTAATGAACACAGCGGACTATTTAACCTCTGTACTGAATACAGTGTAATGAACACAGTGGACCAGTTAACCTCTGTACTGAATACAGTGTAATGAACACAGTGGACTAGTTAACCTCTGTACTGAATACAGTGTAATGAACACAGTGGACTAGTTAACCTCTGTACTGAATACAGTGTAATGAACACAGTAGACTAGTTACCCTCTGTACTGAATACAGTGTAATGAACACAGTGGACTAGTTAACCTCTGTACTGAATACAGTGTAATGAACACAGTGGACCAGTTAACCTCTGTACTGAATACAATGTAATGAACACAGTGGACCAGTTAACCTCTGTACTGAATACAGTGTAATGAACACAGTAGACCAGTTAACCTCTGTACTGAATACAGTGGACCAGTTAACGTCTGTACTGAACACAGTGTAATGAACACAGTGTAATGAACACAGTGGACCAGTTAACCTCTGTACTGAACACAGTGTAATGAACACAGTGGACCAGTTAACCTCTGTAATGAACACAGTGGACCAGTTAACCTCTGTACTGAATACAGTGTAATGAACACAGTGGATCAGTTAACGTCTGTAATGAACACAGTGTAATGAACACAGTGGATCAGTTAACGTCTGTAATGAACACAGTGTAATGAACACAGTGGATCAGTTAATGTCTGTAATGAACACAGTGTAATGCACACAGTGGATCAGTTAATCTCTGTACTGAGCACAGGAGTGATGTGGACAGTGTCAGGGATCACCACTGAGTGAACAAGGCTACGTCTGGGCCTGCCAAGCAGATGCATGGCCAAGATGCCAATGTTAATCCCTTGAGGACTGAAAAAACGTTGACTTCTTGGACTAATCCGGGTTCCTGCTGCATAAAGTGGATGGACCGTGGTGTGTAAGCCGCCAAATGCATGAGAGCGCCTCCATGAAACAACTGTGGGCCAAATGCAGGGTGTTGGAGGCATTGTACATGTCTGGGGGAGTGTTTTGCTGACATGATTGCAGACCACTAATACCACTGCATGAGTCTCTGAACTTGTACAGTGAGGAGAAGGAGGCCGAACCTTCATGGATCACAGTGGGGCCACACGCAGGAGTTGGTGACCTCCTTGGATCCTTAAGGCTCCAAAGCTTTAATTAGATTTCACCTCATGCCAATCAAGCTGTTTTTTTGCCAGAAGAAAGCATCCAGTCAGTCTACAAGTGAACATCTGGAAGTCATTAAACATCACTAGAACATGGATGATTGGATGGGTGTTCCGTTGTCACTTTTAGTGTTTTTAGTGAGAATGTGGAGTGTGGGGGTGGGTCTGTGGAATGTGTGGGTGGGTCTGTGGAGTGTGGGGGTGGGTCTGTGAAGTATGGGGGTGGGTCTGTGGACTGTGGGGGTGGGTCTGTGGAGTGTGGTGGTGGGTCTGTGAAGTGTGTGGGTGGGTCTGTGGAGTGTGGGGTTGGGTCTGTGGAGTGTGGGGGTGGGTCTGTGAAGTGTGTGGGTGGGTCTGTGGAGTGTGGGGGTGGGTCTGTGGAATGTGTGGGTGGGTCTGTGGAGTGTGGGGGTGGGACTGACACAAGAATTCGGAAGAAACTGAGACGTTTGTTAGCGTTCCATAATGCACTGCAACAAGTAGCAGGAGGTTTTAGATTAGAGTCAAGCAGGAGGCGAGAGTGGAAGGCTCTTCGAGCTGGGCCGCGGTCCAAGCAAGCCTTCAGATCCACACTGAAACGGTTACCATAGAACCGGACTTTCGCTGTGCCGTACGTTTGGGTCTGTTCAGCGATTTCAACCCCATCAAAGATCTGTGAGATGAACAGAGAGAAGAGCCCACAAACAGGGAAGAAGAACCTGATGGAGCTTTAGGATGGAGGGAACATCTCAGCCTTTATTTATAAGAGAAACTCAGTGCTTGACAACACTGACTCTTCACAAAGTGGTAAAGGCAGGGATGCCCCGTAATGTTTTTGAGAAATGTGAAATAGTACTTATTAAATTTAATTTACTTAAGATTTTTATATATATATATATATATATATGTTGCATTTTTTAAAAATTTGTGTATAAATAAGGATTTATTTACTTTACTATTTACTATTAATTTTTATCTTATTTACATGAATAAGGATTTTTTAAATTAATTTTTAGGGCTAACCTCGGAGGCTATGTTTGTCTTTCCAGTGACAGATGAAGACATTCTCTCTATCTCTCACGTACGTGTCTTTGCTAAGGGTGGCAGTCACTCTGGAGCGTAGGGAGTGTGTGCGGAAGCCCCGGCTGTTCCCAGGCTGTTCCTTCCTCTTCCTCAGTCCTGTCATTCTTCTCGGGAAGGAAGCACGGCTCAGACTTCCTCACCCAGCACATCCCCACACAGGAGTCGCCACCTCTCTCACGTTTCTCTTCCTCTCTTTTTCTATCACACACACTCTCTCTCACAGTCTCTCTCTTTCTCATATATTCTCTCACTCTTACACATACAGACCTCATTCACTCCCACACCATCGTTTTTTTTTCTTCTACATTCTGTCTCTCTCATTGGTTATTTTTCTTTTCCCTTTCTGTCTGTTTCTCTCATACACACACACACTCTCTCTCTCTTTTCTCTCTCTCCCTCTCCTCCGGTCTCCTCCCTCTGTACCTCCTCTCTTGGCTTACTGGCCTCTCTCGCTCCTCACCTCTCTTCTGCAGTGCCCCTGGCACATGCACACACTCGCCACATCAGTGATCGAGGCGCTCCACGCTCGTGTGTGCGATCGAGGCGCTCCACGCTCGTGTGTGTGATCGAGGCGCTCCACGCTCGTGTGTGTGATCGAGGCGCTCCACGCTCGTGTGTGCGATCGAGGCGCTCCACGCTCGTGTGTGCGATCGAGGCGCTCCACGCTCGTCGTGTGCGATCGAGAGAGTCCACGCTCGTCGTGTGCGATCGAGGCGCTCCACGCTCGTCGTGTGCGATCGAGGCGCTCCACGCTCGTCGTGTGCGATCGAGGCGCTCCACGCTCGTGTGGCCTCGTCTGACTGCGTGTTGCGTGTGAGCCAGGCAGCCTCGGAGGTTGGTCAGCGTCCTGGAGGAAGCCCAGCCAGGGAGGACACAGCGAGTCCCCTCCGCCCGCTGCCACGCTCCTCCATCACCGCGCTGCCATGCTGCGACGTCTGACCCTGCTGCTGCTCTCTCTACACGCCTGTGCACTGGGCATGTCCTGGCCGCAGGTGAGCTTGTCCTCCACACATCCACCCTCCCTTCTGCACTGGCTGACCGAGCGGCAGTGTCTAGCCTAACCCTAGTCTCAACCAGAGTCCTGTCCGCTGTGAGGACTGCCGCTTGTAAATCTAGTCTAGAATTGGGCTTAAAACATCACTGTAGCCTACTTGTGGTGCTCTCAGCTCAGTTGGTTTTCTCGGAGCAGGAATTTTCTGGGCTTGTGGGTTTTCTTTGACTTTTTTCGAGATCGTAGGATAAAAGAATGCAGGGAATTCCACTCTAGTTGTGATATTCTTAACATGCTAGAATTTGATACGTTTGTGTTGAGTTTTGAGGCAGGTGGGTTTGACTCAAGTTTTTTGGACACGCTTCTTGTGTTCCATCCTTCCTGGGGTAGGGGGTGGTGAGTGTAGTTTACTCTTCTCTGTGTTCTGTCTATCCTGAGGTTGGGTGTAGTTTACTCTTCTGTGTTCCTGCCTGTGTGGGGTTTTGTTTGTCCTTGGGCGCGTCCATTAGGGTTTAAACCCACAGCCCTCTCATGTCACTCCTGTTAACAGCTGGGTCCTGAAACGGTCCAACCAGCCCTGCTCCCCCCCACCGCCAACACGGGGCAGCCTCCAAAACAGCCTCCTGTGCTTTCATTTTAAAGACATGGTCTACATATCATATGTCTCAGAAACAATGTGAACTCAGCCTGTGTATATAGTCACACTTCATTAGTGTAGAATGCAGTCTCTGACTTATAAACTTAGTACATCCAGAGTAACCTTTGATCTGAGACAGAATGACCTTTGGCCTTTCAACGGAGGCAGAGATGTGGTGTGGTATTTGGACCCACTCCACCCTTGGCTGTTTTAACCAGGTTTACTAGCAACGTGTGTCTTTTTACCATGTGATGGTGGCCTTCGCCTTGCTCCTCCCAGGAGCTTAAAAAGCGCTTTAGGTCTCTCATGGTCTAGTTAGCGCTCTCGTGGTCTAGTTAGCGCTCTCAGGGTATAGTTAGCGCTCTCAGGGTCTAGTTAGTGCTCTCATGGTCTAGTTAACGCTCTCGTGGTCTAATTAGCGCTCTCAGGGTCTAGTTATCGCTCTCAGGGTCTAGTTAGCGCTCTCGTGGTCTAATTAGCGCTCTCATGGTCTAGTTAGTGCTCTCATGGTCTAGTTAGCGCTCTTGTGGTCTAATTAGTGCTCTCATGGTCTAATTAGTGCTCTCATGGTCTCGCTGGCCCGTGTGCACGTTGCCGGAGTATCTGTGCTAGCGAACGAGCAATCTGCCGAAAAGAGATTTCCTCACCACCGATGTCAGAATGCAGTGGCCTAACTAATCGCCATGGAAACGGAGTTTGGCCACAAAAGCCATGTCGTGCCACACTGCTGAATAGCCACACCAGTGGTGTGTGTCCGCGCGTTGTCTCCGTGGGATGTGTCGTATAGCAGACATCATGAAGTGCTTTCCAGTAGTCTTTGCAGCTTGGGTTTCCATCGGCAGGGACATGCTTGGCCCACCATTTTGGTCGCGCTCCCAGCAAGTTCCGTTTCTTAAGTTACAGAGGCAAAGCATGAGGGGAAGTGTGTTGGCTAATGGAGAGAGGGAGAGGGAGAAAGAGTGGGAGAGAGTGGGAAGGAGGGAGAGAGTGGGAAGGAGGGAGAGGGAGAGAGAGAGGGAGAGAGTGGGAAGGAGAGAGAGAGAGAGGGAGAGAGTGGGAAGGAGAGAGAGAGAGAGAGGGAGAGAGTGGGAAGGAGAGAGAGAGAGAGAGAGGGAGAGAGGGTGAGAGAGAGAGGGAGAGGGAGGGAGGGAGAGAGAGTGAGAGAGAGAGGGAGAGAGAGTGAGAGAGAAGGAGTAGCAGAGAGAGTGAGAGAGGAAGAAAAAGAGTGCGCAAGACAGAGAGAGTGAGAGAGGTGGAGAGAGGGAGGGAGAGAGAGAGCGGCAGAGAGAGGGAGAGGGAGAAAGAGAGCGAGAGAAAGGGAGAGAGAGGGAGGGAGAGCGAGTGAGGTGGATAGAGGGAGAGAGTGAGAGAAAGAGTGAGCAAGACAGAGAGAGAGAGTGAGAAAAAAGAGAGTGTGAGAGAGAGAGAGAGAGAGACTACTGTGCTGAGTGGAAGCAGCCAAAAACGGAACATCATGAAAATCCAAATAAAGTACTTAAGAGAAGACGGTTCAGGTACCTTCAGAAATGTCATTTCATTTCATCTCACAGACTATAGCATAAAGATGGTTAATAAAGGACTGCATTGCTGAGCCATAGCAGAAATGCTGGCTCCCCTCTACCTCATTAAGAGAGATGTGGTGACTCCTGTGGGTCCCCCCCCCATGACTGCCACACATGGGTTGGCCTTGGTGGGGATGGGGAACTTGTCGTGACGTCTCCTCTTTAAGAACAGTGTAAAAATAGTTTGTGTGAAGGACACAGCAGACCATATTATTAAATTATGTTTGGTGTGCTTAACCTCTGGAGATGGATATTGTTTTGGGACATACAGTTTTAAAAGCTATTATAAAAAATTGCTTTTATTAAAAAGATAGTTTTGGTTAATGCTCCATTTTAGGTTTTTTTTTCTGGTTCTTCTCAAGCTATAGATACAGCAAGTAACCTTTTCCTCATTTGTCAAATGTGTTCCTTGCCCTGTTGTCCAAGTTGGTGCTGTGTTGTTCTCGTTGTCCAGGTTGGTACTGTGTTGGTCTCGTTGTACAGGTTGATGCTGTGTTGTTCTCGTTGTCCAGGTTGGTACTGTGTTGGTCTCGTTGTACAGGTTGGTGCTGTGTTGTTCTCGTTGTCCAGGTTGGTGCTGTGTTGTTCTCGTTGTCCAGGTTGGTACTGCGTTGGTCTTGTTGTCCAGATAGGTGCTGCGTTGGTCTCGTTTTCCAGGTTGGTGCTCCATTGTTCTGCAACAGGGTGGAGATATAAAATGATATCATACACATAGATAACTGGGGGCAGGGCAAGGGCGGCGCTAGCATGCAAAATCTGGAACAGAGGCTCCCACGCTGGACCCTTTATGACAGGAAGCTGTTAACCGCAGGGAAGACGCTGGAGGGTTTGTGTGATGATAAATGAAGACCCAAGCAGGAGGCTAACCTTGTTTACATTTAGACTCATGGTTTAGTTTATTAGTCCTGGGGCTAAGCCTTAGCACATATGATACTAATATATCTTCTGAAGTGTTCCTGTGGTTAACTCATTATTATATTCCTGGATCTCTGAATAGCGTGAGGTAATATTTACCTAAAACCAGTAAGCCTTTCCCTGACCACTTAAATTATCAGAATGAAACAAATTGGGCATTGTATTGTATGTCTTTTATTCTGTCTCCAGTGTGTGGAGTATCAGACGGAGATCCCATTACTGTCCCTGAGCTACTGCTCTATAAGCTTGCCTCCATAATAAATTATGGGCTGGAATGGTCTTGCTAGCGTGTTTTTCAGCTGGAGCCTCAGTCATGTAAACATTGCATTTCCAGATGAGCTGCTGATCTCAGCACATGCCGACAGTGCTCTGGATCCATCCAGCTTCCTGCGAAGCCTGCGCCATTCGCCAATCACGTCTTAGGCTACAAACACGAGCTCATACACGAGGTCTTGCAGCTTTCAACACGTGCTAATGTGCAACATGAATATTTCTCTTTTACAGTGCATATTTAGCAGAGAGTAATTGAATGGCATTCAATGCTCTGTGAAACGCTGTACGTACTCGAGAGTCTAGTGTCTGAGGGCTTTTCCTTTCTACGACATGGTAAATAAGGGTGGTACAGAACGCTGCCTGGGTCCGGACTGTTGACAGCCTTCTGTATCCAGTAGTCTAACAGCAGCTCACTGCCTGAAACTGCCAGGTGGGATATATCTGGGATATATCCCCGCGCCAGACCCTGAGAGACCTCTGCTGTGGTGGCAGCGAAGCCCCTATGAACCCAAGTGTGTGTGGCACAGCTGTGAGGTTCTGTGTGTGGATTGGACGGTAGATCCTAGATCACCATGGCACAGAGGGAAAGTGGCAACGTCATACTCCGCCATCTTTACTCCTGGAGCCCTGACGCAGTAAGTCCAGAGGTCGTGGTGATTTATATGTGAGCGTAATGCTGTTGTGTTTAATGGATGTTCGGTGTAAACAGAACCTGATGAGTCGTCAGCAAGCTCGTGATAAATATCCAGATGACAGTTTATGATAGTCATATTCTGCGCACCGAGGAGCATCTGGACACATATGGATTCCCTCATTGACATCTGAGTCTCTCGCTTTATGGCTGTCTGCGATCTACAGTGCTCTCCGAGTGGTGCTTGGTGCTGAAGGTATTGCCACAAACTTACAATTCTGCATTGATTCACCTTCTTTGGCCAGCAAAGAGCAAAGAAATCTTGATTTTGAACTAGTGAGACTGCATTGGGTGCAGTGTGTAGAGAGACCTCTCTCAGCTGGGTCGGTTACAGTGTGTAGCGAGACCTCTCTCAGCTGGGTCAGCATGTGTAGAGAGACACCTGTGGTATTTACTGTTAGTGAAGCAATGACTCTCTTGTTTCCTGACCTTTGATAAGATCATTATTTAAAGTGTTTTTCTGTCCCTCCATGAAAATAAGAATGATCAAATTTCGATCAGGTACCTACCAGGTGCCTACCAGGGTGACCACGGGTAATGTGGAATATGGGTTCGGAGAGGGAGCCTGAGAAACAGCTACCACATTCAGGGACGGCAGCAGGCGCGCAAATGACCCATTTCCGACTGGGGATGCATGCATTTATCTAGACCCATCTAGGGGGCATGGGCCCCCTGTCCGCTTTGGTGACTCTAGATAACTGTTAGTGTTATGGAGTTTTCCCACTAAGAAGATTTGAATGCAGATGTTGTCCAGTAAGCAGCTGAGATCTGGTGCTCGCCTTGTGCACTTTTTAGTGTTTTTGTTCCGTTATCTTCCGTTGTTCAAAAAACACAAAAAGCCCTGAAGTGTAGTGTTACACTGATAGTAGCATGTTGTCACTAATCGTTTTGACTGAGCTAAATATCACGTGATATATTGCTGAAAACAATACACTGGACTAGCTATGATTTAAGCGCTAAGGTGTGCTGCCTTACCATAAAACAGAAATGCATATATGTTTGTTTTCCCCGAGGTGAAATGTGCTTTAGGGGTGTAGACGGAATGTCACGGCATGGCTATGATGCAGTGAGTGAGGACTATGGATATTCTTATACATTACAGCCACCACACACCAGAGCCAGTGGCTCGGGACTGCGCTGGAATGCATGTGTAGGGAATTGTTGTTTCCTTGCGTCCTCAGTTGGGATTTATTGGGAAATGCTTTATGACACCATAACGTCTGGGAGCTCTGTGCATAACAAACCACACCCGAGGTGGGCCCACCACCCACAACGAGGGACAGGCTAGGGTTGGTTGCATGCCAGCGCATGGCATTACTTGACTCGACAGCAACAGGGAATTGTGGGTGTACTGTGACATGCACTCCGTCTGTTATTGTCTCTTCAATCTTAATCTTAGTCCCTCTTGGTAAATAATCCCAACTCTGGATGTCACTTTAGATTTGTGTTCCACCACTTTTCACCACTGATTTCTGCGTTGAACCACGGTTCTACGTCAGCACCAATTACAGACGGAAGTGGGTTTTGCAACTTTTTAGCCATTAGTGGATGAGGAAGTGTGCTGCCTCCCTTGTAAATCATAAGATAAATGGCTCAGTAAACCCAACATATGGTGAGCAGATAAGAAGCAAAAATATTTCAAGTAAAGCTTGTAGAACTGATTGTATGTTCAGATATGGTGACCTGCTCTACTGATGCGTTTGACCCAGGAAGCAGACTATGATTAATGCAGGAATGAGAATATGATAGTTACTTAATTACCATTTCTGTGGCTGTGTTGAGTTTTCTGTCAGTTAGAATAATTCGGTTTTCTTCGTTTTCACGTGAGACTTTTTTTTAAGAGAAAGCTGGTTTTTTTTTTGTTTAAGCTGAGGAGCTTCAAGGATGTTAGTGAGTGTTACCGTTGTCAGTCGCTGTGACTTTAAAGCGCCGTTGTCAAACGGACAGGCTTGTCATCTTGCAAGCGGGTTTTTTTTCTTTCTTTTTTATGTTCTTATACCTATTTAAAAATTATAACTGCCTTGGCACTGTGTCTGGGGGAAAAACGGTTGTCCGATAAATTCCGACTCGGTTGTCTCTCGAGTCTCCCGATCTCTCCGTTTGCTATCACACTCCCACAGCACGAGCAGTCCACAGCAGGTCCCGGTTGGGACCTGTGAGAGAACAGCACACAAGCGGCTGTAGGAGTATTAGGTGAATGGCAGAACGGTAAAATGTGTCAAATCCTGTGTTAGATACTGACACCCAAACATTGTGTGTGAGTGTGTGTGTGTGTGTGTGTAAATGGTTTTCTGCATTTGTTTCAGTCTAGACTGTTGGAGGTCAGCAGATACAGGACATGTCTTGTTAACAGAGAAAATTAATATATTTTTTATTAGAAAACAATATTTTATTTGCTTTAGAAAAGCAAGGATTAAAAATAATCATTTTGCAATAATGAAATCAATAATCAATAAAAAATCATTATCTGGTTAAAAGTCACTCAGATGTCAAAAGTCAGACTCTCAATGTCTCTCTATCCATTTTCCCTTCTCTCTCTCTCTCTCTCTCTCTCTCTCCCTCCCTCATTTTCCTTCCCTCTCTCTCCCTCTATATCCCTCTCCCTCCCTCCCTCTCCCTCTCCCTCTCCCTCTCTCTCCCTCTCTCTCTCCCTCTCCCTCCCTCCCTCTCCCTCTCTCTCCCTCTCTCTCTCCCTCTCCCTCCCTCCCTCTCCCTCTCTCTCCCTCTCTCCCTCCCTCCCTCTCCCTCTCTCTCCCTCTCTCTCTCCCTCTCCCTCCCTCCCTCTCCCTCTCTCTCCCTCTATATCCCTCTCCCTCCCTCCCTCTCCCTCTCCCTCTCCCTCTCCCTCTCTCTCCCTCTCTCTTGTGTGCGTGTATGTCAGAATCCCGGCTGTGATGAGCTGCTGGGCTCTGGGAAGGTGATGGACGGATGTGGAGTGTGTGGGGGAGACAGCACAGCCTGCAGGCTGGTCTCTGGTCTCTTCCAGCACAGCCTGACCAGGGTGGGCTACCACAAGGTCGTGGAGATCCCAGAGGGAGCCACCAAGATCAATGTCACCGAGATGGTCAGGAGCCAGAATTACCTTGGTGAGTGGGGCTAGGCACACACGCACAGAAACACACACACACCCACACACACACACACACACACACACACACACACACACACTAAGCTTATGTTTGGATTAAGCCACTCATTGGCATTTTTCCTCACTTTTCTTCATGTGAAGTCACATTAGTTCATGAATTCCTGCTCGGTCAGATTTGTTCAATCTAAAGTAACTTTGAAAATATGGAAGCATCTAAAAAGTTCATAACGTTCATCATCACAGGAATTATCCCCAAACTCTCCTCCTCCCCAAACCACCTTAGACCAACTCCTCCCTGACTGTAAGATTGCAGTGCTAATGTGTGTATGTGTGCGTGTGAGTGTGTGCGCGCGGGTGTGTGTGTGTGTGTGTGTGTGTGTGTGTGTGTGTGAGACAGAAGACGAAAACGGTTCAGTGCTATTTCAGGAGTGACTGGAGGAACGTCTGTGCTTTATTGTTGGACACACTGCTTTAATGAGAGCCATGCTGAATTGCGGACATGTGTCGGACTCGTGGGGGTCAGGAGCAACCGTCTGTCCCCCTGCGTCCCCCCCTCCGTCCTCGGGGGCTGTGGTGCACATCACATCACTCTTCCCCTTGGCGCCAGCTGGTCCCTTTCATTACAGAGACTAATTTCCGGAGCCGGAGCCAAAGCCGGAGCCCCCGACAGAGGCATGTTTGAGGTGACGTGGCCCCAGGTGTGAGGGCCCAGGTGTGAGGGCCCAGGTGTGAGGGCCTCTGGGGAGAAGGCCGGCGTGGGCATGCGTCTGAGCTGGGCAGGGTCACCCTGCATAAAGAGCGACAGCAGCGGACAAGTCACGCGGGGGGGGGGGGCACAAAGGCCCACGCAGTGTGTGTGTGTGTGTGTGTGTGTGTGTGTGTGTGTGTGTGTGTGTGTGTGTGTGTGTGTGTGTGTGTGTGTGTGTGTGTGTGTGTGTGCCATTATTGCTTGATCGAATGCAAATGTGAGAGAGAAGGAGTGAGTGGTAGGGGAACACAGGCTTCCTTGGATCATCAGAGGATTCACTGAATTACGATTTTGAATGTTTGGAAAATTCCAGAAAATCCCCAAACCACATTGCTCTCAGTTCTCTCTACAGACTGAATAAGTGTGATAATTTATGAAGGTGGTTTGTGAACTGTCTTCCAGTTACATGGTCCTTACTAGAAAACCAACTACACAAGCGCTTACACACCACATCTTTCATGTGATGGGACAGTGATGTTTTGTGTCAACTACAAAAATACAAATTCTTCCTAAACTAACCTAATAATTGCTTCTGTGTGATTGTGTTTACATCTTTAATTTTTGTGTGTGTTTGTCTGTGTGTATGTGTGTGTGTGTATGTGTGTGGTCCGATAGCTTTGCGGAGCCGTTCTGGACGTTCCATCATAAACGGTAACTGGGCCATCGACCGACCAGGAAAGTACGAGGGAGGTGGGACCATGTTCACATACCGGCGGCCCAATGAAATCAGCAGCACTGCCGGGGAGTCCTTTCTGGCAGAGGGCCCAACCAATGAGATCCTGGATGTGTTTGTGAGTGGCATGGACATCACATCCAGACAGGAAGGACTTTTGTCCTGCTGTCCACTTCCTGTAGAGAGCTCTTACAGCATGGTGGGGTCAACACGGCGTCACGGAGCCGGACGTAGATAGTGCAGGGAAACGTGTTGTCCAGGCACTGGATTAAACACCAGACACAAAGGTTTAGTCCGATGTGTGTGCTGGCACTGTCTGGCTTGGACTTTAGTCGGTGAGCAGCTTTCCACGGTGCAAGATAACATTTGTGAGTCTGTATCTGATCTTTTTGTGACAAGTGTGATTCTACCACAGCGTTTCTTGCACTACATGTTGGCTGGGCTGGTTTCTGATCCAGGATTTGGACACCAGCATTTGTTAGGGTAGGACTAAGGATTAACACACGATGGGTTCGACTCCCAGGAAACACACATCCTGTCACACTGATAAATATGGAAGACGTGAAGGAGCCTATGTGCCAAACACTGTGTATGTAGTGTTGGAGTTAGCAGATGAAGGGGTGGCACCCTCTTCTAATGCCTGGTCCCCACATCTCTCAGGGAATGCCAAGGTCCGAAAGCATATTGAAACCCCTCTACCTCATTCATGAAAGCTTCTGTTCTGTTTTTAATGTTCAGATTATCTACCAGCAAACTAACCCGGGAGTGCTGTACGAATACATCCTGCCTTCCGAGAATTCCGCCGGCACGGCTGCTAACACAGAGGGTGAGCTGCTTCCTTAATTCTAATCTTTATCTCAACTCAAGATCTAACCGTAGCCTTTATCATGACTCTAATCGTAACTTTGAACGTCATACCAAAGAAAACCTTCAGTAGGTAGGCTGTTAATCTGAGTTCTGTTAGGACTGTTTGGTTAGCGGGATCCTGTTTTTTGTAGGGAATACCGTGAATGGAGGCGTGGGGATCGATCAGTACGGCCGGTCGTCCCAGGATGCATATGAACAGGAAGGGGGCCACAGGTACCCCCCTCTCATACCCGAGAACCTGGTACCCGCTGCTGCCCCACCACGCAGGCACAGAGAATACAACTGGAAGCTCATCGGGACAACCGACTGCAGCGCCACCTGTGGGAAAGGTCAGAACTGCCTTTACACCACTTTCTCCAAGTCACTTTTACATTTCACAGCTGTGATTTGCTGATAGGGACACTCATCACGTAGCTGTGTTTGTGTGTGTGTGTGTGTGTGTGTGTGTGTGTGTGTGTGTGTGTGTGTGTGCCGGGCAGGCAGCAGCCATACTGTGTTTGGCTGTGTCCATCGGGCCACTCACGAGCGTGTGTCCGACAGCCTGTGTGACGGCACTGCCAAACCCAGCCCACAGGATGAGCCCTGCAACATCCAGCCTTGTCCTGCCTTGTAAGCACTCTCTCTCTCTCTCTCTCTCTCTCTCTCTCTCTCTCACACACACACACACACACACACACACAGTGGCAGAACAGTATTCATATTATACAGCACCTGATGCCTTTGCTCACCTGTGTTGTACGTGATCTTTCTTTATCTTCTTTATATCCTGCGCAGCTGGGACATCGGTGAATGGTCCGAGTGCAGTAAGTCGTGCGGCCTGGGTTTGCAGCACCGGCAGGTTCTGTGTCGGCAGGCCTACGCCAACCGCACGCTTAGCGTGCACGCTTCCCACTGCCGCCACCTGCCACAGCCTGAGAGCAGCAGCCCGTGCCAGCTGAAGATCTGCAGCGAGTGGCAGCTCCGCTCCGAGTGGAGCCCGGTGAGTGCCCTGCTCCCTCCTCCCCGATAGGCCAGCCGCCCGCGAGGCCAGTGAGGGGGGCGAACGGGGCCGTGGGTGTAGCTGGTGCATAGGGCTTATAGGGGTGAACACTTCTACAAGGACCCTTCTGTTCCACTAACCTGGAAATTAAGACACAAGCCTTAAGACAGAAGACAGAGTTGCTTAGTCCGTTATATATTTTTAAGGAAATATTGTTGTCCAGTAATTCTTGGAAAAGATGGGAAAGGCCAGATTAGCACTTTGACCTTACAGCTTCTGCTCCTATCAAACAGAATAGCAAGTTGACCTTTGCTCCTTCTGCTCCTTCTGATCTTCTCCCAGGTCTTCCCACACATGGAGCAGCAGGGTGTGAACTGATCCTAGAGCAGGGAAACATGTTCATGCGCCTTTCTCTTAAGGCTGTATTCCCTTTAGAAATCTAGGGGCCAGTAAGGCGGATCGGAATCACAAATATTTTTCCATTTTACTTCTCCGTTATGCAGAATGCGTTCACTGGGTTGCAGTCACATGGTTTTCTGTATTGTGCATTTTGAACAGAGAGCTTAGGAAAAGATTGTGTCCCCTTTATGTATCTTATATACACAGAGAACTACACATAAATGTAGTTTCATAGCATTTCCAAGTGTTAACTCAGTTTGTGTGTATGTGTGTGTGTGTGTGTTCTCAGTGTTCTGTGCCCTGCGGTGTGGGTCAGAGGTCACGGGAGGTGCTCTGCGTCAGCAACGTCGGTGACGTTGTGGAGGATGAGGAATGCAATCTGAAGCTCCGCCCCAGTGACATGGAGAACTGCGATATGGGACCATGCGCTAAGAGCTGGTTCTACACGGATTGGGCTGAGCAGGTGGGTTTCCGGTCCACAACTCTTCCTGACACAGCAGGAATTACAGTAATTAGTAGGATCAATAATAATAATAATAATAATAATAATAATAATAATAATAATAATAATAATAATAATGTCTCTACCCTGCTTCTCTCAGTGCTCTGCAGAGTGTGGGATTGGTGTGCGTAGCCGCAGCGTGGTCTGTCTCACTAATCACGTTAGCAGTCTTCCTCTGGAGGCCTGTGGGTCAGAGCGCCCCCCAGAGGTGCAGGCCTGCAACAGTGGGCCCTGTGAGAGCCGTACTGAGTGGTTCACTGGGCCGTGGGGTCAGGTGAGCCCACAGAACATTATACAGTAACAATTTCAGAAGGTTATACAGTGTATCACATGTAGACACACATCAGCACACAGACACACCAACACAGAGACACACATCAGCACCCAGACACACATCAAACACAACAGATAAATCCCCTCTGTAGACACAGACACATATCAAACACAAAGACACGCATCAGACACACAGACACGCATCAAACACACAGACATGCATCAGACACACAGACATGCATCAGACACACAGACAGGCATCAGACATACAGACACATATCAGACACACACATTATACAGTAACAAGTTCATGATAAAAAAAGTTGTGCCGTGTATCACATAGTAGTGTATTTAGTGGAAATTGCTAAATAAATGCTAATGGATGTGCTACATTCAGAAATGAAATAGACATACCCTTCATGTTTAGGGACATTGTGACTGATTAGAATTAGACTGAATTCACCATCAGACCAGAGGATTTGGGGATCAGATATGTTATTGTGAATAAAGTACCTCATGGCTTCTGAGGTTATGTGTAAATATCAACTTCTCTCTTTTCACTGTGTGAATCCCCAGTGCTCTGCAGAGTGTGGCACGGGCAGCCAGCAGAGGGCAGTGGCGTGTCTGACGAGGTCAGACGAGGGATTCACAGTGGTGCCACTGTATGAATGCTCTTCACTGGACAAGCCCCTCAGCCAGCAGACCTGCCATACCAAGGCCTGCGGAGCCAAGTGGCACCACACTGACTGGAGTGCAGTGAGTAATCTAGAATACTCTCTCTCTCTCTCTCTCTCTCTCTCTCTCTCTCTCTCTCTCTCTATATATATATATATATATATATATATATATATATATATATATATATAGTGCAAAGATATAGTGAAAAGTGATAAAAGGCAAATGTGAACCCACAACTCTCTCTTTCTCTCTCTGTGCGTGTGTGTAGTGTTCCAAGACATGTGAGGGGGGATTCCGTGTGCGAGAGGTGCGCTGTCTCGCGGACGATATGACGCCGAGCGAGACATGCGAGCAAGGACTGAAACCAGAGGAGCAAGAGGAGTGCAGCCCTGAGCCCTGTCTACCACACATCGGTTAGCCAGTGCTGTACTCTCAGCTATACTCTCAGCTATACTCCCGGCTATACTCCTGGCTATACTCCCAACTATACTCCCAACTATACTCCCAGCTATACTCTCAGCTATACTCATTGCTATACTCCCGGCTATACTCCCAGCTATACTCTCAGCTATAGTCTCGGCTATACTCTCGGCTATACTCTCGGCTATACTCACGGCTATACTCACGGCTATACTCCCGGCTATACTCTCAGCTATACTCCTGGCTATACTCTCGGCTATACCCTCAGCTATACTCTCTGCATTAGTCTCAGCTATACTCTCAGCTCACTGCAAATTCCTTCTGTAGACACACAGACACATATCAAACACACACCAAACACAACAAAGAAATCCCCTCTGTAGACACACAGACACACACCACACACACAGACACACACATCAAACACACAGACACACGTCAAACAGAACAACAAATTCGACGGTTGTGCTGGTACCACATGAAGGTTGTGGTACCACACTATATTATTACAAGACTTAAACATTAACAGTAACAATATAAAACATACAATTATGATGAAGCACTAATAAAACATATCAGTGTATTTGTTCTTTGTGCTCTTAACTATATCTTAGAAATGCAAGAAATGATTTGGCAACCCCACTAAACTCCTCCCTCATGCCTAACTTTTCTTTACATCTCCAGATGAAAACTGCCAAGACAAGTACTTCAACTGCAATGTGGTGGTCCAGGCTCGACTGTGTGTGTATAATTACTATAAGATGGCCTGCTGTGCCTCCTGTACACGCGCTGCCCAACGGCAGACGACGTTCAAAAACTACAGATAAAATGAGCCCCTGCGGATCGCGCTGTTACCGGTTCAGCCGCTAGGGGGCGCTTTAACCAGACACAGCACAAAAGATCTGCAGTGGGCTTGACACACAGTGGACACGGGGGGAAGTCAAAGTTAAGTGACAATGCGTGTTTTGAGAACCAAAGGTGTGAAATACAGGTAAATCCCATGGAGGCAAAACACAGCCCTGATCTGGAGTCAGGTGAGAACACTGTTGAATTGAGAAATACAGATAAATCCCATAGAGACGAAACACGGCCCTGATCTGGAGTCAGGTGAGAACACTGTTGAAGCAACAACTTGTGTGGCATGCGAGCAATGACCACAGTGGCTCAGTGACCCAGGTCTGTTCTGGCACTGAGGATGTCTTTGTTAACAGGAACTGGAGACTCTGAGAGATTCATATGGGATTCAGTGATTCATGCGTATAGTGACCTATAAGTATGTAAAATGCAGCAAAGCCAAATGTTTTATTCCTGGTAATATAATTAGAATTATAATTAGTGCTTCAGAGGGAAAAAGGAGTCTGAGTATTAGCAAAGCCACTATTAACAACTTTTCACAGTCTGCTTCTAGACTACCATTACAGGCGTCATTTTACAAGACAAATCCCTTGAAATAGATTCAGTTTTAACTAACTGTTCACACCAAGCCATCATTAGGTTATCATGCATATACTTTAGCTAATAAAAGCAACTTCCTTCCCACTGGGTAGGAGAGAAAATTCTATGGAATATGTCAAAAATCAATTAACGTAGGTCTCGGAGCTTTAAGAGGCTGTGTTGAGATCTAGAAACAAGCCGGACCAGTCACATCCCAGAGTGCAGCAGGGGAGAAACCGCTGGCATGCCTTGATGGGGAAAGCAGACAGGATTTATGACGAGACCTGCTTGGCTAAGCTCCCACTACAGGGGCGCACACGGCCAGCTCTGTTTTCATCTGACGCCACAACCTGGAGTCGATTGCAAGAATAATCTCGCTGGCGTTCCGAACCTGACACGTGTCAAAACAGCCTCCTGCCACGTTAAAGGAGACTTAATATACAATAAAACACACCAACGATTGTATTAGCTCGAGTGTTTCAGCAGTGTTTCTGCCAACTCTGCCCTTTCCTGTAGGACTAGTGTATCCAGGTCCACACGGCCATGTACTGCAGTAGTCAAGGCATGGAATGCTTTCAGGCATGGGAGACTCCAGCAGGGACAGACAGATCACCCAGATGAGCAGGAACATCACACACAGATGTGTGTGTGTCTCTCTGTGTGTGTGTGTGTGTGTGTAGTTTATTTTTGATTGCTGCCTTTCTGCCTTCAGGTTTCCAGAAACCAAGTGTCCTGAATGTGCCAGAAAAGGAGAAATTCAAACATCTAGTTAATTAAGCTGTATGAAATGTTTGTATAGTAACTCTGGCCTTTCTCGGGAACAGTCAGTCTTCCAGTGTAGAATAAAGGTTGCATTTTTATGGCCCAGAACATTTTATTAAAGAATTCAAAGAATATACTGACCAATGTTCCAGTAATTTCATCTTCAACATCAGACCTTTCAATAATACCTAGTTAATACTAGACTACAGCTAATGAGCAAGATTAAAATTTAGGTTTTGCCTCAGTAATTCTTTGTACTAGACTGACTGCTATAGTGTATAAATTTACCACTAATTTATATTTCTTTAGCTTCTAAAAAAAATTCATTTATATTTATATTTTGAAATTATCCAGGTGTTGACATGTGTAATAGTTTGTCACGTGTAATTGTTTGTTACAGTGCAGAGTCATCATAACCTGTTCCGCGATAGTGTTGTTTTATAAAACTGATTAAAGAGGTCCATAATTCAACTGTCTTAGTTTTATTTTCATTTTATCCACGCAACATGCATAGTCCATCCATTCACATAAGAACTGGTTTCTGATGGGTCCAGTGTACATGCCTCCTCGGTGGGATTTGTGACCCAGACACTGGATTTCCCCTACCACTGAAAGAGAGGGTTCAGACTGGTGCGGATGTGACTTAATTGTGCTTAAATAATGGGATCAGAAATAACTCGTGTCAGGATTTACCCATTTCTGTGACCTCTCACTGAATTTCAATCAATTTCAATCAATAACATTGATTTAACATCTTTTGTGTGTGTAATTGTGGATATAATTACAGGACACTCCAAATTGCTCTTTCAGAAACATTTTGAGCAAAGTTTAGCTACAAAAAACATTAAAATCATCAGTATTCACTCAAAAATAGATACAACTCCATAAGTATCGGGACAGCTATACAAAAATCCAACAAGTAGAGGATGCCAGAATTTTATTGAAAAAGGAGAGATTTAGTTCTTAATAGAACAGGTTACTGAAAGCGCAACAACAAGCAAAGCCAAAGATCATCATCTCATATAGAAGAGCACTCTGCCTGGGAGCGTGAAGGCTGTGCTGTATCACTATTGCTAATCCACCATGGCACTACTTTGAGAGCACTGCACTACAGCGAGTGCACTGCGGTAGCACTGCAGTACCATGATAGCACTGCACTGCGGTACCACTGTGCAGTGCACCTGCTTAGATGGGTGCCTGCTCTGTTCTTACATTTTTTTTAAATTTGAGATCAGATAACTTCAGATAAGCTCCAGTTAAGGCAAGTTGTGATCTAACTGCATTTGTACTTTCCAAATATATGGGGAAAAATATCTATAGAAATGATTTTTTTCAGCTGTTTGGTTTGTATAAAATTACATACACAATGAATTTAATTCATACTGAATTAAAAAGTAATAAAGTGAGTAAATGTTTGTATGGGCTATAAGCATGTAGTTATATACCATATAATCATGTGATTTCAGAAGGTTATTTTCAGCTATAAGGCGGTATAATTCCAGAGTCTTACAAACTGTGCATGCCATAGAATTTAACTATAGGACCCGAATTAATTCAACAAAGGCAAGCTTTTGCAGAATCTCGTGATGAGATGCTCGTGTCGCCGATCCCGTTACAATTTCTGGCTGCTGACACTGGAACTGAAGGACTTCTCATCTCTGTCGGCCATGAAGTCCTCGATCTCCTCCACCGTGCGGGGCACACACGTCAGCAGCTCCACGCCATTCGCTGTCACTGCCACGTCGTCCTCGATACGCACCTGCAAGGTCACACGCACGTCTTTTACACACAGGACATTCCTCAGGCCTGGTAAATGCTCAGGTTTTTCGTAAAGAGTTAAAATGTGATAAATTGAACAAAAATCAACACAAAAAACTGAAAAAACATTCACTATAGGACCAACTAAAGTACCCTCTGCAGACCCCCGCATCTGACTGACTGCATCTTTGCAAACAGATGTAAAGTGGGTTCTAAAGTGGGTGTTAATAACAGCGCTTCTGTATCATGCTCTAAACAGAGTTCTTGTTTCTAAGCGGGAATGTAATGGCTTGGGTGGTCCGACCCCTCCAAAGCCGCGGAAGCGAGCCAGCACGTCGGCGTTGATAAAGCGGCACTGGGCGTCCGAGGCCAGTGCCCTGTCCAGCAGGTGGTCGATGAAGTAGATTCCTGGCTCCACGGTGAGGACCATGCGCTCCTGCACCAGACGCCCCATGCGCAGGCTCTTCAGGCCTGGCTCATCGATGCGCTCCACGCCCTGGAGGAAGACGAATGAGAGGAAGACTATATGTTAGGCTTGCGTAACAATTACAAAACATACACTGCATCAGCCTATAAAATATAACAAAGAAGATAATACCCTTTTCAAATCCCAATTTGACACCTTATTGGATATGTTATCAATATAGACTACATACATTGACGGTAAATTGAAACAAATTTGCTTTGTCACTGTACATGGCAAAGCCCTAGAAACGGAATATATTCAGCCAATAAACTCAGCCAATCACAGCCTTTGTGTCTTTGTGACCTTCAGATGTATTAAACCATTTCCCCAGACAATGCTGGGTGTTGTCTGTGAACCTCTCTCACACCTGTGTGCCGTTGTGCTTGTCACTGACCTCCGGATACCCCCCGACATCATGCACATCAATGCCCAGTAGGTGACCGAGGCCGTGGGGCATGAAGACAGCGCCCAGGTGCTCCTTCTGCATGTCCTCCACGCTCCCGTGAAGGATGCCGACCTTCACCAGTTCCTCCAGGTGGACCCGGTCGGCCAGACGGTGCATGTCCGTCCACTTCACACCTGCAGAAGGGGCGGGGCTTCACTGCACGAGCTACTCCAATGAGCTGTAAGGTGACTACATGGAGTATTTGGTCACTTTGTTTTCTTTTTTTTGCACTTAACCAAAACATTCTTCATTGTTTACATGCTCCAAAACAGAAAGACTGACAAAATGTAAGATAACCTTCCAGAAACGTACAAAACATGCTTCAACTCCCCAAGACTTCATGCTTTTCTTCTGGGTCCTAGTGTCCACATACCTGGTTTGAGGGCATCCAGGACGGCCCTGGACGACTTGAACACGGCCTCGTAAATGGCCTTCTGGTCAGGGGTGAACTTGCCGCTGGCTGGGAAGGAGCAGGTGATGTCGGAGGAGTAGCAGTAATACTCTCCGCCCATGTCGAACAGGCTGGGGGAGGAGCACAGGCAGGAAGCTGAGCCGTTAAACCCTGCCCCTTCTTCATTAGACCCCTCGTTAGGGGGCACGTGTGACAGACAAACGTGCAGACAAATCCCAACAAATTCTGCCCTCTACATATTACAGTCTGGGACGAAACCTATCTGGGACCCCTCTGGTTCTCGAGGAGGCTGTCGGATGGAGGTCCAGTGTAGTGGTTTTTAAAAGTACTTGAGAAAGCAGGGCTGCTGGCCCATGATTTACCCAACCAGACCTGAGCAGCTGACAGCCTTCCCAAAGAACAAACACAGGTCCCTCCCAAACGGGTGCTTCTTACGGCAGTCGCTCTCCGAATGGTTCACAGTTTGAGTGCGCCTCTGGAATCGGAGCATCTTTTTTGAAGTTAAATATGTCATAGAAATGTGCTATCAAATTAGCTGTGTAATTCTGTGTAATTCTTTAACAAATTTGTGCTCGACAGGGTAGCTTTAAAAAAATTTTTTTTCAAAAGTTTGTGAATCTAAAGTGTTAGTGACACCGTCTAACACTGGCCAGTTTTAAACCAGGACACATTAAATACAAAACGACAGCCCTCACAAAACAGAAACAAAACAGCAGACAAAAGATGAAAAGGGGGCGCTGCTATATCTGTTCATGCTTAAGACTCCTAAGTTCTTGTTTCAAAACTTGGGAAAGAAGTGCTTTACTGCTTTTGGCCACCAGGGGGAGATGTTTTACTGCTAATGTGGCAGGACTAGAGCATGGTAAAGCTTTGTGCGCACGTGTGCATGCAAGTCTCAGCCTGTCCTTTCAGTATATGAAATGTATTATGCAGAGTGCATAAGTTGGTTAGGGCAATACAGACACACACAGACACAATAAAACACGCCTGTATTCATTTTGTTTCACAGTGTTGCACACACTGATATGCACTGTGGGCATGCATGCGTTATAGTGCGGTTACTATATCATTCTGAACAGGTAGAGGAGAAAACCTTGCGGATAAGACTAAGGCAGGAAAAGGGTTTGTATATAAGTGCATACAACATGCTAAATGAGCAATACAGAAGAAAGGAAGGAAGTCATGTGACCTGTCAAAGGAAGTCATGTGAAAGGCGGGGCTTGGCTTGGGCCGTGCACTCACCACATGTCTCCGTCCTGAATGGTTTTGTCATTCGGCGCCCCCGCATGGCCGTAGTGCAGGATGGATGAGTTGTTTCCACTGCAGGGATTCAACCAATACAACATGGCCACTATCAGACAAACGTCCAGCAAGAAACACCAAGCTGAATGTGAGAATCATCAAATGTTCTCAGTCAGCAAGACTTTGTAATACGTAAGTGTACTTATATACCCCTGACTATTCCCCTGTACAACATTTAACAATACTACGAACTTAAGCATTCTACGAACTATTAAGTATTCTATGAAGTCAGCCAGACTGCATTTTGTGTTTTATCTATGGTAGATGCATCTGAGAACAACTGTGCTTTCCAGGCTGGCTTTAGCAAAGCTTTATAAAGCAGGACATGTAGTCCAGGCAAAGGCTCCTGCCCTGATTATGGTGATCTTGGTAAAAAAAAAAAATCCAAGCAAAAACTGATCTGAGGTCAGCAGTCCTTGTATGACTCCATGAAGAACAGCTCAAACGAGTCGGCCAGGGGAGTGGTCAGGGGCGTGGAAAGGTGCTCCTTGGTGCAGCCTGGGAGCCTCCCACAGTAGGGTGGACATCATCTGCACACTCAGATGATTCAGTTTGACGGTGGAATTTCTAACTGCACACATCAGCCCCCTCTAGAGGCAGCAAGGAGGTACTGGAGCTTGGAAGAACACCCAGAAGAGTGAGACATATTCTCACAGTGCAAGAATGACTTTCATTTCCCTCCTAAATGACATTTATTCAGCTACTGTGGTGGAAGGGCATGTGGTATCTGCTAATGGCCTTGTCATTAGCACCTGTAGTCACTGGGAGCAGATCTCAGAACCTTGCTGATTTGGTGGCTGGGAGACAAATTATGACCGAACTGTTGGCCTTACCTTCCACAGATGCAGGTGTAGGAGGTTTGTCGCATTCCCCCACGAGAGTAGCAATAGTGCTGAAACAAACTAACAAACACACACACACACACACACACACAGTAGAAAAGGCTGAAAATCAATCATACACAAAAGTCACATGCAGAAAGGACCATACATCATAGGGACCCTAAATCTAAGCTTCACTTAAGATATTCAGTAAAAACCCCACTCGACTACCGAGTTAAAGCCCCACTGGACTATCGAGCTAAAGCCCCACTCGACTACCGAGCTAAAGCCCCACTCGACTACCGAGCTAAAGCCCCACTCGACTACCGAGCTAAAGCCCCACTCGACTACCGAGCTAAAGCCCCACTCGACTACCGAGCTAAAGCCCCACTCGACTACCGAGCAAAAGACCCACTCGACTACCGAGCAAAAGACCCACTCGACTACCGAGCAAAAGACCCACTCGACTACCGAGCAAAAGACCCACTCAACTACTGAGCTAAAAGTCATTTATCTTAGGCACAACCTCTTATACAAGACTGATGTACATGTGATGCATGCCTCTCTAGAAGCGTTCAGGGCCCTGTGAAAGGTCAGTGCACCCAAATCCCCAATTTCACTCACTTCTTATTTCACTTTTTTATTTTAAAAAGTTGTTTTTTGGTGGTGGCATTAAAAAAAGCTTCCATGTTATTCCCTTGTTTTCTAAGTAAAGAAACCCTGCTGGGGTCTCCCAACCCTGACAGTACAGAACCACATACTGACGTTTGCATTTTGCAAGGAGTACTCTTTAAAAAGACCTAAATGAGAGGATCTGGCAACAAGGTATCTGCATCGGGGTCAGCTTTAATTCCAGCTGAGCAGCAGCCCTCCCGACCAGCTACTGAATGCCAAGATCTGCAGACGCACCAGCCCTCTGTGTCCACGAGTACATACGCCTGCGGTAGGAGACACCCAAGAAGGACATGTGAATCAAAAACTAGAACTAAACCATGAACCATGAAACGGTGGAAATCGTCGAGATCTTCAAGCAGCAATGCTGGAAACTTTGGATGCTTTCCCAAGACCATGGTTTAACATAAATATCTACAAAAGTCAGATACACTCCCTTGTCAGGCACAAGAAAGAATAATGTGGATCACAGAGTGTTCCTGAGATATGCAGCCCCCAGCTATAAACCGTGTGTGTTAGGGAGAGTGAGCAGAAGAGAAGTTAAGGAGACAAATGGAGAGAGTTGGAGAGAAAGGGAGAGGGGTGGGGAGCTAAAGATAACAGCAGCTGCAAACACGGCCCTCCTCCCCCAAGCACAGAGAACTACAGCGCCTTACTCAGACAAGAGCCACATCCAGTTAATCTGATAGGAGTTCTACCCAGCATGTGTGTGTGTGTGTGTATATATATATAAAAACACGCGTGTGTGCTCCGAGGTCATGTACAGTCCAGTCACTGAGATTCATCTTTAATTAAATCCCATGATGGCAGACAGAGCAGGGGAGGGAAGCTGGATCCTGGTTACTGCGCACACACACGCACGCACACACACACACACACACACACACACACACACACACACACACACACACACACACACACCATGGGAGCTGGTTAGTACAGCTTTGCCAAATATATAAGAAACCACAAACAAACCACGAACAACAACACATAAAACCATTAAAAAACCTAGGAAAAAAACCCTAAAGCCTAAACAATTAATCTTCAGTCACTGGGTGGATTAAATAAAAGAAGCAACACCATCAAAAGAAAGACAGTTAGCTCTGAATGTCATTCCAAACCCTGTCCAGAAGCCCTGTGCCTACTATCTGTAAGCTTGAGTAGATAAGTCTGATCAAATAGCCATGCCTCTCTGACATCATATAGAACCACTCTGAATTATAATGCACAGGTGGAAGGTGGAAAAGGTCTCAATCCCTCGAAGATTTTAGTTTTACATCTGAAAATCAGGATCTGATTGCGTGACATCTCACCTCACCGTAATCCTGGTTCACTTGGCCTTTGTACTTTAAATACTAATCCTGAGTTTGGCCAACTGGGACTACGTCGGTAATGTCACTGGCGCAAAACACCGTACAGATGGCTTGCAATTATCCCAATGTTTAGTTAAGCACAGTCATGAGCTTGTGGTTTATTTTTGAGTTAACTTTGGGCAGAAATGTACCCCATGATTAAGTTGTAATTAATGTCCGGAGACCTTTAGCTGGTCCTGAAGAGAACTCAATCAAATTCCAAATGAAAAGTTCACAGCATGAGACAGAAGCCCGAAAAGGTCAGGCGCCTTCTAATTGGCAGACCTGCACATCCTGCCTCTCACGTTCACATATTCTGATGGCTATTAAAACAGGGATCAGATTCTCTCTCATTATATGGCAGGGCATTGTGGAAGGATCAAGGAAACTGGTCTTTAAAGGTTTGTTTGAATCAAAAGACACTTTGTACCAGCAGACGCTCTGGGCTTAACGTCTCATTATCCACCAGTGAGTGTGTAAGAACGACAGGCTAAAAGTCTACATTGCTGCTTGGTTCTATACTGGTGTGTGTGTGTGTAACTGGTTGAGTTAAGCGGTTGCTTGAATTTTGAGCACCTTTAATCCTGTATTCACAACACAACGCTGGCCTCTTTGTACGTACAAGTATAAGACTCCGATGTTTGATATGAAGACACAATGTTTTCCGCGTGCAATAATGTTATCGCGTTACAGTTCAGCATGTGGACTATTTTATCATCATTTGTGAGGTGTGAAATAAAATGGAAGTGGCAATCTGTCTTTCTGAAAACACTCTCCTGCCAGCAGATACAAAACCACTCCACTGCTGTTAGCCACAAAAATAAATAAATAAATTTTAAATTCTTTTTACAAAAACACCCCCATCACGGTAGGTGGCCCATACACATTCAAAAGCGAACTAAGAATAATTACAACGTCAGAGCACTGGATTGTGGGTAGTAACGAATGACAGCCATTAAGAAACGCAGTGATGTGATGCCCACACTTCACTAAGGGCGTGTGAACGGATGTTGGGAGCTAAAATATTCGTTCACTCACTTAAAACATTCATGTGTCCAGCAGGGCCAAGCACTGCATGCATTGAAGGCCAGGCAAAGGGTCTCCCGGCAACTACTGCAGTGCCGCGTGGAAGACCACGGCAGCTACAGCTACAGGAAATACAAAAGATCTCACGCCGCTCTCCAACAACAGTGAGGCGGTAAAGATTAGCATTACTCACACAAATGCGCCGAGCAAAATTTGTCAGCCCAAAACAGAAGGGAACTCGTCCCTAAAGCGTAGCACTGAAGGAAGAAAAGCTGCGTAAAAGCTTTTCACGTTTCCTGTGAAAGAGGACCTCACGGGGGAGTGCGGCAGGAACGGTACAACAAACCCAGCGTACACTTCCAGCTATTTTATGCACCCAGATAAATGTCACCCTTGAATCTAATTATAACGAATACAAACCAGCTAGCCACAGAGTCAGCTTCAGTTACATTACTGTTTTTATAATGAACTGTTTCACCATTTAATAACTGACAGAGGTGCCCTTCACAACAAGTACTAATGAATTAATTAATTAGAAATAGAGAAAGAGACATGTATATCAAATATCCAGACACTTAATAGAGGGTCCATGTGTTTCGTGTTGGCTGGCACAACACGCCCAGCTGGCGACCTGGATTATGAAAGAACCGTCCTGGTCAGCCTTGCTAAAGGGTCCGGTGTGCATGCGTGGCAGAGCCAGGATTAGAACCCCCAACCTTCCGATAGCCCAAAGTGCTATCCACTAGGCCAGCGGACGTCCACAGAAGAGAGGAGGATCTACTGAGGTGGAAATGAGCGTTACACCTGCCCCCGCTACCGTGGCCACGCCTCCCGATTAATGTCCCACCACGCATCGGGGGAACTCCGCATCCAGCAGTGATGCAGAGAAGTGCAACCTCCCTGCTGCTCTACGGAGGTGAACAGGGGCAGCACGTCCCGCACGTGCCTGTTCACCTGGGTGCCACGGCAACAGAGAGAAGCACTCCAGCGCCCGCATCGGAGGGCCAAGCTATGACAACGCACCTCGTCTCAGCTCTCGGAACAAAGCACACGGCATGCCGGCAATTCCTTGATTCACATGCAGCCAGGAACGCATGGCCTCACTCCGGTATCCTGCGCAGGAAGCGCGCATGACTTCAGTCTCCCCATCTGTCACCCCCAACCGTGACTGTAGAACTCCAGCACTCAGACACAGCAGCTGATTCTACAAGGAGAAACAAGTAATAATGCGCAGAACCAGGAAACAAAGCGTTGTTGGGCACAGTGTAACCTGAGTCGCAGTATCGCTGTTACACAAACGCAGGATATTTTGAATGTCAATATCACTTAACTGTCCATATTTCATGGCACTCCGAACGTCACTTACAGCTGATTCGTGACACACAAATGTATATTACGATTATTATCACTGCTGTGAGCAAAGAATCCTCCACCCATCTGTTCCGTACATCACTGAATCAGTGATTCAGACCCAGATCGACATTGACCTTCACCAAAAGAGCCGATGACTCACTGCTGTCTGAGGAGAGACGAAACCCTTCAAATTTGGCTTAGCTGGGTTGCAGACCTCCTCCCCCCCGCCGCCCAGCCGGTACTCCATCGCCCGCTCTGATGGGCAGGCCCCGGCCCTGCCGTATGGTTGCCTCCTTAACGGAAACCCTCCCGCACGACTGGCATGCGCTTAATAACAGACATAAAACGAAGAAACTCTGCCAGATGGCAGGAAGGGAGGGGAGGCGAGACTGTTTAATCTGCTACGGCAAAAAAGCAACCCTCCCCAATCAGGATCTGCCTTTTCAGGAGGATTAAACCGTTTTCTGGCCAGCGACTTCCAGCCATCGTCTCCGGGATTTTCCTTTATGGGGCAGAAGGCGATTTTTCATCGCGGCTTATCCTCCCACCAGCTTTCTTCAAGATGGACGCAGTGCCAAATCAGCGCGCCACGCCCACAAAGGTCTGCGCGTGATGCTTGTTGCGTGACTGTTCCTGGCATTTGTAATGACGCCGCACATCTGTACCTCAAATCCACTCCATCGGAGGAGCCGAGCCGCACTGAGCGAGGTCTCAACGCGGCGACCTTCAGGAACCGGGGAGGGTGCCTTTCGGGGGCGGTTCTTTCGGGTTCTGGCCGAGGAGGACGTCGCACCTGCCTGCGCGCCGGGTCTGGCCGTCTGCAGGGGGCTCGGATCCTCGCGGCGCTCGGGGCTCGTCTTCGCTGGGGAGAGAGCCACCTCGGAGGCCCTTGGAGCTGGCACAGAGAGCAAGGGCTCCACTGGGGGCTGACGGAGGCTCAGAGCCCCCGGGTGCAGCAGAGTGGGCCAGGGAACGGGCTCCTCTGCCTCCCTGGCCAAAAATCACAACAAAAGCTCTCTGGAGCTTCTCTTGTAACTTTCTAGCTCTCGCGCGCTCTCTCTCTTTTTTCTTTCCTTCTGCCCTCCTTCCAAATCCTCCCTTCTCCTCCAAACTCTTTCTTTCCATTCCCGTCACTTCTCTCTCCAATCCTTCTTGGTTTCTCTTCCGCGTCCTCCAAGAGTGCCAAAAGTTTTCAGCCTGAACCCAGAGCCTCTGTCGCCACCTCAGAGCTCGGGCTCGCGCCTCAAATCCCCTGGAAGTCTGCATTTTAAAAGGCGGCTTTACAAGATGCCTTCGTGTTCAGGTAAATCGCAGCTGGAGCAAATTAAGGAAGGTGCTTTAACAAGCGTGGCAGGTTACTGGAACTATAGAGACAGCCAGTGCCTAGGGCTCAACAGAGGACAGCGGCAAGGACGAAGAATCAGACACAAAGCCGGAAAATTAGAATAGCCGCTGAAACTAGAGCCCCCTTACTGGAATAGGCGACGAGGGGCCTGATTACGGGATCCATACCTATATCTGGAGGCACCCGTGCCAAAAAAACCTTTTACAGAGAGACACGGTGGAGGCACTGTGTGGACAGAGCAGTCACTGATGGAAGCAGCTGGTCGCGTTTCACTTTTATCAGTTCGGTCCAGAACGTTTGGCTGGGAGACGTTCACACCGCTGGCAAATGAATCAGGATGCGGTAGGAATCTTTATCCTGGAAGGCTGGAGAGGTTTGTCTCGTTTCTGTTGCCACGGTAATGCCACAGCCATCACTCCATCCTGATGGATGTGGAGACAGCTCTACGTTGGAAGGCTGGATGAAAAGAACTCTCAGAAAAGTTAGGGTTACAGAACAAAGCCCAGGGAAGCCTATATTAGTACGATACAGGAAAACGCACGCGTGGCTACATTTCAAGAGCCACTCACAGCTGGCCATCATACCCCACCGCAGGGCAGCATGTCACGGCCAATAATCAACTGGGTGCCGACATTTTTGGAAATCTTTAACACACTGTCATGAACCACATCAGACAAGGTCCTTGAACACAAGATGGCAAAACAGTGGGTCGTTACTTTGGTCTCTGTAGTGACAATCAGAGGGTGTTATCAGACATGTCTGCATCCTCCTGTCAGTACTTCCCCAGAAACATATGCTTGTATGTAGACGAACACGTGCGGAAGGAATTACGAAGACACGAGACAGATGCAGCGGAGTACGGGAACTGGGCAGCTGGCAGAACAAAAACCAAAAACAAAACAAAGACTAATTAGTAATCGTCTTAGCTTGAAAATCTCAGTTCCCTTTTCGTAACACTTGCATGTTGCGGTATGAAGAGATGAGGGCCATCCGAGTGAGGAGTCCACCAGCCCCACCGTTCCTTTTCAAAAGATGTGTGCGGTTCAAAGCTTCCCCACACAGATAACAGCCGCCCTGTTTTCCATTGATTAAAGCCCAGCGAGAGCTAGCGGCTTCGTTCCAGGAGCGCTCCGGAGAAGGAACAGTCTGCCTCCTCTCCCCTCGTTCAGCTCTCCCCGGGGAGGTTTTCAAAAGAGACAACGAAGGTCGACAGGACTGAGCTTGGTAAGCAGCGGGGCATTTTTGTTGCTTAGCGCCGGGACCGCGGCTGTCGTATTCACCCGTCGTCCTGGCAGGCGGCAGGTGAGCGGCTCACGGGCAAGGCTGACGTGAACCGTGTGTATGGGGCGGAGAGACTGTCTGGCCGCTGGTCCCAGCGGGTGTTACCGGAGCACATCCAGCGCTGGGGAGTGGAAGTCATATGGTCTGAAGCATGCTTCTGACAGAGAACAGGCCTCAAAGCAGCCGTGGCCGAGACGGCATTGGCCCAAAGACACAGGCCCGGCGTCTCTGAGGCGGCACATGAAGAGGGACAAAAAAACTTTACAGGCAGAAAACATCTTCCGAGGCAGAATCGCGGCGCAGTTAGCCGCTACACAGAGCACGCTTGGGGCGTCGAGCCCGCCGTACCCATCACCAGACCTTCTCCAGGAGAGCACGGCTGGTAGCTGGAAAGGTTTTACACAAGAATATTCACACTGCGAGAGGAACAGTGCCATTCCAGACTATAAACTACAGCCACACGGAGGCTGACTGAATAACGGAAATATGATTCTGTCCTGAGTGCACTGTTGGCGGGATGCTGAGAGCGTGCTCTTTGAGAAGAACACTCCCTCCGCTAGACTACGTGCTGGGGAGTTTATGAATTTTGATTGTGAACCTGGTGGGTGGAGGAAAAAGAAAATCAAAACAAAACCAACCATAGAAAACAAGAAGTGAGCAAGTCTCACGTGGGTTTGGATCTGTTTTTTTTAACCACGCCACCAACCCCACTACAAAGGTACGTCAAAAACTGACATCTACCCCACCCTTCCCAAAAAGTTTGTTTTGACAACCAACTCTGGTGTGATGGCAGATATATACATACCCCTCAAAGCTCTGCTTCTCAGAGAACCCCCCCCCGACCAACTCTACAGAAGACAGGACCAACCAGAGCAGCACCAATCAAAAGCAACATAGGCCCGAGCCATTATCTGTCCCCAACCTCCACCTGCCCCCACCCTGCCCCCACCCTTCCCCCGCCGGGCCGCCATATCTGCGGCTTTGAAGTCGCGGCCGCCGGCACTGTCGCGAGCGCTGCGCCTCCTCATTAAAACCTCCAGCAGCTTCTGATCAAGGCTGCGTGTGCAGCCGTTGCGGGAGGAGGCACGTGGGACGGACACGTGGGAGTGGCGGGGCAATACAAGCGGAAGCGGAGGCCTCGGTTGGCCCTTACAACGCGCGGGGGGGGGGGGGGGGGGCTTCCAGCCAATTTCATCTCGCTTTGTTAAACAGTGCTCACGTGTGCGGTAAGTTAAACATGAACACTCCTTTGATGCCCTCCTTGAAACACTCCATTTTCCAAACATCCTCTTGGTGTCAGGAGCAATGGCTGAAACATTAGGTATGATCGATGAGTCTAAATCAGCCAGGACCACAATAATGTGATAACCCACCAACAATCAGATCCAGTATCACACAGGCGAGGCCGCGTGCAGCGTACTCGCCGTTAATTGTCGGGTTTCGGTGTGGCGTTTCATCCTGTCTTCCTGGCTCCCCTGTCACCTGTGCATGCTATTTTTAACTTGTAACCATAACAACAGCTGTGTTTCTCTACTGTCAGTTCGGGGTTTTTTGTTCCTTGTGGGAGGAAGCTTTGTCTCGGAACGTTTGCAGGGTTTCGAGAGGGCCCGTGTGCAGAACAAACAACACAAAAAAAATATAAAAACAGACTGGTAGAAATTGTACTCAGGTGTGACATTTAACAACAACAACAAAAAAAAAAGTTAAATCTTTACAGAAAATGTGACATAAGGAATGAGACATGAATTAAAACGTAACCGTTAAAAAAAAAAAAAAAAAAAAGGTCTATTTGTCAAACACCCATCCAACCAATAAAGTTGGCAGATTACAAAGCAGCTGTCCTCTGAAAAGGTAAACTGAATTATATGTTACACTACGTGTCTCGTACACCTGGATAACCCTCAACATGGTGCCAACACACTGATAAATGTCAAAAGCTGGCACTTGGAACAAAAGCCTGGTGTGGGCAGCAGTGGGGAAGCGAAGGGATCCCAGGAATGTGAGACTGCTCCGTGGATTCTCACCAACATCAACCGTCCCCCCCATCCCACATCATTAACAGCACAGGTGCCCGATCGTCCCTGCAAATGGCTGCTGTGGTTTTAGGTGGTTATTTCCACTTGCGCCATCAGCTCGTCCCAGCTGGTCAGGGTTAGCTCCTGCCGAAAAGCAGCTCCGCTTCTTCCTGTGTGAGGAGCAGTTTGCTGGTCTGCAAACAGAGGCTGACGTCGTCTTCAGGAGCATACAGAGGAACTGAGGCAGGGTCAGTATGAGATGGGAGACGTTCCACTGCTTGCCCACAGCAGATGTTCGGTCCCACCACACCTTCCCACTCCGGCTGATCAGGACTGGACTGGCGTGCGTTTGCCCCAGTCAGAAGAGGCCACAGCTGGACCGGCGTTACATTTACATTTCTGGCATTTAGCGGACGCTTTTACCCAAAGCGATTTACAATTATGACAGAGTACAACTTGAGCAATTGAGGGTTAAGGGCCTTGCTCAGGGGTCCAACAATTTGGTGGTGGGCTTGAACTGGCAACTTTCTGAATACAAGTCAAGTACCTTAACCACTAAGCTACCGGTGCCCCAGTGGTAGCTCAGTAAGCTAATAACCAGTAACCTACTAACAGGGAATGGTTCTGCAGTTTGAGAATTTCCCAGGTGGCACCTCCGCTGCAGAACACGAGGTAAGAGACGAGGGTGGGGCAAGGTTAAGGTCGAGTGGATGAAACGCCGTGAGAAAAATCCACTTGCATGTCAAATGAATCCTGGTAACACCAACAGTGACATGGAACAAGGTCCACACCAAGTGCTTCTGGCCATCACCGGGCACAGCAAAACCAACCTCGCTGATGCAGACGTACCTTAGCTGGCCCAGACTCCTCCCTTAGAGACCAAACCTTTGACCACGTCGCGCGACTTCCTTGCGGCAATTCAGAAGGTGGAACCCGTGTGTGACAGGCACCTTTAACCTTTTCAGACTTTGAGGCACATTAACTCAATAACTGACGACAGTTGTTTGAGTCCAGATAACCCAGTCATTTCTAAGCAACAATCTTTTGTGGGAAAATCAAAGAAATGTGTTTGCACCAACAACCTGCTAGGGTTTTGATTTCTAAGATTAATCCCTTATCTTACGAAAAATTGTGTTTTTCATCAAAGAATAATATGGGGCACCCAGAGATTATTTTAAAAAGTCTGCAAATGCTTGTGCACGTGAGAGGAATAGCTGATAAAAATGAGGCAAGTGAGTATTAAAATCGTAGTTGTCATTCAAACCCTTGCTTCACATCAGCGTCAGTCAAAACTTTCCAAACTCAACAAAGATACCAGTTTTCTTGTGTGTGTGTGAGTGTGTGTGTGTGTGTGTGTGTGTGTGTGTGTGTGGTGGGGGGGGGGGGGGGGCAGTGCAGTATAAGCAATGCCATTACAACCCCCACCCCAAATCCAGCATAACACAAATTCAATCTGCACTGCATGGCCAGAATTGGATGAAGCCGCTTTCACAGATTACATCTAACGCTAGATAACCACAGCTAATGTCTCTGGGAAGCTAGCTAGCTCCAGTAGATGCACACTGCTTAGATGGAAATCTGCATTATTCTCAGAGCCACAAATCCACAAAACGCATGCTTACGGGGGTTATATTTAGCCATGCCATATCTTAATACCTTGCCAAATAGAATGAGTCATATTGTACTTGGCTTTCCAACAGTGAGCACAGACACGCTGAAACAAACTGTAGTCTATTAGAAGATGAAGTAAAAAAGAAAAAAAGTTGAACAGGCCATTTGCCAGAATTACACCTCATGAAATTCCCAGAGATTCTGCCAGATAAGAGAAAGCTGTAGACGTTGAGTAGCGAACACGGCAACCTTTAGCCTCGGATCGGGTCCAAGCGCTGTGAACCTAAATGGCTTCATGTTTTTATCCAGCTCATCGCCAATCCTCACGAAGTCAGCGTCCAACACGTTTCTGATGCCACATTTACGTCTTTGTGAACAGTGTAGCTGATGTAACATCAATATGTACAAGAACATACTGTATAATAACAGTTAGCTAGTTTTCGATTATTAAATGTAGCTATATTCTTGAAAATTCTTATAAAAAAATCTCACATAATGATACAATTTTACATTCCTTTGACTGTAATAATGACCTAAAAAGTGATGCCACTTTGAAGACGCCATCATGAACTGCAACTCCTTGCTGGCCATGGCAGACTCTTTGAGGAGCTTGGATCGTGTAAATGAGCAGATATGAGGAGAGAAGCCAAACCCTGAACCTCACTTGAACCTCTTTGAGAGAATATTCCTGTGTAAATTACTAGTGGTACTAATGAGAGCTCTGGCTGGACAGCACACCCTGTGAACGTTCGAGAACCATCCGAGCTTGTTGAGCTGTTCAGGGGTCCCCCGGGTTCCTCCCCGACACCGGGCCCTTCAGAGCTTTGGGTTAAAGGTCAAGAGAGCTCTCTCCAGCCAGCTCAAGGGACTTACTTCAGTGCAGAGCCGGTCCTGGCAGAACCATGCTGAGTGAAAGACCCAGCACATGATCCTCTAAACGCAAAAACCAACAGTCATTCAACTCCACTGAATGCCGTAACTGCATGCTTTTGCATCATCAGTGACCATCGGTCTTGGCCAGCAGGCATGCAGACAGCATTCTTCCACAATCAACAGGAACCTGATGAGATTGCATGTACACTAAAAATGATGCCTCAGATCTGGAGATATGAGAAGAGGTGAGCTGTGATGCTTTGTGAGGGCTTGAATTCACGACTCCAGTCTGATGCGGTTACACAACCAACATACAAGTCTCGTTGGAGATCACTGAGTTGAACATGCCCAGCTTCAGAGGAGGGCCACAACATGAGCGCTCTGTCCTTTCAGCTCCATGGCTTTATGCTAAAGGAAGATGTGATAAGGGGAGGGTGTTTTCCTCTCTTTATTTTTCAAAAATAACTCTTAAGGCTTTTTAGTGCATTATTGACAATTCAAAGCCACAGCCGCCCTTCCAAAATGTGCTTCATTCTGAGCAGCAGACAGAATGTGGACAGTGTCTGGCATTGGGTGCCAGTGCGTCAGAGTCAAGGCTATCTGTCAGAGACAGGCTACAGCTCTACCATGCCTCAACTCCAAACACGCTAGGCTGAAGTTACACGCTTGCTGCTGCAGTGAACAGCCACATAGGAAATAAGACTCAGAGCTACAGCCACTCAGCCAAAGTGCAAAGTCTCTTTAGTGTGTGTGAGAGAGAGAGAGAGAGAGAGAGAGAGAGAGAGAATGAGCTTTTTTCTTGCTATCTAAACAGGTTAAAGAAGAAAAGTTGCTTCCGAGATTTGGTGACATCCAATCAAATTGTTCCTAATGATAAGTCAACAAAAGCACTTCTCAAACCCTGGACCTGCATAGCTTGTCCCTCACAGACTAAATGGCTAAAGAACTGCTGACAGTACACAGCAATGAATACACACCTATACACCTAACAGCACAGCACATGTGTGGGTGTGTGTACCACTCATACACACATCCATGTACAAGCACCCCTAATACAAAACACACGCGCACACACACGCAGGCGGGCACACATACACGTGGGCGAACAGACTCTCACAAGCAAGGGTGGAACAGGAGCCATGAGTGGATTTGCCCTGCATTGCATTACAATACAATAATGACATTTGGAGCATTGTTGACTGCAGACATGCTCTTCCTCACTCCAGCGAAACTCAATTAACGTGCACACGACACGCTTCCTGAAGACTCCCCACAGACAACGCATGCTCCAGCCATTACTGCACAGTCAATGACGCCATCTGTAATCAATCAAAGCAATCGTTGGAAGCCATTCTGAATTAGCTTTCAGCACGCTCATTCGCTCTGGCACCTCCGGCTCACGTCACACCCAGCTGAACTGTACTGCGTCACAGAAACATTGAAAACAACTTTTCAAAAAAAGTGAACATTAACCCTGTAATGAGCAAATGAGCTCACTAGAAATCTCAGTGTGGCTGCAGCACGCTACAGTGAGCCACTGTTAGAAGGGTCTGGGTGGTCTATTGTACCCTAGAACAGCGCTGTGTCCAGCAGAGTAGCGTCATGTCCAACATAGTAGCTTCGCATCCAGCCCAGGACCGGCTCATTGAGTTTGCCCTTTTTCCCACCTGGCTGTCTGATGCTGTTCCATCATTACTGATTGCACTGCAGCTCTGAGGATCTCCTGCAGATGTGAGAAAACCTCTATAGTCTGTCGGGAGTGCTGGCATCCTGGAACCTGGCTGAGACTCTGAAGAACCAGAATTAAGACTTCATCTCACACCCAAAGATGTCTCGTTGAAAGGGAAACATCGAGCTTGAGGAAACGCGCCCAGTCTCCGAGGGTTAAAACGACCCATTGTGATTTATGGCAATTAACGTTTTCTAGATTTTAGGAAGTCCTTTGCACACGTCAGCAGCAGTACGTCTACACTGTGCCGTGTGAGCAGAACCGTACACCACATGAACTAAGACATGTCACAAAGACGTACAAACAGGCATACCCAAAGGATATTAAGAGTACTCACAAAAGTGTGCGTCTGTGATCAAATTTACCACGAATGACAGTGCTGTGCTCACACACACACACGCCACAAACAACAAACGCTGAAGATATTTGGACATATACAGAACACAGAGCATTGAGAGGATCACGCCTCTCAACACACACACACACACACACACAGTGTCTTCTCTAAGGTCTTTCGCATCTTGTGTTCTGGGGCGATGGTGTGTGTTGTGATTCTTTGACCTCTAAGATCACCGAGACAAACGTGCTGAAGAGCTCCACTCTCACTTACCTTTCCATCTCATATTCCTTATGGCCAGGCTTCACATGCTTCATTATCTGTTGGCAACAAAGAGGCAAACAAATAAATCCAATGAAGGCTTGGTTGTGTGCACCCTCTCAGCGCCCCCGCAGACCAGCTTGCCGACAAAGGCTAACGGGTTTGAGAGAGCGCTGGATATGATGACCTGATGGGTCCAAATTATACACCAATTTTTAAAGAGGAGAGTAGATATTAGAGAACCAGAGAGAGGGAGACAAACAGTGGGAATGGACGGGCTGGACTGCAGAGGGTGTGCAGCATGGCCAAGCTCCCAGCCCCAGCCCAGCCGAGCCCCAACCCCAGCCGAGCCCCAGCCCAGCCCAGCCCCAGCCCAGCCGAGCCCCAACCCCAGCTTCAGCCCCAGCACAGCCGAGCCCCAGCCCAGCCGAGCCTCAGTCCCCCAGCCCCAGCCCTGCCGAGCCCCAGCCCAGCCGAGCCCCAACCCCAGCCCAGCCCAGCCCCAGCCCAGCCGAGCCCCAGCCCCAGCTTCAGCCCCAGCACAGCCGAGCCCCAGCCCCAGCACAGCCGAGCCCCAGCCCAGCCGAGCCTCAGTCCCCCAGCCCCAGCCCTGCCGAGCCCCAGCCCAGCCGAGCCCCAGCCGAGCCCCAGCCCAGCCGAGCCCCAGCCGAGCCCCAGCCCAGCCGAGCCCCGGTCCCAGTCCCCCAGCCCCGGCCCAGCCGAGCCCCAGCCCCAGTCCAGCCGAGCCACAGCCCAGCCGAGCCCCAGCTGAGCCCCAGTCCCAGTCCCCCAGCCCATCCCCAGGGACTCGGGGCTGGTCCATTATACAGCTGACATGCCTCGACAAATAAGGTGACCTGGAGCTAAAAAAAAAAAGTGGACGCCGGTATATATAGCGGCCTCTGGAGAGAGGACATAAAAGAGAGTGTGTGTGTGTGTGTGTGTGTGTGTGTGTGAGTACTCTTTTTCCTAACCATCTAACTTGGTCAAAGGAACCTGGTGGTCCCCAGAGAAGATTCTGAGTTCTACTGGAGCCAAGCAAGTCTGAGCCAAAGCAGGCCAGGCTGAGCAGCTGGGGGCACAAATGATGGGGCGCATATACACGAAGGGGTCAGCGCGACAACTGAACCCAGATCAGGTCCAGGCTGAGCAGTGGGGGACACGGGTGCATGGCCGTGAAGGGGTCAGCATGACAACTGAACCCAGATCAGGTCCAGGCTGAGCAGTGGGGGACACGGGTGCTGGGGGATGCATGCCCGTGATGGGGTCAGCGCGACGGACTGAAACCAGATCAGGTGCAGGGAGGCCAGATTTTAATGACGCCCCTAGAGAGCACTGACAGCAAGCTCGGAGAAGTGTTGCCATGGCCACTAAACAGCCACCTTCAGGTCACCAAGATGACCTGTGTTGCCATGGCCACCTTCAGGTCACAGAGATGACAGGAACCGACAGTATGAGACAGTATGACGGGATGTAGAACGTAAGTAGAATGAACATGGAAATAAATGAGTCATGACAATATAAGATCGAAGTAAAACTACACGATGTTTCATTTCTTACAAACCCAGTATTTGTTTGGATGGCTCACACCCATCTAAATTGCAGTAGGCACACACACACACACACACACACACACACACACACACACACACACACACACACACACACACACACACACACACACACACACACACACACACACACACACACACACCAGCCTGAGCAGAGCTTGCTCACTCTTAGGGATATGGATAAATTAGGTATGTGCAATCTTACACTTTTTAAAAAGTATTTTTCACAATAAGTCTTCTTTTCTTTGCTTGACTCTTGGCATTGCAGGGTTTTGAACTAACTGGAGTAGGAGTCACCATCTTGTTTTGTGTATTTAAAAAAAAAATACTTTTTTTTGGCCACAATATGTAATAATCCATTTTGTGAACAAACACAAATTTGTCTCATTTAGCTCTGAATGCATTACTTGTGTTTCAACCATGTGTCAATTTTTTTGTGGGTGTTTGTCTCATTGAGAAATGTTTTCTTTGCAAGTCAACTCCATATCTCACTACCACAGAGGCCCATGAAAAACATTCAAACAATCAGAGCCCATTTAAATTTGCATTTGAATGTGAATGTCATTTAATTGCAGCATTTAGCTGCCTGTCTCCGTGTTTACTGACTGCTGGGATTCTCCACAGAGAAACATCGTCTTGAGCTACTATTGATTAACTGAACCCTTCACATCACTTATTGTCAGTTTGGTTTTGCATTTATGCACATTTTGTCATTTTTTGAGGTATCAGCATTGATCCCTGTATTTCCCGTATTTAAACAGTATTCTAGTTTGTTGGCATCTTGGACTCTAATCTACTGTACTGGCTAGGATATATTCTAGGAGTAGATGACAAAGCACTTTCGTAAGTCTCTCTGGATAAGAGCGGCTGTAAACATGCGTGTTTTCCCCACATGCTGCTCCCAGTGTGAAGACTGAAGATGTGGATTTGTTCAGGGATGTGACCGCTCAGGAACACAAGGTCCAGATGACTGCAAGGACAAGTGGGGTCCAGCAGGAGTTTGTGGTCTCGGTCAGTCGAGGCAGTAGCCGGTCTGAGACTGTGACTCTGCTAGGTTACATTAATATCTAAGCAGCTCTCCTGTCTCACTGACACACAAAATTGGTCCCTTTGTTGCCGTGTTTATATGGCACTTGTTCTTACGTCCTACCCCTCCACCGAACGAACCACAATCACATGCTGTTGGTCTATACATTTTCAGTTTCCTTCTGGTTAGCTTGCAAGATGATTCATACTGTAGGTTTTAACAATGGGCTGGCGTGAAGTGGCCTTGTCCGTTCACTCCAGACACTGGGTCTGAGCAGAAGCAGGCTGGGCTGTAAATCTTCATTTAATAATGCTCACAATAATTATTAAAGTGCTTGAAACGCTTCTGAAAAATGCTGGTATGGCAGCATTGGGAATAAACACGTTTGTGTCAAACTGAATAACGTGAGAGTGGATAATCACTGTATTTATATACTTGATCATATTCATGATGCCTTTGGAACCACTTAATAGGAGATTTATATTTATATATATATATATATATATATATATATATATATATATATATATTATATATATATATATATATTTATATATTTATATATATATATATATATATATATATATATATATATATAAAAATAAAAATAATACACACACACACACACACACACACACAATATTATATAGATATATAGAATACACATCATATCATAATTATTATTGTTACCATTACTAGTAATATTATTACTAACATAATAATAATAATAATAATGATCTTAAGACTGTGTGACTGTGACAGACACTGTGTGTTTCATTGCTTGTCTCATTCCAGAGAAACACTCTGGGTTAAACTTCAGAAGTTTAAAAAATGATGAACCTGGAGGCGAGATCTGAGGGAGGGAAGTTGAACTGATTTGCGTCAGAATTCCTAGTTGAAAAAGGGAAAAGCCTCGGTTCATAACATTTAACAACATGCAGTGAGGCTTCATACCAGGCCCCGATATAACACGGAGGCCTTCCCCATCAGAGCCACTGAGAAGAAACGCGCCTGAGCAAAGCAAAGGGCCTCTGTGTCTGTCTGTGTATGTGTGTGTGAAGACGAGAGAGGACCCAGCTACCAAGAATCAACACAGCAGCACAGGCTGGCCACTAGCCCTGCCCTGAGTTCAAACAGGGATTTGCAGCACGTGGGAATGTGGATTTGACTTTATCCAAGTTTGGGTTACTGATGGTGGCCAACCATGTCTTGCAGCTCTCAAGGTCTTCTATAATCATATTTATTTGTAAATGTCTACTGCATACATTATGTCCATCAGTGTCTTTTTGTCAACTATAAGCATCTTTGGGTCCCTGAAAAGTGCTATATAAATTAAATGTATTTATTATTATTATTGGCGGCGATCACTGGTTCTGGGAAAAATAATTTTGGCATCTAAAAAGATATTTTGGTTTCTAAAAGTGCAGAGCCAAATGATTGTTCTGTTAAACAGAACAAAATCTAACCCTTCACAAAGTCACAGTTGCAGAAGAGTTGAAAGCACAAGGAAACGACAGAGTCTGAAAGAACCCACATAACCCAGCTTGCATTATTAAGAGCAAGGCTCAACAGGGTTTTACACATCCATGTATGTCAAACACAGAGAAGTCCTTCTAATTGAGGTGGCGTGTCTGTTAAGTGCACGCTCCAGCCAGGAGGAAATGTCCAGGTCAGCATGGCGTGCGGCGTGCAGGGCTCTGACCTCATCTCTGTGCACACAAACGCCAACATCAAGGCCACAATCATACATCAAGGCCAGTGTTCCCATGCCCTACCTACACACACACACACACACACACACACACACACACGGAGAGACACGCTCCAGCAAACGCAGACACACTCACATGCACGGAAACACATGCAGACACACACACACACACACACACACGCACACTTCTTCTCACCCTCATCAGACGGGTTAATGCAAGTGAACTGTGCATCTGTTGAGGAGCTCAGCCTCTAGTTTTCTTTGTCCGACTTCAGCCAAACATGCTGAGCATTGTTGCATCATGGTGACATGTGACTAAGGTCAAACCATTATCAAGGTTCCAGTTGTGCTAGCAGCCAAAAAGAAATGTGCCACAAGTCCATGACCAAGCGTGATGTAAACGTGCTCTTCGATGGAACAACATTCTTTTTTAAAAAGACCAACGTTCATTGCTTCCAATTAAAGGCAACAGGGAGAAAACTGTCTGGGAGCAGCTGCCTTGTCCTGTCCACCGCGAGCCAGACTGTCTCGTTACATCACCCAAACACTCACGCATTACATCGACTCGACGAGTCGTTTAGGTCGCGCTTGTAATTAAGTGCAACACACACATAAAAGGTTACAGTAATTTCTCAAAACCCTGATCAGCCCCGCGCGTTAAGCGGAGGAAGACGTAGTGCTAATAAAACCACTCTGACTAAATGCATTAAGCGGCGGGGGGGGGGGGGGGGGAGGTCGGGCCGCGCACCTCCGCCCTGCGGCGCTCTAGCGCGGAAGGAGGGGGAGTGTGGGAGCAAGCCTGGTTTCCCGAGCCCCACCCCATGTTACCTTCCCGTAGCTCCGCCTGCTCCATCTCACCCCGTTTTTGGCACCCTGTGATCCATTAGCTTTGTCTGTGGCGCGCAAATATACAGCAACGGTAACGGGGGCCGCTAGAGGGCCGCGGCAGGGAGCGGCGCATGGAGGCCTGCGAGCTTTAATTGAAGGGGAGGTGTTCGCCTGCAGAAGACCGGAGCACGAGGAGGACGGCAGGAACGGAGGCGCCAGTCCAAGGTGTGCGGGAGCGGACGCAGGCGCAGTTGGCGCGGGCCTCCCGATCCCCCACTCCGGTCTCCCAGTAACGTCACAAGGACGAGCACTTTTCCCCTTGCAAACGTTCCCTTTAACAACAAAACGGCTGTGGCGGCACATGAAAAACATTTTCCAAGCTGAACACGTTTAATTAAAGGAAAATTAGAATTCCAGGGGCTACTATAAGAAGAGAGATTATGCAAATTAGTTTAAGATAATTAATTCTCAAAAACGGTTACCAAATAATCGCAGCTGGCATATGTCTTCGTTATGGTTACGAGCACCTTAAACCTAAACTTCTAAATACTGAACTTCTAATTACTGGACCAGCTTCTTTTTGCGTGTTAAGGTTGTTTATTTCCACACACACACACACACACACACACACACACACACACACACACACACACACGTCAGAGCCTCGGTGTGTTCCGATTCCTCCACAGCTCTGAAGAATGATGCCGCTCAGCTGCTGCTGGATAACTGACCTTCAGCTCAGAGAACCTGAAGGGGCCTCGCTGCCGTTTAACCATTCGATGCCTGTGCTGGAGAGGGCTGAGTGGTCACGATGATGTCACGCTGGGATTTTGTTGGGAATAACGAACGATGGCAAAAGCTACGGCCAAAAAAGAGGGCTGTCTGGCACGGAGCACTACACGCAGCTGGCCAAAGGTTAAAAGTAAGGCTGACCATGTCACTCCGGGGTCGTATTCCATCATTCTGTCACATACATATGACAGATGCCTACAGTTTTGAATTCATGCTGATATTAATAAGTACATATGTACTTAACAGAAAACCAGAAAATGTCTCTTCCTCAAAATGAAGTCTGTCAAATTGAGGGATAACATGTAAGGATAACTGTGAATTAGATTTGTATCCTACTACATCATGAGTGAACATATAATTCCACAGAACAATCCAAATGTAAATAAATACATAGATATTCAATGAAAATGACATAATTGGAAAGTCGTGAACACTCAGGGGTCAGGAAGGTGTCAGCTGTCATGGGGACGGAGTAGGGGAGGTGTTATGATGGTGTCAGGTGTCATGTGGATGGAGCAGGGGTGGTGTTATGATGGTGTCAGGGGTCATGTGGATGGAGCAGGGGTGGTGTTATGATGGTGTCAGGGGTCATGTGGATGGAGCAGGGGTGGTGTTATGATGGTGTCAGGGGTCATGTGGATGGAGTAGGGGTGGAGGTGGTGTTATGATGGTGTTTAACCACTTTCCACTGTGCGAGATCTCAGGACAACACCGATGCCGTGTGGCCTCACTGAAGATGGAGGTCCGACAGTGGAAGGGAAGAGAGTCGATTGTGTGAGTAGTCTGAAGCACTTTTACACGTCAAGCTTCAAGTTGCACACTCCTGTAGAGGGCGCTGGAGTGGCGTATTGCACAGCCAGAGTATTAAACTCCTTATCGTAGCTTAGCAACGGGCCAAAGTCTCTAAAACATCCTGAATCTGACTATGAGAGAGCGTCAGACAACGCCCAGACCAGCACTGTGGAGACTATTAGGAGCAGATCTCCTGTACGCTTGCACTGAGACATACAGACCAAAACCCAGCATTACCTGTTTATGTGCTTCACTGGAAATTCGGTTAGTGTAGCGCAGAACCTCCAACTCCATATCTGTCTTAATCAGTCGACTACAGAAGTAGAGAGAGAGAGAGAGAGAGAGAGAGAGAGAGAGAGAGAGAGAGAGAGAGAGAGAGAGAGAGAGAGAGAGAGAGAGACTTGTCATCTTGCAAAATCAACACTGTCATATAAGACAGATATAGCACTTTAGAATCATTTGTTTTAGGAGCATTGCGAGCAGGAGAATGGGGAAAAGGAGTCACAAAGCACGGCAGGCTGTCAGTGTCTCCTGCCATCCCAGCAACATCAAAGCCCAGAGCTTCAGGACTCGGCACACCTTCGCTACGACGCGCTCCTTCACCATCCACGTGACATGGCGCAAAGAGTACCAAAACATCCTCAGAGCCTCCTAGCTACTGCGCGGATGTGTTTACGTTCCCTTTCAGGTTTCAAAACTTACTCGGTGTGTTTGACAAACCCCGGCCTCACTGCTTGGTTAAATCAGTTCTACTAGCGTGATTACACTTTTCAGACTGAGCAGTAACAAGGCCAGCCCTTAGCAGATTTAAGGCGGAGCCTAGGCCAGCGTCCCACACGTCCTGCTCTAGCTACAGAAGCTACCAGACAGACTGATTAAACACATTAGGCGTGTTAGATGAGGCCAGATAAAGAGGCGGCCTGTGACAATCATGAGTGCGGCACCAGAAGGGGTCGGCCACCCTGCCTTTAATGAGCACAGCGAGGAATTAAAGGTACAATACCTACCATCCATTGCCCCTCCACAGAAAAGTTCCACACCCGAGGCCGCGCTGCAGACGTCATTAAAAAAAGTTTTTTGGGTGGGACTGCCAGGACTACCACTACTGCCATGATAAAAAGATCTGGCAGCAGAACAGTGGAGTCGTGAGGATGAAAACATCGGTGTTTGACACCAGTGATCTTAATCTGTCATTTTCGCAGCACGGCGGTATGCTGACAGCCGCCTCTCTCCTCCACCCAACACCATGTAGTAATAATACAGCTACGACTCAACAGTAGATGGGGTCACGTCACGTGGGGAGGTGACCGGCTGTCTGTTTTAAAGATCCCTGCTCTTCAAAATGTTAGCAAGGGAAAACAAGGTAGCAGGTTAATTATAGCATATGCACCGGCAGCATATGTGCGCGCACACACGCACGCGCACACACACACACACACACACACACACACACACACACACACACACACACACACACACACACACACACACACACGAGTTGTCAGATAAATCAGCTTGTGCTAACTCGTTAATGAGCTTCTATTCTTGCTCTGCCGCCAACTACACTGCAGTGACGGCGCTCATGTTGGAGACACGTGTAAGCGAACGTCACCTCACGTGAGTCGACGTGAACCTGTCATGACGCACCAAGGATGTTGGAACTACCACATGACCACCACAGACACACACACACACACACACACACACAGCTGTAACTCATAGCTCCATTTCGCAATGCAATTCGTGTTTCCAGTATACCATCAACTGATTGATTCCTGCTTTTATTTCATTAAGTCTTTTAACGTTGGCATGCCACTGACACCAGGACTTGAAGGGAGGCTAAAGGAGAATAAAAAACAAACAAACTGTCATTTATTCTTCTAAACGTATCATTAGATATTTCACTCCAGAGGGAAAACATTCCCGTCACATGCGAGGCTCTTCCATTTTTTGCAAGGCCGGCTGGATGGGCAGAGAGCGGCTCTCCACTCCTCTCTGGTACAGCAGGGGTGATGTACGTGTGTGTGGGGGATGGGGGGCTGGAGGCTTGCGAGGAGCCGGCGTAATGAAGCTACACCCCACCGGGTCATAGAGGAGAGAGAGCATAATGCAGAGGACAGCCTGGCAGGCACGCAGACTATTACAGAGAAACGAGGGGGAGGGGGGGAGAGAGAGGGAGAGAGAGAGAGAGAGACTGTGTGTATGGGGAGACAGTGTGTGCGTGTGTGTGTATGAAAGAGAGGGTACAGATTGCGTGTGTGTGTGAGAGAGAGTAGGGAGAGCTAACGAGAGAAAAAGGGAATATGGAGTGTAAGGAGAAAAATGAGAGAGAGAGAGAGAGAGAGCAAGCGAGCGCGTGAGTGAGCAATAGTCCTGCCTCAGAACACTTTCACAAAATTATCTCGGCTGAGGCTGAGTGGGGCTGCGTGCTTGTTGACTTCTTCTGCAAGTGTGTCTGAGTGGGGAGAGGCGGAGGAGAGGTGGGGGGGACGAGGCGGGGCGAGGACACAGTGCTTTGGAACTGAGGGAAATTTGTCAGGGTGGTTACGCTTGGAAATTATTGTGTTACCAACAATGACTCTTGAGTGAGGTGCAATTTACACGACACGTGAACTCGATATCTTCAAAGGCATGCTGTCACACTCTATACTTTTACATATATACACACACACTTTATAGTTTTTATATATCACACACACACACACGCACGCATGCACACGCGCACATATGCGCATGCATGCATGCACACATATGCGCACGCACGCACACCTACCTTCACTTTTTGGGCCTTTAAAGCTCAATTTCTGCCCTTGGCACAATCTGAACTTTCCAGTGATGAATAAAACCAATTTAAAAAAAACCACACAATTTAGAGATTCCAGAAGCATCTCGCTGCTTCACAGGGCAAAGACCAACCAACAAACTTGCCGAACACTGTCAGGTCTTGTTATTAAAGTTCATACCCCCATATTTTCTGTGACTGCAATACTGGACTAATGAGGAAACGATTGCGATAGCTGATGTAAGATACGGAGGCGTCTCTAAGGAGGAGGAGGAGGCTCAGACTCTTTGACGAGCAGCGCTGAACAAGATTTAATCTTTTATCAAAGCCTGAGAGACGAGCTTAAAACCCGTTAAAAGTCTGCTTCAGTCTCTCAGAGCGTCTGCTGCTGTTTGCTGGACTTTAATGTAGCGTGAGGGCAGACGGTTACTCTGAATTAGTGCTTCGCTAACGTTTAAGTTACACAAGCCGTGGAGGTGGAGAAGAAAGAGGACATCTGTGATGAACTGATGGTTCTTAGGCATAGATGTGTTACATACAGACAGACGTCTGGTTTGTAATATTAGTCGGTCACACCACAGTCGTTTAAAATTCAATTTCAACAGACGGGTTTCCTGACTCCTTATTGGGTCGGGTCCGATGGTTGTAAATCGCAGGTTCTGGTCAGGATTAGGCCAGTTTCACAGGTTCACAAAATTCCCTAATCAGGCGTCTGGGACAGTTCACTTTTACTGGGGTTGCGGCCCCGTGTGAATCAGGGCACGGAGCTCACTGCCAAGAATCTTAACCGAGCTGGGGTGTGTGTGTGTGTGTGTGTGTGTGTGTGTGTGTGTGTGTGTGTGTGTGCGTGTGTGTGTGCGCGCCTTACCATTCCACGATCACAGGGTGCAGGAGAGAGTTGTTCACCTGGAATCTGAAACAGTAAAGAGTCCATGTGTGAAGCATCACTCCAGATCGCTCTGACAAGTACGAACCAAGGCCTTTTTATTTATTTACCCACACATATTTATGTATAAATGTATTCATGTACTTATGTAGTTTTTAATTTGTTTGTTTGCCTGTGGGCATTCATGACATAATTAATATTTATGATTAGTAAACAGTGGTTATACTGCAGCTGTGGCCCCACGGAATATACCCTGTTTTGTGGATGTACACAGGATATACATGCAGAGTGAGTTTGGCCTTTTAATTCACACGCGAAACAAGCGCAAACACTAACAGCTCCCCCTGGTGGAGAATCAGGTGCATGAGGCGCTACAATTCCAAAAAAGTGCCGAATAACACACGAGAAGGGCATAACCATAGCTGAACCCTCCAGAAGCGACAAGAGAATAGAATTATTGTTAAACTGTAGTGCCACCAAGACAGAACACTCCATTAGTGCCACCATGCTTCTGGCTAACTACCCCACCCCACCCCATCCCAACTGGGTGTTGCCCATCTTCAAGGAACTTTCACCCAAAGTCATTTTAGGCCCATTGGAATATCGGCGGGAAGCAGTCGTGGGTTGAGAACGGCGTGTCTTAAAAACTTACTTGCTGATTCCTTCAAAGGACGCCTCACGACAGATACTGCCACTGTCTGTGTTCAGGCCTCTCTAAGGAGGAGAGAAAGACAGACAGACAGGTGAGAACGAGGGAGCGAGGGAGAGAAGCAGACAGCACAGTGAGAGAGGAAGGAGGGGCGAAGGAGGAGAAACTCAGAGAGTGCCAGAAAGTCTCGAGGCCGCCTTCAAACGTCTCATTAGCCAAACCTATTATTGATGTGAAATGTAAAAAAAAAACAAAAAAAACAAACACTCAGTGGAATACCATCTGTCTAGTCAGGCGAAGAGTTCTCCCCTGATCCCTCCAAGTGCCCAGGCTGTGACACGGACGTTATGGAATGAAGGGTTTGTGGTAAATATCGACCCTCATTAGTCTGGGCATCGTTAGTCAATCGCGTGGTGGGTGGATCCGCCCAACCCCTCTTTTTAAAACAACAACAACAAACAACAAGAAGGAGAAGTGGAGCAGGAACCGGCAGAAATAAACGGGCCTCGGGTAGTTTCACATCTAGATGAGGGACATTTTTAAAAAGGTGAGTGGGAACGTTCCTCGAACGGAACGCCAGTGCTAATACAGCGGCTAAAGCAGGAGTTTTGGTGATGAAGGAGAGACAGTCCCAGGGACTTCATCGCCAGTAAGAAAAAACCCAACAGCACTTCTGTTGACCCAATGTATGTGGTGTTCTCTAAAAATATGGAGAGAAAATGAGATTTTACCAGTGTGAGGAGGACAGACGGGCCCAGGTTGGTCAGAACATCAGCGATCTGCAAACAAAACACAAGGTACGCTAATTAACATTCATTCAATTCATCCAATGTGAGCATTTCTTTGGGAGACACTCTCAAACGGCCTGGGACATAAAAAAACTTCTCAAGCGAGCGGTCAAGCCGACTATGTTAAAGCGTCTGCTTCCGTCCCAAATGTTGCGCAATTCTGGCAGGAGGTGGCGGGAATCCTGAGAAGCGAAGGGAGCTGAGAGACATGAGCCAAGAATTTTGGGACAGCATTCCTGAGCGGTCCGAGTCTGTATTCCCTCGGAAAGCAGCTAGTCTCAGAAGAGTCTAAAGGGAAAAAAAGCTTTCACTGTCTACTTTCCTGCTCTTCTGAGGGCTTAAGCCTGCCTGTATTCTTAACACTGACCCAACTCTCGTCACACGAGGACGTGTGTTTGATAGAGACTACAAAGTGCTTCTGTAAGTCCCTCTGGACAAGGGTGTCTGCCAAATGCTGCATATAGAAATGAAAACCATGAAATAAGCAGACCAGAATCCAGCACAGGACTAATTCCCTCTACAGGTCCATTTCACTCGCTTCTCTCTCTGCTGCTTTGAGACGACACATCCTTGGGCTGTATGGATTCTGCGGAAGCACTCAAAGTTCGACGCCTGCAAATCGCACGGGAGAGAAGAGTCAAATCAAATCACATCCCAGCTCCAATGCTATAGTGCGAGTGGAAACTGCTCTTTACAGTGAGATCACGCTGACCCCCTCCCCCTCCCCCTCAGGTAAAGGCTGGGATGCGGTTTTGTGGATACTGCACTTTCTAAAGGGCAACGAGGACCCCCAGGTAATTAGGCAGGGAGAGAGGCAGCGCTGACGGACCACCGATAGCTTGAACCTCAGCCAAGGAAGGAGCTCAAGGAAGGAACCTCAGCTTAGCTCAGAAGCCCAGCCCCAAATCAGGACAACCGAGTGCTTTCCCAAAGCCACGGCCACGCCTCCCTCCGTGGTCCTGGAGCAGGAAGCGGGTCCCGGACATTCCTGGCAGGAAGAGAGTGGCGATCTGATCGGCTGTGGCCATCAGCAAATGGGATGGCAAGGACCTGACGATAAAAGCGGATGAGGTCCAGAGGGGTGTTCACTGCCAAGCTAATAAAGCTAGCCAGAAGGCCAGATTAATGGCTCACAAAGCGGTGATGATGCTGACTTAATGTCCTGTGTCCGACAAATAACGAACACGCTGAGAAGACCACAAAAGCCACGATGCTCAGACTGGCCGTACGGAGTTGATAAATCAGGAGGGTGGGGGATCGTTTAAAAATCTGTGAGCTGTGCGAGATCCTCCTCTGGCCGTTTACAGCACTTTAATAAAGCTGCCTGACGCAACTATGCATCACTATCACAGCAGTTAAAGCCAGCGCACGCATGCGCCTGTGCACACACACACACACACACACACACACACGTGCACACACACGCACGCACGCACACGCACGCACGCACACGCACGCACGCACACGCACGCACGCACACACACACACACACACACACACACACACACACACACACGCGTGCGTGCGTGCACATACACGCACGCACGCACAAACAGCTTCAAATGAGCTCAGGATTCGTAAACACAGCTGACACAGAAGACTGCACCCAAATAAAAACTAACAGTGGTTACCTTATGATAAACTGCATTCTGTACACATGTGCCACTTTATTAATGATCTCAGCAGTAGGGACAGGGACCAAAGTCCTAGGTTGCCAGACAAGTTCTGGCTTGATGGCACAAGTTGAAAACAACTGGGGAACAGGCCAAGCAGCTGATGGCGAAAAGCTGACACCTGGATCCCTGGGATGTGGAGAGTGAGGTAAACATCTGGCAACCCTTGTGGGAACCCCCCCCCCCCCTTTCTGGGAAGGAAAAAAAACCACCTCTAAATGAATGCTCTCTGCCTGTAATGATCATGATACTTGGTCTTAGCATGGGCTAATGTTTTCTTTTTCTTAAGTGTACTGCACTTTGCTCAGATCAGGCTCTGCTGTGACAGAGAGCATCCACGCACACCACACCTGCTTACCCATGAACCATTATTGACCCATAAATTCTCTATGTAATTCTCTGTCAGTTGTAAATATGTAATTAGCTACATGTTCAAAACACTGACAACTATTGGCAATGCCTGCGGTCTATAAAACTGCCAGGGAATCGGGGGTGAAAGTTCAACAGCAAGCCCACAGAACCCATGTCAGCAGTGGTGCTGATCATAAACTAGCTCACTGCCAGCTTGAGAAGGAAATTCAGAATTCAGAATTGACTTTCCCAAACATCTTCCAACACCACAAAGCATAAATAATAGAGGATGAGGATACCAGCACCTCGAGGCATTGAGCCGACAGGAGCCCAATTTGTTTCATATCACTAACTTGGTTGTTCTGCTTACTTATGGTGAACCTGCTGTTAGCTTGAGAAAGAGTAGATCAGACACAAGATTCCATTTGCACCATACACAGTGACTTATTTTTGACACTTTTTTTGTCCTTTGCCATTTGGCGTACAAAAAAATGCCTTCCTGTTAAAAGAGTTGGAACGTGTTATGTTTCACATGTTCATGTGCCTTGAGGGTCACGTGATTAACGGATATACGTATACTGTCAGATGGAGCGTCACACACAAACCTTGGCAACAGCACCGTGGACAGTGCCTCAGCCCAGCACCATGGACAGCGCCTCACACAATGCCACATCTTTCACAGGGCAGGGGAATTCCACACAGCCTCAGGGGGAAGGGAGTGTTGGTCACAGTCGGACAGGATTCGTCAAGAGTATCGCTCTACCCACGATGCATTTTGCTGGGAGTCGGGGTGCTTAGAGATAATAAGATATCTGCCAGTGTGCACTACAGTACATTAGAACTTAAGAGTCCAGGACACACGAGCCAGAGGGGGATACGGTTACCTCCCCTCAGCAGTACAGTAGACTCTGGATTTTGGAAATATGGCTCTGGAAATATGGATTTTCCTCACTCCCCAAAACCCGGACGGACGGACGGACGGACGGACACACACACACACACACACACACACACACACACACACACACACACTCCCCAGTCTTAATGGTGACTGAGGATGGAGCAGATTAAAATGATGAACGCAGAATGATCATCCATCGTTTCTATCTTCTCAAATGACCCGTGCCTTCTTCTCATTTCAGTCCTAACAGTCCCCTTTGAGGAAATCCTTTTAATGTGTTAATTTGAACCTTCTCTTTCTTCCTATTTTTAAAAATCAAAACACAACCAGTCTGCTTAATACGGGATTTTTCTCTGTAGACGGAGGTTTCAGGAGATTTATTCAGGCCATCTGAGTTTGAAGAAAAAAATAAATAAATAAAAATATATCCTTAAATATCTCTTTAATCTGAACAAAAGTTTTCTAACAAAATGTTGAGAATTCTAAGTTTGAGTGCAAGCCGCAGCATTTGAGCCAAACTAAAGACTGCACTGAAACGGACATTGATTGATCTTTAATTATTTCAATTTTATATTTAACATACACACTCAGATTACTGGCAATCATGATTAATGACACAAAAACGGTCCAATCAGGGGAAAACAAATCAATCATCACACACACCCAGCGATGGCAGGAGAATTGTGAACCAATCAATGGTGTTCACCGCACGGACTCAGACTGAGCAAGCTAAACAGCAACACATCTCAACATAAGTGGAAAATGACGGTCATTAAGACAATCTGAATGTGGTTGTTTGCATATTGTGGGCGAGTCTAACAGCTGTAATTATGCAATTTGGCATGATATCCACTCGAGATAAGATCAGACGAACGTACCGTGATCTCGGTGCGGAGCAGCAAATGGTACGGAGGAGAAAGAGCGCTAGAATAACATAAGATGAATAGGATGTTATCCTGGGAACTGTACAAGCACAAAATAAAGGTCATTACTGCATCATAGTGTTTGAGAAAGCACTGCAAAGACGGATATCACTTCACTGGCGGTTTAGCTGGGAAATCAGGCAGCACGTTATGGTGGTTTGTAACACGGGTGAAGTTCACCGCGGGCAAATCCAGAGTGCCAAGGGCATTTTGCATATCATTACAGAAAAGGGTTTCACAGAGAATGCAACAATCATGGGTGTCAGCCCTCGTTGTGGGTGTTGCGCCATGGCCCAAACTGCCAAACCAGAAGCACAAACCTTTAAACTCTTATTAGCCACTCTGCCCACTATAAAGTCAAGCTGCGACGTTGGTCACCACAGAGCACATTGGCAGGATGGATTAGGCTGCACACGCACATGCTAGCCCGTGGCCACACGCGGGTGCGTTAGCGTGTGATCTGCTTCCGAGCTTTCATTTGTCCTCCAGGATTCTCAGTATCCCCCGCTGTCTGATTGGCTTTGCTCTCCGTGGCTCTGCTGCTGTTTGCCTTCTCAAATGATCTGTTTGTCCAAGAGCGAGAGAAACCTCTGGAGAGCCCATGTTTACTCTCCCGAGCGGAGCAGAGACGGGGAGGGACTAAGTGGAGGTGGGGCAAGATGAGGGCGGACCGCCCGCCCCCCCGACACACACACAGTCAAGAAAATAGGCAGAGGTGTGAGCAGAGAGCAAAAGAGAAACAGAATACATCAGAAATGCAGCACCACGTCACCTTGAAACCTTCTGTGTCATATAAAGTACATTTTCAGGAGAATGTGATTTTGATGAGAATTCCGGTCTCACCCTTCCAGCGGGTGGTCTTACCCTCCGCCCTCGGCCTTCTATCAGACGCCTGGGAGTTTGAAGGTGTGGCTGGGAGTTCGAGGGTGTGGCAGTGTTTTGCTGTCTGTCTGGAATCAAATTGATGATGTCATTCCTGAAGTGTCATTCCTGACACCTCCAGGTTAGGGCTCACTGGGACAACCTTGGTGTTAACCATTCTTTCAGCATTTCTTCTTTCAGTCTGTGGGATTTTTCAAACTTCTCATTCCTTCTGTTGGACGCTTCCATCACTAGGGACTGGCAGATGCATCTCCACTACCGTTTTCTGCACCTTTTCCAACATCACACTGTCTGGTTGGTTCTCCACTGCTTTCTTGTCTGTCTGGATCTGGAGGTCTCACAGTACCTCAACCTTGTTGTTCTCCACCACTCTCTGTGGTTCCTACCATGTGAACTTGGGTGTGTCCAGCTCATATTCTGCTTTGTGAAATCTGAGATATATATATGTGTGTGTGTGCGCTGAGTACAGTTTGTTCAGAGGCCCAACTGTGCAAACTTGGTAGCGGTAGGGCTCGAAGTAGAAATGACCAGTGGTTTAAATGATTAGTGGTTTAATTACATTAACTGCCATATACTACCCGTATATGTGTGTGTGTTTAAGGGGTCAGAAGCACCAAATGGAAGATTCAGAAATCTTCCAAATCCAGTTCCACAATGTTTGTTGAATAAAACATGCAGAAGTATAGGTGAAAAGGGAAAAAAACAAACAAACCACATTCCCATTTACCATTCCCAGTAAATATTTTCCATTAAAATAAGTATGGAACAACTCTACGGAGTGACTCTAGACAATGGCAGTTTTTCGGTAGTTGTCAGTCAGTCACAGTTCAAATGAAGCTTTCTCTAAGCAGGGAATGAACTGCATATGGTACTTTCCCCAGTGCCTGGGACGTTCCATTAGGGCTAAGGGGTTAAAACGTAAATGGACATTTAAAAGATTTCTACAGGCTTGTTATCAAAAGTAGAAAGGTTTCGTCTGCTACATTCCCTGGAGCGTTTACACAACAGACACTGCTAAGTATACGTTCTTATCACAATTATGGAATGCATTGACCGTGATTTCTTTCATAGACTCTCCCGGGGCCCCCTCTTCCCAGGACAGCTGTGGGGCCTACCATCCTTATTAAGAGGGCGCGCTCACACACAGCTATAGGCAGCACTTGTAGGAAATCTTATAGGCAGTACAATAGATATTTACAATAGCCATCATATCCATTACGGTCTCTAGGGTGTTGTGCTGTCCTGGTGACATATCACATCCCTTGTATGCCTTCCCTGCCTGTGTCTGGTATGGACTGTCTCAGAGCCTGCTCTGCAAAGTCTGCATCTTGGGTTTTCTCTGGTGTGACACACCCCTGCTTTGATCGACTGCCGTGATTGGTGCCTTTGTGCTGTTCTTCAGTCCTGCACTTCCAACCATTGGTAGGATTGTCTTAACAGCCACCCCTGCTATCTGTCAGTGGTACACTCCAAGGAGGGGCTTAGCCTGCCCTGGCATCTCCTCTGTTTCCATGGTGACTGCATCCCCTATCTGAGGCACCCCGTCATCAGCTCATCCTTGGAGAACATTGCTTGGGTGGATGTTTCATGTCTCACCCTGGACAGTGGAGCTTAAGCTCCGTAGACCCCTCCACTCCCGTCCAGCTGGTATATGGTCTTTGGACATTGGATCTTGGGTGGAGTGCGTGGTACACTGTGAGGGGTTTTGTGGCTTTGGGTGGAGAGTGTGGTACATTGTGAGGGTTTTCTGGTCTTTGGTGGAGTGCTCCATGTACTGTGAGGAGTGTTCTGGTCTTGACATCAGCAGCTTCCAGTTCTTCTCTTGACAAGTTTATAGTGCCTGCTGGGTATCCGAAGGCAGGGCACGTGGGTTTAGGGCTTTGACCTTACTGTTCCCATCAAACTGCCTCAAGGACCCGTCCTACCCTGTGGAGGTGTTTGGATGTTGCTGTCTTACTGGCGTCTACCTCACAGTTCCCATGTGTATGGAGAATCCCCAGGTACGTTTAGCTGTCCCTCAGTAAATACAGTTGATTAGGCTTCAGACATATATATGAAACCCAATTCTGCCTGAATAAGAACATGAAATAATTAAACCAAACCACATAAGGGGGAGGAAAGACATGAAAAGGACAGCGATATAATAGGCGATGACGGAGAGTGTTGAAGGCTCTGAAAACGTCTCTGAAAAACATCTCTTGCTAAATATATCCATTATAAGATAACAGAAAATTCTTGCAAAACCTTGATGCAATGTGAGCAAAGCAAAATGAAACTTCCGAGTTCTGGAGAACAAGGACAGTCTAACGTGCGCGCTCAGCAGAAAACCCAGAGAGCTTTCTGGTTTCTTTCCGGTTCCTTCTGCTTCTTTCCTGCCATTAATCACCCTAAGCAGCTCTGTAATAATAACGGGAGTTCAGCTAAAAATACCTGCGGCCCAAATGTTGGGCTCGACCTTGTGGCGTGGCGAAGACGGCTCCTGTGACATTATCACACGCAGGTGCGGTGGAGGTGGAGCAGGAGCAAGTCTCGCTCGGCACTGCGGTGTAGACCGCAGTTCTCCCTCTCCTCTGCCCGCTGCCCCCAGGGCAGCACCGCCCATCCTCCACCCAGAGCAAAAGGAGGAGGGATCAGCTGTCTGAGGTCGTGGCAGTGCAATATGACTGCAATCGCTAAAATGGTAGAGAGGAAAAGAGAGCGAGAAGGAGTGAAGGGCTGAGCGGTGCATCAGGCAGTCTGGGTCTGCTACACTGTGACGCGTCATGGATCCTGGTGGACGTGTTACCGAGTTACACGGCTCGAGCCAGTTCAGACGGGTTCGAGGGTTCATGTGGAGGGAAACCCAAGAGCTAGCGGGAGACAGAAAGAATCAGAGAGCGCGACGGAGCGAGAGAGAGAGCGAGAGAGGAAGAAACAGAGAATAAACAAATGGGAGGGGAGAGAGAGTGTTCCAAATTTCACTTGTGACTTTTTCGCCATTGTAGGTCTGACTCGGTACAGTGCTGTCACACACCCACTCCCTCACACCCACACCCTTCTTCTCCCAGAATAGCAAAGTGTCTGATCTGCATTCACACAGCAGCTGTGAAGATCAGGAGCTGTCGAACACAACAGCAGCGTGGGGTGGCCAAACCTCAGGTTAAACCTGCATCTCCGTCCAAGTCTCCGCCCACATCTTTGCCTTCATCTCCGCCCACGTCTCCACCTGCGACTTTTCCCTTGTGTCCTCCCGCAACTCCACCCCTTGTCTCCGCCCACGACTTTGCCCTCGTCTCTGCTGGAGCCAAGCAGGTACTGAAGCTGTTCGGGGAGTCCAACCCTCACCGAGAAGCAGCAGGCTGACATCTCAGCAGGGCAACACAGGCCCAACACAGGCAGCCTACAGAATCCTCCCTCACCCCTGCTGTCTGGAGATGTTTTGAGCTCATAAATAAGGACCTGCCAAACTCCACAATTCAAGGCCGTGGGAATGAATACATACCGATAGGATTATTGCTGATGCTTGAAAACAGGATGCATATGGTGATCTTCCAAGTAAATAAAATAAATATGTACACAAAGCAAACCAAGATACAACACTAAGAGACAGGAATGCAAGAAACTTGCGCCATGGGTCCCGGTAGCTGTGCTACTGCATGTGAGTGTACGTGCGAACTCGACAGCTTTTTACCTAATGACTTTCAAAATGTCCACAGAGATCACGATTAGTAGAATCTTTGAACTAAAACTCACACTGTAGGCCCCTCCTACATTATTCCTAGATCTCTATGCTCAGATGCAAGGCAGCACTTCCAGAATAGCCATAACAAACCTGGTAATCTTGTCACTCACCTCATTAGCCACCAGTGCCACCCTAAACTCAGCCTCCCGCCATATTTAAAAGCTGCCACCCTGAGGAAGTTCAAACGTGGGCACCTTTCCCCATTTCAACTCACTGTCATCACGTAACAGCATCACTGCGACGCGTTTCTGAACCAGCTGCCTCAAGACGGAAAACAGCACCCGCCTCCCCCGCTGGCGCGTGGACAACCCTGCCACCGGAATTCCAGCCAGCCAATTGCATCTGTCGACGATGACCCTGCCGCAATATCCGCCGTGTGAATATTTTTTAAACAGGAAATTCCCCTTACTGCATATTTGACTGGTGATTTCAGAGCGAGACGGCGACTGCCTTGCGCCTTTCTATTCGCTTTCAGCCTCAGCGAAAACGGCTTTAGGAAACAACGAGAACTTGGAGTTAAAAACAGTGACAAGGTCACCTCAAGGTCACTGGTGAAGTTTCCATCCTGAAACACCGGTAAGCTGCAACTATAACTGAACCGAGAGGTTAGGGGACAAGCCGAACACGCCTTCACGCGCGTTTCCTGTGCCAACCGGTCCGCGGATCTTTGTGGGGCGTATTTGAAAGTGAACAAAGCGCTCTACTCACGTCACAGGTGTAGTGGACTTCATCCACCGCATACTTCTCCTTGAAGTGCTCGCGTGGATGGATCCTGCCAAAAGAGACAGATGAAGGCAGCTTTAATCGCCGGGCCCGGGGGAGGCCGTACCCGAGGAGCAGCAGAGGAGGGAGGGGGCGGGACAAAAGCAGCAGCTTGTTCAGTCATGATTAGAAGAAAGCCGAGCAGAAGCCTGAAGGTCTCCTGCACCAGGAAGCAGAATGCGCTCTGTGCTCGATTGCTACATCCTTATCCCTGAAGACCTGACGTAACACAGTGCATTGTCTGAGATGGTGTGTGCTGTGCCTCAGTCAGGACAGAAGCCACAGTTAAAGGTACTGTAAGCAACATGTGGTTTTGTTCTAACTCATATTAATGGCTTTACTGTATAAACTGTTTTTAAGCCAACATTTAATGGGAAACTGTGCTTATTCAACCTTTAAGTTACTTTTGCACATTTCCCAATGTAGGTCCAACAAACCAAACACCTCCAATGTACTAATCCTGCAATGTGGAAAGGTGCTTACTAAAATCCAAGCCAGACAGTGCCAGCACACACATCGGACTAAACCTTTGTGTCTGGTGTTTAATCCAGTGCCTGGACAACACTTTTCTCTGCACCATCTACGTCCGGCTCTGTAACACTGTGACAGCCCCACCAAGTGAACAGCAGGACAAAAGTCCTTCCTGTCTGGATGTGATGCCACTCACAAACACATCCAGGATCTCATTGGTTGGGCCCTCTACCAGAAAGGCAGTGCTGCTGATTTCATTGGGCCGCCTCCCTCGTACTTTCCTGACTGTTCGATGGCCCAGTTACCGTTTATGATGGAATATCCAGAACACACACACACACACACACACACACACACACACACACACACACACACACACACACACACACACACACACACACACACACACACACACACACACACACACACACACACACACACACCCCCCCCCCCTTGATATGCCAAGGAATAATATTTCTTATGAATCTCATAACCAGCTAATCCTGTACAATAGAACAGCTCCTCTGTTCATGGATAATTTAATATAGCTTCATATTCATATATTAAACAGGAGCAGGTCCCTAGCTTTAAGAAGGCTGGTACCACTGAGCTCCGAAAAGGTTGGTAACAGGATGGATTTAAACGCCGTGGCGATCTCTTCACACCGCCCACCCTATCCATGGCGGCTCATTAAAGTGGCATATGCTTTTCAGGGACTGGAAAAAGTTACTATACAATTCAACCCAATAAGACATTTTGATGTGCACGTACATGCGTACACATAACCAATCCAGACAGCTAAATACACGTGTTTACACCAAAATGTGGTATGTGCGAGTGACTGGCGAAATCAGAACGCTTCTGGGCCTTCACACAGGACTGTGTGAGATGTGTGTAGAGTTGTGTCCCTGGGGAATGTACACGACAAATGACGTGCAGTTAGAGCGATGGGTTCTGGTTCACTCAGACTGGGGGATTTAGGTAAAGAAAGCCCCCTAAAGACCCTGAAAGAGCCGGGTCAGCACTCTAAACGTCAGGGCACCAGTAGGGTGTTCTGGGGAGCATTAGAGCATGACTCACTTCCCCATCCAGGTGGCGTAGCTCTCCGGCAGCTTGGGGACGAAGAGGAGGGACCTGCCCGAGTCCACATCCAGGGCGCCGTAGCAATCCGCCTCCGTCACGCCAAACGTCCAGTGGAAGAAGGACTCCTGCGGAACATGGAGGGACGAGTCACGGGACGAGGGACTCACCACAGGACTCAGGAACACTGGAATGATTTCCCAGTGCACAGCCATAGTCCACCCTTAGTCCACCCTGACCCCACCCGGCCCCCACGGTGCTTGAACACCAGCAGTTTCCATAAATAGAAAAATGCCTTGTTTCACAGTCAACAGTTAACCACAATTAGCCAATAATTTTGACACATTATTGCTGCAAAGTTTCAAACCAAACACAAACACGTTAGTCGCTTTACAAGCCATAAAGTGGCTTTAAAGTCCTGGTAGACTTAAGAGTCTGAATTCATAACCGCTCTCAGAGCAGGTGTACGCATCAGACGTGTGCCTGCTTAATAATCTATGATCTTAACCACAATAAATACATACATATATATTCCACACCAGCACTCTCGCGCTCAAACAATTAAGACCTGTCGTTCCAGATTTAATCTCTGCTTGTAAATGTTTCATAAGCGATTGCGCAAGGAGGAAGACATTCCATAACTGCCTGGTTCGGTCCTATTAGACTCCTGCTTGTACGCAGCTCCCTGCTACTAAACGATCATGGGCGAGCGTGCAATTAAACAGACGAAGACTCTTTTATTCAAATGAAGAAATCATTTGCATGAGAAATAAACACGTAGCAGGCAGGAAGAAATGACTGCTGTTCATTTATTTATGGTTAAATTAACATTGAAAGCGTGCTGCTCATAATTCGACATTCCTGTGCGCATAAACTTCACCGTTTCATCTGCTGCCTGCTTCAGCGCTGAATATGGCTCCTCACTGGGCTCGAGTTTAATCTATGGCCTTCGCGGACAGGCAAATCGAGGAGAACCAAGATGGTCAGCTAGGTTTGTTGGCCGACTGGTAGGTGTCAACACGGTACCGAAATAACAATGGCACGGTGGAAACGGTGCCCTTCTGAGAAGCTGTGCTTGAAGTTTGCCGTTACCTGTCAGAACGTCTGGCGCTACAGCGGGCAGCGCGGCGGGGGCCGTTGCCTGTCGGAACGTCTGACGCTACAGCGGGCAGCGCGGCGGGGGCCGTTGCCTGTCGGAACGTCTGACGCTACAGCGGGCAGCGCGGCGGGGGCCGTTGCCTGTCGGAACGTCTGACGCTACAGCGGGCAGCGCGGCGGGGGCCGTTGCCTGTCGGGAACGTCTGACGCTACAGCGGGCAGCGCGGCGGGGGCCGTTGCCTGTCGGAACGTCTGACGCTACAGCGGGCAGCGCGGCGGGGGCCGTTGCCTGTCGGGAACGTCTGACGCTACAGCGGGCAGCGCGGCGGGGGCCGTTGCCTGTCGGGAACGTCTGACGCTACAGCGGGCAGCGCGGCGGGGGCCGTTGCCTGTCGGAACGTCTGACGCTACAGCGGGCAGCGCGGCGGGGGCCGTTGCCTGTCGGAACGTCTGACGCTACAGCGGGCAGCGCGGCGGGGGCCGTTGCCTGTCGGGAACGCCTGACGCTACAGCGGGCAGCGCGGCGGGGGCCGTTGCCTGTCGGAACGTCTGACGCTACAGCGGGCAGCGCGGCGGGGGCCGTTGCCTGTCGGGAACGTCTGGCGCTACAGCGGGCAGCGCGGCGGGGGCCGTTGCCTGTCGGAACGTCTGCCGCTACAGCGGGCAGCGCGGCGGGGGCCGTTGCCTGTCGGGAATGTCTGGCGCTACAGCGGGCAGCGCGGCGGGGGCCGTTGCCTGTCGGGAATGTCTGGCGCTACAGTGGGCAGCACGGCGGGGGCCGTTGCCTGTCGGAACGTCTGGCGCTACAGTGGGCAGCGCGGCGGGGGCCGTTGCCTGTCGGGAATGTCTGGCGCTACAGTGGGCAGCGCGGCGGGGGCCGTTGCCTGTCGGGAATGTCTGGCGCTACAGCGGGCAGCGCGGCGGGGGCCGTTGCCTGTCGGAATGTCTGGCGCTACAGCGGGCAGCCCGGCGGGGGCCGTTACCTGTAGGAACGTCTGGCACTACAGCGGGCAGCGTGGCGGGGGCCGTTACCTGTAGGAACGTCTGGCACTACAGCGGGCAGCGTGGCGGGGGCCGTTGCCTGTCGGAACGTCTGCCGCTACAGTGGGCAGTGCGGCGGGGGCCATTACCTGTAGGAACGTCTGGCGCTACAGTGGGCAGCGCGGCGGGGGCCGTTACCTGTCGGAAGACCTCATCGGTGTCGGTGCAGTAGCGCTGTCTCTGCTCGCCCCCTTGCAGAACCACCATGGAACGTTGCTGCAGGCCCTGGACCGCCCGCAGACCCTCACACAGACGCCACCGGTTCTCGGCAAACAAAGCGGCAGACACCCTCAGAGTGTCCTTCCCCAACCAATATACTCCTTTTCTGCAACACACACACACGCGCACAAACACGCACACAATAAAATGGGGAAAAAGGATATGAGAGATATGGGAACAGAAGTTAATTACTGTCACGCGCTCTGGTTTTAGGACACTGATCACGTACACCACGTCTAAGCTACTCACAGTCCTGAAACCAGTTCAACATACTTATTTTTAATATTATTTATATTATTATTATTATTCATGTTTAATAACATTTTTTAAACATTTAATATTAGAATTATATATTGAACGCAGATTTTAATATTTTCAAGCATTTTTAAAAAAGCCTTCTTTTCATTGCTTTATAACAGAAATTTTGCTGAGTCAGAAGACTGCAGATGACCTCCAGGAGCATCTTTGGGTGAGCAGTGAGTCCAACAGCACGGAGACGCAGCAGTCAGTCCAACAACAGTCTCACCACACAGCACGGAGACGCAGCAGTCAGTCCAACAACAGTCTCACCACACAGCACGGAGACGCAGCAGTCAGTCCAACAACAGTCTCACCACACAGCACGGAGACGCAGCAGTCAGTCCAACAACAGTCTCACCACACAGCACGGAGACGCAGCAGTCAGTCCAACAAGTCTCACCACACAGCGCGGAGACGCAGCAGTCAGTCCAACAACAGTCTCACCACACAGCACGGAGACGCAGCAGTCAGTCCAACAACAGTCTCACCACACAACACGGAGATGAACATATGGAGAAAGAGCACATCAAAGAAGGGAAGAGAGACCAGAGGAAAGAGAGACCAGCTACAGAGAAACAGGCCTAGATATAAAACATACAAAAGGACAGGTCAACACAGTCAGGACATGAGGGCAGAGATTTAGAAATAATCATAAATTAAATAATCATTTATAAATGAAAGTATATTACAAACAGATATAAATCTTGCCGACTACAAAGTTTCACGAGATAAGGCAAGGATTCACATATTGTTAGTGTCAAACATAAAGTGTTTTATTACGACATGGGCAAAGTTTGAAATCACGGCAAAAATCTTAAAGTCCTCAAGAGACGAACTTTGAACGGTCGAAGACCAAGAAGTTAAGAAGCGACAAGCTACAACACTTGCAGTGTCAGCACTTTCCGTTAAAATAGCATTTGAAAAATATAACGGACATAACGAAATCTTTTGATTACGTAGCTCCCAACAAGACTATTTTGCTGGAAACAGTTCAATCAGTTTAGCCAACTAGCTATCATCTGAATCCCTTTTCTGGGGTAGTTTAGCCCACAGAGACCTGAAGTGTACTCATTAATGATATATGCATAAACTGTCCAAATTCAACAACCCGAAAAAGACTGAAACGCTCCCACGCGGATCACATGTACAAGCACAAACGTTCAGAACTTTAGGAATGTACAGTCATTAAGAAGCGAAAAAGAATGTATTACAGAGCACAGGCGCACACTTACATCTCTGCTGTAGCCATCTTGTCCAGTGCGGGAATCACATGACCGCGTCAGCTGACGCGCACTGCCACGTTGTGAGAAAGCGTGACCGCGGCGTGGTCTGATCCTAGTGGGCTTTACGCGCTGAGACGATTCGCTGTGTAGTGGCTAGACTGTACAGGCTGTCTTAGATGTTTATGTAACGTCAAGTCCTGAAATGCCTTTTACATGGTTACATTCAAAGCAAGCTGTGTGTAACATTTCCTGCGATGGCGTAGGTTTCATTTGAACTCGGCTCATTATATGACTCGTGTGAGCACGAATTATTGTTGGCGCCTGCCCCTTCTCCAACTACGCGTCTGATTTCCTGTGAAACAAGCGTTTCAGTGCGCTAAATAAATACCGAAGTTGTCCAGGATACCTGATGTAGCCTACAAACACACGAAATGAAAAACAACATTTCTATAAGCAGCTGTCAGTGATCTCTTAATTACATTTAGCTACGTTCTGGCCGCACACGCTTAGTTTTTGACCACAGCTTATATAGGTGATATTTTGTGATATGTCATATTTTGCGGTAATGAACCACCGCCAACTCAGTACTTACATGGTCATGTGTAAAAGTCCATCACCAGGGTTTATATAGACCTGATTACCGGCGCAGCACCCACTACCATCCCAATACTTTGCCGCTCAAATAAAGTTTAGCCAACAGCATGGTGAGAAACCGACCATAGATAAACAGCGCAGAGGGTGGGCAACAAACTGCATGACCTCAGGTGGGCTACCGTCTCTCGTTAAAGTGTAGGCCTATGAATTGCAGCAAGATAGATGTAGGCTAGACTACCTCATTAAGGTTGGTGGACAGTCAATATTGAGCTCATCCTTTCAGCAAGCTTTTCACTTATCCTGACAGGTGTGCTATAATTCAAAACTGAACAAGAAAGAGTAATAGTCTATCGTAGCTTTAACCTGGGTCATAAAGAGAAGCCACTGTCACAGAATCTCCTGTTTCGTGTAGTGTTATCACAGTAGTTCCTGTTTTGTGGAGAGACTATTGTGAAATAATAAAAAAAAAACAGAATTGTCAAATTGTCAAATTTGAATGTCTAATATAACTGTGATTGTGATTGGTTGTAATACAAGGAGATTGTTCCTCTCTGGCTCACTCTTTGAGGTTCCATGTTTTCGTCATTGCTCTGTAGCCTACTTCTTCAATGCTGGGTGGTCAGAACATTGTGTACTTGATACCAGATAACAATAGACAAAACTATGGCTTCTCTCCAGAAGGAGAGAATTGAATCAGCTTCTGTCCTTATAACGTCACACACATTACTTTGATCAAACAGTCATTGCCAACTAAGATCCAGGCTTTGCTGATCCTGAATATAGATCCTGCGGAAAGCCGAACACAGCTGAACATGCTGGACGAGAGTCAACGCTACCCAACACCACCCAACACCACTCAACACCAGTCAACTCCTCCCAACCCCACTCAACACCCATCAACCCCTCCTAACACCACCCAACACCACACAACACCACACAACACCAGTCAACTCCTCCCAACCCCACTCAACACCCATCAACCCCTCCTAACACCACCCAACACCACCCAACCCCACACAACACCAGTCAACTCCTCCCAACCCCACTCAACACCCATCAACCCCTCCTAACACCACCCAACCCCACACAACACCAGTCAACTCCTCCCAACCCCACTCAACATCCATCAACCCCTCCTAACACCACCCAACACCACTCAACACCCGCCAACCCCTCCCAACATCACCCAACACCACTCAACACCCGCCAACCCCTCCCAACATCACCCAACACCACCCAACCTGCTGCAAGTAAGATGATGGAAAAAAGGCACCTGGACCATCAGCTATTCTGTTTGAGAAGGTCCACAGAGAGTTGAGCAGTTAAACTGCACTGGCAAGAAATAAGAAAGTAAACCAGACAACACTAATAAAATAAAAATACAATTGTTAAATTGAGATCTGGTTTATCCTAAACAATATGAAGACCTTGGAGCTAGCATATTCACATTATTCCAATAGTTGAAAAAAGATGTTACATATGTAAATAAAATATATCAGTAAATTCAGCTGAATTATTGATTAAGTGCTGCCTGTTGCTTCTAAAATCTCCTTGATTTCTGTGTGCGTGTGTGTGAAGCTCAGCCCTCCCGCTCTGCTTCCTCCCCCTCATGGCCTGTTCCTTGTCCTGGCGTGTGAGTGCGGAGCAGGCCAGCTCCTCAGGCAGTGGGACAAACACCACACTATGCCCCCTGATGTAAATGCTGATAATATGTAGATCAAAGGCACAGGTTGCAAAGGCATGGTGATAAAATTAGACAGAAATACTCAATAAAGTTATAATAAATTAGACAGAAATACTGAATAGGAGTTCAACACACGGTCCAAATCCCTACTTTTACAGTTTATACACGGTCAACCCTATCAAAGATGTTTTGAGAGTGTCATGGTTGGTCCCTCCTAGTGTCCCTGTCTCCGTGGTTTTCCTGTCTCCGTGGTTTTCCTGTCTCCGTGGTTTTCCTGTCTCATGTCATCGGTTCATTTTCTTCATTCTTGTTCCAGTCCTTGTTTATGTTTTCACTTTCTCATGTGTGTCACATGTTCATTGTTAGTTCTCATTACCCTCATTGTGTTTCTCCCTGTTAGTCTGCTGGTCTTTGTGATTCCATTCCTGCGTTCTCTGTAGTTGGATGTGCTAAGCTCTTTACTAGGTATTCCCGGACTCTCCACATTGGTTCATTGGCCCTGGACCGGGACCACAACTCTGATTATGGATTTGCCCTTAATAAACCTCGCTCTTCTCAGCATGTGCTTCTGCCTCGTGATCGCTCCATGTTCCAGAGAGCTTTAAAGCATTTTCTTATTACCAGATGTAAGAATATTTCCCCCACAGATATTCACTCAAGGGTGGCAGAATTCCTAATAACTCTAAACTGTTTCAGCTTTGACTCCAAGTACTACTCGCAGATAAAATGAGAATTAAATGTATGGGTATTAAAATGTCACCATCCTATGAAAACCTTTTTTGTTGCATTTGTTGGAAAACAATTTGAACAATTTTGAATGATATACTGGCCCTGCACTGACAGTATTTCTGAGATAAATTGATAGTATTTTTGGGTCTGCGTCACAGACATTTGAAAAGCTCAGAGTGTTTATTTCTCCCTTCTCCGAGAGCCCGTTTAGACCTGGTCATTTCATGAGACTAGTATGTGGCTTGCATCCTGATCAGTGACCACATGCATTTACACTTGGTAGTCAAAGGCATTGCCAGTTAGTCACTTTGAAATCTGATTTGCTATGTAGTGTGTAATATGCAAATTGGCTCATATACAAACTTTGAGGAAGGCACCGGTTCCAGCAGTTGATGTTAATGAGGAAATGACTCATTAGGGTAATTAATACAGCAGTGACCCTTGTCGCAGCTGCAGGAAATGCTACTATGGTCCACGGGCCAATCTGGACACCAAAATGGCTCAGAAGCATTGATTTTTGTCTGGGTACCAACCATGGATCACAGGAGTTGTGACGTACTGTACTGGACAGTGGCTTAGAGAGACGGATACATGTACACTACCATAAAATGCGCCTCAGACCACCTCCTAGAGTTGTTTGAGCAAATCTGTTTTAAATGTGTTTTGGGGGCGTTTATACATATATGTTGATATGGATAATCTCTATCCAAATATAATCCTAATATTCAAGATGCATGAAACAACCAGGTGTAAATGGGGTCCAAATTACATCCGGTTCTGGAATATACACAGAGTACAGTGCATTCTAGCACGGGGATAACGTTTTTGGATGTTTCAGTTAAGTCTGAAGATTGTAGTTTAAATATCATCATCTATTATAGACTGACAGACTCTCATTCTTATTTGCAGTCCAACTCTTCACATTCCAAGGCCTGTAAAAATTCCATCCCTCACTCAAAGCCATTAAAGTTTAAATGCATTTGCTGTGAGAATGAAGACTTCCTCCAAAGATGTATGAAAACCTGGCAATATTTTCATGACAATGGATTTCCTAAGGACGCCTTTGCTCATGTTCAGTGAACAGATGTGCTCTCCTATAAACAATCTGCTGTCAAGACAACAAGGACTCCTCTGGTGCTCACCAATCATCCTACAAATACAACATATCATAATTAAACACTTCAGAATCCTCCAGGACCATACTCTCCAACAGGCGTGACCAGGAGTCAAGAGTCAAATAAATGACCATTCAGATAATAACTGTGGCACTTTAGCTTGTAACTGCTCTAGATGTGCTACATGTACGTTTATTAACACAGGCACTAAAATCGCTGGCACAGAAGGATCAGTGGTCATCCCCCGTTCCTCCTCACGCATCACCGTGGGAGTTGTCTGCTGTATCTCTTATTGTACACTGGAGAATCCAAGAGAAGGCTTGATGATCATTTGGTTGAACCTCTTCAGACCTTCAGAATTAAGGACTAGTCAGGCATTTTAATGCTAATGGTCACTGCATTAATGACACATCTGTTTGCATTGTCAGCTGTTGTTATGGCATAAATGAAGTTACGAAAGGTAGGAAGTTAGGAAAGAACAGATCTAGACTCTCAAAACCCCATGGAATGAATGTTATGATTTAAACTCTACTGTGTTGAATAAAAAAAAGGTTTCCCCATCTCAAATTTCAGAAGCATTTTGCTCTCACAGCTGATGAAGGACCTCTGTCCTAACAGCCTGGTTTTATATCTCTCTCTCTCTGCTTGTCTTTGAGGTTTTCATTGTCTTATCATCTTAGTGAAATGGCTGATTCATTCATCAACTCCACATATACATTGAAAAGTATTCAGACTTTGCTTCTGGTATTAGCTTGCTGGCTTCAGACGGCTGATTTATTTTGGCAATGTCTAGATAGATGTCTTAAAGCAGGCAGATAAACCTACATTAAAGACAGACTAAACAGCAATGTAAGCTTGAACCTATTTACCAGGCCCTGTTTGATCTATTCTGGTCACTACCCTGAGAGCACACAAATTAGAAGAATATAGGTTTTTAAAAATGCTTACTTCAGTGTTAACTGGATTGGACTGATGTAGCTATAGGTTTGTATTAGTCAAGGATACAAATTTTGTATCAAAACCACAAGAAAGTAAATAACCTACCTTATCATCTGTTTAACAGACAGCATTAGGCAGAGATATTAGTTAGGCATGTTTCACTGCAGAGATATTAGTTAGGCGTTTCACTGCAGAGATATTAGATAGGTATGTTTCACTGCAGAGATATTAGTTAGGTGTGTTTCACTGCAGAGATATTAGTTAGGCGTGTTTCACTGACAGTTTGACAAGCAGGAATACAGATAAACAGATGCTGTTTCAAAGGTCTGCCGTGCGTAGGCTGTGTCTTAGTTGAAATGCGCAACCATGTGTCTTGTTTGTTTCGCTGCTTTTTTACTAGGTGGGGTGGGTTGTGTGTGTGTGTGTGTGTGTGTGTGTGTGTGTGTATGTGTGTGTGTGTGTGTGTGTGTGGAGAAGCAAAATTAGATTTGCCATTTTATTGGTCCATAATTCTTCTGAACGTGACAAAAACGATGCCGGTTTGACAAGCTAGCTAACCCAGGAGAGCTGTTTCCCGCCAAAGTCATTAGACTGTGTCCTTTTTTCCTGCAAGGAAATTAAGACATGATTCCAAGACGAGGCAAACTGCTTTTGAAGACAATGTTTTGTTTTATTACTCTTTTATATCTTTTAATCACTGTGATGTGTGCCTGTTTTGTCTGTGTCGCTGATGAGCTTGTAGATTTAATCAGTGCCTTCATACAAAGTCAAGCCCGTTAAGTCAAAAGGGGACAGCCTACAACACCAGGAAATGCCAGCGCTACCACTACTGGAACATGGCGGCTCACCCCTCCCACCCACTGTCACTCACTAAAGACACATGTGAGACTTCCTTTACAAAACTACCTGCTTTGTTTAAAAATGCTCCGGGAGTATCAGCATAGAATATATTGTTTTACAACTGAACTTTTATCAGAGCTCGTTTAAAGCAGTCAGTCAAAGCCCGCTTATACACATATACATGTTTAAATAAACATATAGATGTACATATACCTCACAGCTTATATCACATCTATGTGTATATATATATATATATATATATATATATATATATATATATATAAAATGAATCCATCTTAAATAGTTTGTATATCATTCATCTACCGTAAATAGTTTGTAATTCTCTACTCTGTGCGAGTTGAAGATTGCTTCTTTCCTTGTGACCTGCCCCTATGTCAGCCATTCAGGAGTGAGCCAGGCCTGATCTGAGCAAGCCATCTGGCTTCTACAGAGGGGAGGAAAAAAGGGAGGTGTAGGAGGGGAGGTGTAGGAGGGGAGGTGGCTGAGTGCTTTTAGTACTGCTCTATGTGGCTGTGGTCAGGATAGAGGCTAAGCTTTCATCACAGGAAAGCCATCGTCTCTACTGCCCACAGACCGCGCTACACCTGTGGTTCCTCCTCAGTCTGAAAGAACATGAGAGAGAGAGAGAGAGAGAGAGAGAGAGAGAGAGAGAGAGAGAGAGAGAGAGAGAGAGAGAGAGAGAGAGAGAGAGAGGGGGGGGGGGGAGGGAGGGAGGGAGGGGGGGGAGAGGGGGAAAGAGAGACAGATGAGGATAGAAAGTGAATAAAATTGATGTTTAACCTTTCTGGATACATTTTATGACAAAAAAGTTGATACAGCAACCCAGAAATTGAATGACATATTTCTTGCCCTTGCAATTATTTCCAGTCACAAAATGAATAGAAAAAAGAGGAAATTATAATATGGCTAAGAAAGAATAATGGTTTCATACTGAATGTGCAGAACCAAAAAAGTTCCTTAGAAAACTTTCAAACCAGAAACATAGAATCCCTCCAAAGCAGGAATGATGCTGCAGTAATGTATCAGCACGGAAGCGATCCAAAAAAAAATACTTCAAGACAAAAAGACCAAAAGCTTCTGAAACTGCCACAGTTATGTCAGAGATGTTTAAATATAGCAGGACTTCAACTAACAGTGCTGAAACTGTACTACCAGACTTAAATTCTGGTAAATTTCCCAATATCTGGAACAAAAGGCAAATCACACCAACCTTTGTAAGTGGAGATACACGTGATCCCATAAATTACAGTCTTAGCAGACTATTAGAAAACATATCCTGCAGCTGCGTTAATTTTAGAATGCAAACATTTCTCAACAATCACAGTGTAATTAATAAATCTCAGACTGGGATCTCACCAAAACATCTATCTACTCTCCAGGCCCTAATAAAACATAACCTCCACAAAATCCTGTCTTGTGAATTTATGAAGGCCTTCGACTCTCTGTGTCATAAAAGAATGGTCTTCCAAAGACTCCAGAGTGGTGTACTCCACTAATGACTCCAGAGTGGTGGTCAAGTGTACAATACAATCAAACAATGCACACTAACATACCATACACAATAACACACAATACATACTAACACACCATGCACAGTAACACACAATACACATGAACACACCATGCACACTGACACAACATACACACCAACACACAATACACACTAACACACCATGCACACTGACACACCATACACACTAACACACCATGCACAATAACACACAATACACACTAACACACCATACACACTGACACAACATACACACCAACACACAATACACACTAACACACCATGCACACTGACACAACATACACACCAACACACAATGCACACTAACACACCATACACACTGACACACCTTACACATTAACACACCATACACACTAACACACCATGCACACTAACACACCATACACACTGACACACCATACACACTAACACACAATACACACTAACACACCATACACACTGACACAGCATACACACTAACACACTGACACACCATACACACTAACACACCATGCACACTAACACACCATACACACTGACACACCATGCACAGTAACATACAATACACACTAACACGCCATACACACTGACACACCATGCACAGTAACACACAATACACACTAACACACCATACACACTAACACACCATGCACACTGACACACCATGCACACTAACACACAATGCACAGTAACACATAATACACACTAACACACCATGCACAAAAACACACAATACACACTAATACACCATACACACTAACACACCATGCACACTAACACACCATAAACACGAACACACCATACACACTAACACACTAACACACCATACACTGACACACCATACACACTAACACACCATGCACACTAACACACCATACACAATGACACACCATACACACTAACACGCCATACACACTGACACACCATGCACAGTAACACACAATACACACTAATACACCATACACACTAACACACCATGCACACTGACACACCATACACACTAACACACTGTACACACTGACACACAATACACACTAACACACCATACACACTAACACACAATACACACTAATACACCGTACACACTGACACACAATACACACTAACACACCATACACACTAACACACCGTACACACTGACACACAATACACACTAACACGCCATACACACTAACACACCATACACACTAACACACCGTACACACTAACACACAATACACACTAACACACAATACACATCATACACACTAACACACAATACACATCATACACACTAACACACCATGCACACTAACACACCATACACACTGACACACCATACACACTAACACACCATACACTCTGACACACCATACACACTAATACACAATACACACCGTGCACACTAACATACAATACACACTACCACACCGTACACACTAACACACAATACACACTAACACACCGTACACACTGACACACAATACTCACTAACACACCATACACACAATACACACCATACACACTAACACACCATGCACACTAACACACCGTACACTCTGACACACCATACACACTAACACACAATACACACCGTACACACTAACATACAATACACACTAACACACCGTACACACTAACACACAATACACACTAACACACCGTACACACTAACACACCATACACACTAACACACCGTACACACTAACACACCATACACACTAACACACCATGCACACTGACACAACATACACACCAACACACAATGCACACTAACACACAATACACACTGACACACCATACACACTAACACACCGTACACTCTGACACACCATACACACTAACACACAATACACACCATACACACCATACACACAATACACACCATACACACTAACACACCATGCACACTAACACACCGTACACTCTGACACACCATACACACTAACACACAATACACACCGTACACACTAACATACAATACACACTAACACACCGTACACACTGACACACAATACACACTAACACACCATACACACTAACACACAATACACACCAACACACCATATACACTAACACACAATACACACTAACACACCATACACACTAACACACAATACACACTAACACACCATACACACTAACACACAATACACACTAACACACCATACACACTAACACACAATACACACTAACACACAATACACACTGACACACAATACACACTAACACACCGTACACACTGACACGCAATACACACTAACACACCGTACACACTAACACACAATACACACTAACACACCGTACATACTGACACACCGTACACACTAACACACAATACACACTAACACACAATACACACTGACACACCGTACACTCTGACACACCATACACACTAACACACAATACACATCATACACACTAACACACAATGCACACTAACACACCGTACACTCTGACACACCATACACACTAACACACAATACACACCATACACACTAACACACCATGCACACTCTGTCAAAGCACAGAACAAAGCATCTTAACTGTAAGATGGCCATTGTAACAGGAAGGCACAGAAGAGGCCAGGTGGTCAGAGGACCGGGTTTCCTCCGCTGCCTGTCAGGAGAGACTTACACTGAGAGACACTCCATTCTTTCACGTTCAAAACACAAAACCATCAGAGAATCCTTTCTGCACAGAATTACTAACAATTCCTTACCTTCCCCACACTGACAGAAAAGCTGAAAATATTACTGGGGGAAAGCACATAAATGATAGGTTTACCATGACAATTTATACAGAGCTGCCCTAAGTTCAGAGAAAACACTGTAACAGGTGCATTCACAATTATTTAGACTGTTAGTGATCTAAGATCCTTTTCTTATTCACTGTTATTGTTTACTTCTTTTTATTTTATTTTGGTTCTTTCTGATACTCTACTAATTTATTTATTTTTAGAATAATAATATTATTATTTATAATAATGATAATTTTATATGTACTGAATTGCTCTGGCAACATAGAGAGAGAGAGAGAGAGAGAGAGAGAAAGAGAGAATGTTGCTCTCTTAGCGGCACCAAGGAGAAACAGGGAGTGTAAAAGAGTGTGAGAGAATTAGAAATCTGTTCCACGAGAAGATTTGCAGGGCTTCCTCCAAGTTTCAGGAACACCACACGGCCACACCGCCTCCTGGCAGTGCTACACGACCACACTGCCACACTGGCAGTGCTACATGACCACACCGCCATACTAGCAGTGCTACACGACCACACCACCATACTAGCAGTGCTTCACAACCACACCACCACACTGGCAGTGCTACACGACCACACCGCCACACTGGCAGTGCTACACGACCACACCGCCACACTGGCAGTGCTACAGGGCCACATCGCCACACTGGCAGTGCTACACGACCACACCGCCACACTGGCAGTGCTACAGGGCCACATCGCCACACTGGCAGTGCTACACAGCCACACCGCCACACTGGCAGTGCTACACGACCACACCGCCACACTGGCAGTGCTACACGCCCATAATGCCACACTGGCAGTGCTACATGGCCATAATGCCACAATGGCAGTGCTACACAGCCATAATGCCACACAGGCAGTGGTACATGGCCACACCGCTTCACTGGCAGTGCTACATGGCCATAATGCCATACTAGCAGTGCTACATAGCCACACCGCAAACTGGCAATGCTACATGGCCATAATGCCACACTGTCAGTGGTACTGGCAGTGCTAATGGCAGTGCTAGAAAGCCATAATGCCACACTGGCACTGCTACACTGGCAGTGCTACATGGCCATAATGCCACATGGGCAGTGCTACATGGTCACACCGCCTGATTGGCAGTTCTACATGGCCATAATGCCACACTGGCAGTGCTACACGACCACACCGCCACACTGGCAATGCTACTGGCAGTGCTCCTGGCAGTGCTAGACAGCCATAATGCCACACTGATACTGCTACACTGGCAGTGCTACATGGCCATAATGCCACACTGCCAGTGGCAATACTTACTGGGGGAGAAGAGTGAAGTGGGGTGCAAGCCACCAGATTTGTGGCCTCCTGTCAGAGCTTGACAGATAACCGATGAAG